>NW_015505238.1:7037-29571 GCF_001515645.1 Sinocyclocheilus grahami
GTATATAAAATGCAGGCATCAGGGAGCCGCTATTAATATGCGGGGATATGCGAATGCATGATCGCTTTTTACTTTCACTTTTTCGAGCAGTACTTACCACACATTTTACAAGATCAGATGCTTGTCAGTGGTGCTCAGGATCTGTAAATCATTCGCCATCATCCTTGGTCATCTCTCCTTACTCTGTTTATGTTGTAAGTGAAATCTTATGTACTGTAATGTAACAGGCTACCGCTAGCAAGCAGCTAACCATGTCCCTTTAGTGGCTCACATTATTTTATTAGAACGCGCGTTATTTGTTTTCCGTGCCTTTCTGAATACAGACACCAACCCATCCCTGCACATCACATCCCCTGCACAGCCTGGAACATAACATCTATTTCCATTATCTGCCATTTTCGCTATTATCCTCGCTTGTTTCTTCACAATACCTGCAGAACTTCTGATGATTGGGCTGTGCAGGTTCAGCTGGCGGCTGGCATAGAACATGGGCGGGTATATGCAAATGTTGGGGGCATAACTATTAGTGATCCCGACTGTAACGTCACAGTCAGTGTTATGTTCTTATTCGCCTATTTTTCAGTGGTCTTTTGCATTCTCGAGATTTACATAAAAAGGAGGAAACAATGGTGTTTGAGGCTCACGGTATGTAATTTCCATGTACAGAACTGTTATTATTCAACTATGCCAAGGAAACTTGGCATAGTTGAATAATACTGTTTTTCATTCTATGGCACCTTTAACTTTAATTCTACTTCCTTACATTCAAATTCATCAGTTCAAACTCAAATTCTAATTACAATTTTCAAATCAAATTTTATTTGAATTTAATGAGCCAGACTGAAATTTAAAAAACAAACACTCTCAATCCAATTCTGAATGGTGCGCAACCTGTAAATTTAGAGCAACGTTTATTTATTCAAAAACTCTAAAAATACAAAAATATGGTTCTATGTCAATTATAAATGGTATTTTCATAATTATTCTGTCACACCTCAGTCCATGGACCATTCATCCCATCACTAGCACTTCCTGTTAATGTTGTATCTGAACCATGCTCACCATTGCCAAGTACTGCCACTCTACCTTACCAAGCATTCTTTACTGCTCTTGTTTTCACAATGTGCATCAACATCTTTTGCCTGACCTTTGGATTATTCCCTGTGTAATTACTGATTTGGATTTATTTGCAGATTGTCTGCTCTACTGTGTTTAGAACTTTGTTTGAACTGGACCATGTTATTCTGCCTGCTGTTTTGGATTGTTGCCATTTACTTTTTCAATAAAGGCAAATTGATTCTAATGTCATGAACACCATTCACCTCCTGCCATTTCAACACTATACATTAAAAAAAGATATTACCCCATAATTAAGTTCTACATAATTTATGCAGTGCCTTTTATTGTACGTACAAAAAAAATTCAAAAGAAACACTTGTTTGTAGTTGAACCACTACAATTATGACTTGCTTGCAGCTCGCAAAGCTTCAATTTCTACAGTAAGTATCTTCCCCAACACTGCACACAAATCAAGAATGCCAATCACTATCAAAAGCCAGTGATGGACTTCAACTAATTAAATGTTTACAGGCAAATATCCTAAATCTCCTCCAAAAGGTTATATCAGCTATCAACTCACCCCAGCACGCATGTGAACGTGCAGTGCAGTGGATGAGGATAGAACCCACCTACCAATGCTGGTAATGACATTCTGGCAGGCACACCACAACAATGAGTCCAAGCTTTATCACACCTTGAGGGTATTTCAAAATAGCTTGACCTGATGGAAAAATACTGCCAGCGAGCATTGCTCCAGCAAATTAGGCTCCGCATGTTCCTCTCCTTTAACAAGATAAAAGTGTTGCTTCAACTCCAAAGGAGAGAAAGACAGAGCCTATCTATTCCTCCCTCTCATTACGTAGTCTTTTTGCCCTATTTTTGCCTCACTGATTGCAATATTCACATCTTGCAGTGTAACACGTGTGGCTATAATATCTGGTAATATCACTGTTTTTATGAGGGTCATTTAGGTCTTAATGCAGTGGTCGCCAACCCATCAATCGTAATCGACTGGTAGATCTTTATCACTGTCCCAGTAGATCCCGAAAAAAAACAGTAAAATAAGTACAAAAATGCATTACATTTATGGGGTTATATTAATGTATCACTGAAGGGAACTGTCTTGAGAAAAGTTTTGATGGCAATGGCATTTTCTTCTCCGTATAAAGCGCAACTCTGCTTTCTTTACAGCGGTAAACAAGGAAACGCTATAGTGCGGTCGTTTCATAAGCAGTGTTGCCAAGTCCGTGGTTTTCCCACGGAATTTGGCTACTTAACACTGTTGCCACGGGTTGTTGTTCATGTCCGCGGGTTGAAGCGACCCCAATAACGTGATATTTAGTCCCTTGGAATGTGAATTTTACTTGAAGATCCCCGCCGAAAAACGTGTATTTTACCCCCGGAATGCGATTTTTACAGGGGAATCCTCCTCGAAACGCGATTGGACTAGTTTTATTGCGAAGACCTGGCAATCCTCTTCATAGGTGCCACCTGCTGTCAGAGAGTGAGTCTCATTCAGACCTGCTGTTTTTGTTTCGTGCAGATGTTTTATGTAGCAAATAAATAAATAACACCTAAAATCAGACCATTCTGTTTTTGTTTTAAATCCTGAAATTAATCTAAATCAAATCAAAAACAACTTCCCATGCAGATCGTGATTAAAATGCAGTGGTTGCCTCTAAATCCAAATGGCTAGATATTTTTGTTTAAAGCCAGTTTGTTTGTTATAAAGCAAATAGCCAATAAATAAATTTGCTTAAAAATCAGTATCAGTATCAGAACCCAATTTGCTAGTTAAAAAAGAAAAAGAAAGAAAAGAACATCTGAATTCGGAATCAGCTATGATCGGAGCATCACTAATTAAAATACTAAGTAAAAGGCCTCAAATTTGAAGTACAATCTGTGATGTCTTTTTCTATCAATTCTTCAATAGGTAGATCTTGTCTTTCATAAAGGCTGAGGTCAGGGATCTTGGGCCTAAAAAGGTTGGTGACCACTGTCTTAATGTATTACTTGAAATAAATATGCTATTAAACATAATTATATAATAATAATCTAACATTGCTAGCTATTACTTGATGGCATGGCTCACAGCAAATATAAATGGCACTGTTAAATAATATTGTATAATATTGATTCACTGGAATAGAGAAACAATCTTTTCTATGCAACTTTAATTTGCATAGAAAAACAAGAAAGAACACCTTCCAACTCAGTTAGCAAAATATTGCACCACATAAATTAAAAACCATCTACACAATATTGTGGCTTGATTCTCTAAATATCAACTGTGAATATTACATTCCTAGATTTCAGTACACTACATTCATACTGGCAAATTGGGGCCACTAATGTCAGTGTTCAGTTGAAATCCATTTAGAAGAGGTGGGTAATACATTTTGAATTGGTCTGGCATAGTGGCATTTGAGACTAAAGTGTCTCTCAGTGGCTAGACTGACCTATCAAGAAATCCTTTCGCATTTCCCAAAGATAAACCCCCCATCCCAAAAACACATGAATGACATCTGCTGATTACTTTTTAATTTCATTATAGGAGTTTAATGAGAAAATCATCTTATTAACAATGATCGGCTCTACATAAATGGCGACGGTGAACTCATTGCAGTCCCGACTGTCTGAGTATTCAGCACCTTTAGCCCAGACACAATCCTAAAATGTCTGCTGCTCTGATGGGGTTAGCCATGCGTCTGAATCCCATGAAATGAGCTGTCCTCCATTACAGACTGCTCCAATTTAATAAATGTTGGGAAATAACCACCACCATAAATTGTTTGTATTATCTGCTGAAAACACTGGCAAACTGTAGGTGTAGGATGAATACGTATAAAGTGGTACACTTGAGCTTAATCACATATTATTTTGTGTCTATTTTTCAGGAACACTTTACAGTAAGGTTCAATTCGCTAACATTAGTTCATGCAATAGATATACTAGCAATGAACATTTATTCAGCATTTACTAATTCATTTATCCATATTTTTAATTCAAGCTTGTTCAAAATTCCTCAGCTAAAATGATTACGCACCTCTCTGGAATGTTCGACTCTGATTGGTCAATCGCTGCATTCAGCGGTCATATTTAATAGTTTAATTGTCCATGATAATAATACTACATATTATACGCTCATCTGGTAACCGCATTAAGTTCATTAAGTTTTGGGTAGGCTGATATAAATACATTTTCATGGAATCGACAAAATTAAAATGAAAAAAAAAAAAAATGATATCTTAAAATAGTCTCAACAGTGAATGACGAGTTATAATCTCCCCAAATATTAATTCAAGACTTTTCATTACAGTAAATTAAACAATAAACAAATCACTTAGAATCAAATGCCGATTATGATCATTATAAACATTTATACATGATTGGAGAATACCATTACATCTACTCACTAGAGGTCGACCGATTGTTTTAATTAATCGGCATTGGCCGATTGTGCAGCAAATTAGGCTGATTTATAGGCAGGCACACCAGCGGGCAGCTAAGCGTTGTTGTGGAACTCCCTCTGAGGCTGCGTGAGACGGGGCAGCTCACACACTCTGCACCCGCGGCTTGTTCACACACAGCTTCAGCTAATGGCAGGGCAAAACAGACCGTTTCGAAAGCGGAATTACGTTTTACCCTACTAAAATTGATGCCGGAAAGTTATCATATTCATAAGTGCAACAAGTCATTTGCATGTGAAAGTAGAAACACGTTCAAATCAGACGAAAATTCTGGGCTGATTATAACATGCACCTGAACTTTCCTCATGAAATGGGACTGTGGGTCCGACAATAGCATCCACGATGTCATCGCTCGTGGTCAGCGTACTCTTAAGCAGTTATGAGTAGCAGGCTGTGTAATATGTGTGAAATCTTTTATTTTTGTTATCACTATGGCCATTTGACTTATAGCAGTGTCCAGTGTTTCCTATACATTGAGTTATTTGTGGCGGCTCGTCACAATATCAAAACTGACCGCCACAAATAGATTTTCCAAAAGGCTTATACTTTGTTGAATAAAATGAGCGCTTCACGTTTCAAAATTAAAATGCAGTGCGGGTGTTTTTATATAAATGTATATTTGAAAAGAACCGACTGTCTTCAGAAAAGCTTTCCTGTAATGCTAATGCCTGATAAAGTAGCATTTGTATTCGCAGCGCTAATTTGATTACAGCCATTACAAAAAAAAAAATTAAAGCGCCTCCTGCTGGCAGAGAATTAATTTTCAGTCTGTGGGAAACACTGGTGTCTGTCAGCAAACATAAACAAAAAGCATCCTTCAGAACTGTTTTGAGAAGGTGCTTAAGTTTTGAGCCATGTATAATTACTCTAAATTGGGCTACTACTACTACTATTACTATCTTGTACCCTGCAATAATCATTTGCTCAAACTCACTTTTATGAGATGAATGGGGAAAAAAAAGAAAATCGGACAAACATATCGGCCAAATAAATCAGCATCATATATCGGCCATCGGCTGCCATGATTTCTAAATATCGGCATCGGCCAGTGAAAAACCCATTTCGGTCGACCTCTACTACTCACCTATGTGTGTCCATTTTTATGGCCTCAATTTGTATTTCATCAATATTTTTGGCTAAATTGGATAGTTTCCCTTCACGTGTTGCCTTAACCACAAATGTGTTTAATGACATGCTAATGAGACACCAAAAAACTGGCTTAAATGGTTTCCTAAGACAATGATTGGTTAAATATTTTGAAGGCAACCAAACATCATTCCATTATTTGAATATCCATTTTGATAGGTTGTTTTGTAACGAGAGGAGCCTTTATAATGGCAGCCAACTTAAATATTGTGAAGTAGTTGAAATGCACACAAGTTACCACCTTTGAAAGAAAAATTATTATTTATTTATCATGTACATCTAAATTGTGCTCATTGCTGGGTCTATCGTATCATACCACGGACACACTCCATCTTCTTCCTTACAAATGCAACTGCCGTCTCAATTATCAACTGTAGTTAAAATAACATCAGAAGAAATCAGCATTAATATTAATAACATTGTTGCAGTCTTTGTCTTGTTGCCATACAACTTGTTTTGTCCATCATAATGACATTTTTATTTTAAGTGGAAGCTTTAAGATTACATACAGTAAAATAGTGAGATATTGATGTAGCCATATGGATCACATTTGAATTCTGAATTGTCAGAAAGTGTCTCACTTTACCTGTATTATCTCAATTGTTTCTGCTGGGAAGCAAGTCTTGTTTTCAGTCTGAAGTGGTTTGAAAAGATTTGTGGAGAGTGCTTCAGAAATGAACGAGAAAGAATGACCCCTCCATCATTACATGACTGCTAATCAGCAGAGGAAATTCCTACAAACAAAACTCTTCTGTTACAGAAAAAAAACGACATTAGGCCACTTGACATTGATGTTCTAATGCTCTTTTCCCCATTTATTTATATCTTTTGAGCGAAATATCATCCGAAATGATTCCAACTGAAACTCTGTGTTTGATTGAAATGTGCACCCAATTTAAGATAAGGTCTAGCATAGGACTGGCGTCTTGTAGATATGAAGACTACGAGTCTGGAGGCAGTATTAAATCCATAAATAACACAACATACTCTTCCTCCAGAAAAAAGAAAAGAAAATCGCTCTTTTCTTTCTTTCTTGGCTTTTTTTGGTACTTCAAGCTACACAACATCAGTTCCAACTGGCAGCATGCCTGAAACATTGCCTCTCTTCCTTATAAAAAAGTATTTGAAGTTTTGTGTAAAAGAGCGCTGAATGAGAACAGAGTAAGGTGATGGGATTTGTGATGGATGAGCGGCTGTTAGATTGCAGGAAGTGCTTATAAGCAAAATGTGTGACCTTGTGTGACTTACGCTACAATTAAGATAAAAAGTTGGTCAGTTCGTACTTGTTTTTTTAGCCTGTACACAAAGTCTCACATAAAGCCAAAGTACAAAGTAGATTACCATCTTTTAATCTTTAATCACCCGTGTCTACGAGGTAGCGATATTGATTTATTTCTAAATATTGACATTGTGGTTTAGCTAGCAGGTTAGTGAGGTTTTTCACAACAAACACCCGGTGGCATTTTCCACCCCCATTTCTCTGCATTTCTTTTAATACATCAGAGCATATGAATGAATGCGACAGTGGCAAGTCAGCAAAGGTACGGTTGTAGTAATTTAAGAGGCTGTTCCACTTTTGTAATTACATTAACGAGGCATCTGATGTGCAACGGCAGGCGTAATGGGATTTTAAATACGTATTGATCAACACGTCGCAGCAGGCTTTCTTCTTCCTATCACACACAGGGTCATCTGTGACAATGACACAAGTGAGTGATAGTATCTGAGGTGCATTTCTTGGCACAGCAGAAACGATTGTAAGCAGCTAGCACAGCATTTTTCTAGATTATAGCAAAAGCTAAACATGGTAAATGGAACAAGCTGCCTGGATGATTTCACTCACAACAGAAATAAGAGCTAATGCACAAAGACCTTTCAGGAAGAGAACAAATTTGACACTTCTGCCACAGCATTTCTCATTTAAACAGGTGCAGGAGGTTACAATTCAGAGGATTTACTATAAATACCCAAGCTGTTGGTATTCTTTATGCCGCCACGTCAATTAGACTTAAAGAATTCTAATTTGGAGTCAATGTAGTCCCACCTGTGAACCGGGCTTTACAGTGCCTACAGCAACAATTCAGCTTCACAGGCTCTCTCCATGTGAAATGACAGCAATTAGACCCTCCAGTCTTCTGCGTACCACCCATATTACCGCACTTCTTTTATCCTCCCCAAAGCAACTTAGCATAAGAACGACGGTAATACGGCTGCAAAGAGCAGACAAGCTCAATCTCACAGACGCACACTTCATCTGTGCTGTTCGGCACTTATTTTAATAAGATATTTGCACTTGTCTTCGATCCGGCTAATGTCAAGTAAAAATGGGTTTATGCATTCCCATCGGGAAGCACACATATAAACATAAAAAAGTCTATGTGAGTGCTTAGAGTTCATTCATGCTGAAAGCAAGGATACTGCTCAAAGGACGCCTGATCTTCAAAGGTCTCTAAACATATGACCTAGTATCATATTAAAGGGATATGGATTACAAACACAGAGAAACTTAGTTAAACTACCGGTAAAAGAAGAGGATACATGCAGTTACGTCTACCAGATCTGGCCTTTAAAAATTAGTTTTAGTGATGAGACTTGTATATTTTTGACTTGCATAAAACCAGTTAAGTACAGTTTAGTTTACCTGAGAATTTATATTTGACAATGTAACTGTAACAAATGGCCTTAATCAAAGAAATTTATAGTTATTTAACATTAGGTTTTGTTCTTAAATTTAAATTATCAAGCTTTTTCCTTTGAATTTTATTAACTAATTTTCTCTTCAGGCTGCTGTAGGAACTTTGCATGGACTGTTTTTGTAACATTCCAAATCTTGTGGGGCTGTTTGTGAAAACCAGCCCAAACTTTCATTATGAATGCTAAGACGACAAGCATGTGAAATCACAGGGTGATAGATGCGCTTTTCCTATTTTTCCACTTAAGAACTTTATCTCACGTTCAAACACTCCTTTAGGAGAAACAGAATAGCTAATACTAAAACCTTTTTTTCATAACTTCAGTTATCATATTCGGTCATAGCTTAATTAAAATTTAAAACTGCAATTGAAACGGTTTACTCTGTTATTTAGTTCTGGCACACTTTGACTGCCTTCTCACCATTTAACATGCACATGAAAGTAATAAGAATAGAGATTTCTTATGTATATATTTATTGACTTGCAATAAATTTCAGACATGCTGGTAATTTATATTCTCAGCCGTGCAGAGCTCAACTGAACATCCCAATATTAGGAATGAGATGAAACAGAAGTTTTCCTGAATCTCTGATTATATTATGTGCTGCCTTGTAATTAATTAGGCTCCAGTTATTGGTAAATTTGTGTTGTAATTGTTTAAATTTAATTGCAGGACTTCACTGAAGCACGTAACGAAATGTGTGCAATTAGGAAGATGCTATGAGAAGAGTAAACAGAATATAAATGAACAAGAAATGCAAATTTCACTCCATTTCCTTTCTCTATAACAACTGTGCTCCTCACACACAAACATATATCCACAGAAAAATAACACAATGCAAAATTCATTTGATAATGCCAGCGTGACCCTGCTGGCAAGGTCAGCCACCACATGCACCATTTCATTCAATTTTACAGACAGATGAAAACCAATTTTCTATGAGAAAATGGAATGAGAGAAAATATAAATGCCTCTGAAAATGTATTCAAATGTGCTGAGAAGCTTGAAGCCCCCACATCTTCTGTGGGCATTAGCCCATTCAGGATAGTGTGATGGCCTGGGTGTCAATGCCTTACAGAGCACAATCAAAGAGACCCGCGAAAGACAGAAAGCACACCTACCTGCTCCGCCTATCACGGATCCCACATTTCAAACCAAGGTGAATAACCCCGTCAGTCTATGTGTGTTTAAAGTTCAGTGGCTATACCAGCATGCAGTGGTCTGTGAGCCCAGAGCAGGATGTGAGTGCTTGCAGTTGTGATAGTGCCAGGTGCCGTCCACTTACCTTAGCTGGATCTCACCGGGCTCTTCAAAAATTGTAATTTAATATCAAAGAGCAGTAAAGTGCTACTAAATTAATATGCATTGGTGCGTACAGGCTGTATGGAATGCTCTAAAAGAGATAACTGCCTGCAGAATATGAAAATCTGAATATCTTGAAGTGCTCTTACCTGATATTTGTGTGATGATCTGACAACACATTTGTATTTATATTGAATGCTTTTAAATATGCCTTCGTCAACTCTTTTGTGTGGTCAATATTTTATGCAATTTTTTTAAAATAATTGAGATAATGTAAGTACTGTTTTTTTTTTGTAATACTGTAAATTATGGCAAATGGTTAATCGTGTTTAAGAATTAATAAATGGTATGTTGCCAAAAATAACGCATCTACATTTTCTGTGCATTGATTTTCTATACCACTAAACAACAGTAGCAGACTAATTCAAATGTGCAATTTTTCTTCCTAACCCTACGTCACATTTGTTGACGCATCGCACAATGACGCATTTCCATGACATCTCACCTACCTTCCAGCCCCTCGTCATATTTGTAGGGAGTGACACAGAAAAATCAGTGTGACTTCAGTACCACAAACACACAAATAAACAGATGCATGTGTAAAGCCACAGGTACAGGAATATACATGGAGACAAGTTAAACTACATTATTACATAGTATGAAAGAAGCATTATATACCTTTTCGTTTGCCTATGGTATTGATATAATGGTTCCATGAAGAGAAAGTCCAGAGAGATACAGGAAAATACAAAGGAGAGGAGAGAGGCAACAGTCAGAATCATGACTGCGTGTTAGATTCAGAGACAGAAAAACGAAAGGTTACATTCAGAAGAGACTCCATGCATTGCGGACAAAAAGAGAAGAGGGCAGGCAAGAGGAGATGGAAGCTTCCTATCGTGATACATGCCAGAACATGACGATGAGAGAGATGAGGGAGAATGCATGAATATCGAACAGACGGCTAATGCTTTCCAGTTTCGGAGCCCGAGAATACAGACTAGCACATTTACAAAGAGTGAACAAACCCCTGAGAGAAGTCCCTGTAACTCACATCATCCACTGGGTTGAAAGTATTTTTCCCCCTCTATATGAAAATGAAGTTGGCAAGCAGCAATGGAATAGCGGGGCTGTTGAGAGAATGGCGGAGAGAAAAACGAAGCGCAAAAGAAGTGACGAGATGGGTTGAAGGGAAGCTAGAGCAAAACGACAGAGAGAGAGAGAGAGAGAGAGAGAGAGAGAGAAGAAGAGACAGAGGAGAGGGTGGGGAAAAAATGGAAAAGACCAAACCATCCATTGATTCAGCGCCAAGCCAGAAATAAAGCAGCCCCAGTAAATCCCTACCAGCAGTGAAGGGAGATGAGGAGGATTCAGCACAAGGCAGTGAGAGAGAGAGGCAGAGAGATGGAGGAGGGAGTGGCTGATGGAGGTAAAAAGGTAAGTAAGAAATTAAACCCATACCTTGGTCGCCCATCATCAGGTGCGCAAGACCTTAAGGGAAGACAAGAGCACAGTCAGCACAGAGAACGGGATCATGGGAAGGTTTTCTGTCACATTGACATGCAGGCATCGTCTGAACAGAGGATGCCCGCAGTGTGGGGTGGGGGAGGGGGGTTGGGGTCAAGAGGTGAGGGAGAGAGTGGGCGTGAGGGAACATTCAAAAAGCATTTCCTCAACCCAGCGGTTGCAATGCTTTATCGGTCACACTCGAAAGAGACAAATCTAGATTAGAAAAGAAAAAAAATCACTTCGCTGTCGCCATACATCAAACATGTCGTCCGCCTGGTCAACCTTCCTCAGGAAGAAGATGACACATACAGAGATTGGATCTTAACAAAATTAAGTTAGGTTGCACACAAAAATGTGTCAATGCAATAACAAAATACCTACAGGTTATATTGGGATAAATCAATGTTCCCCGTCTTTCATAGGATGTCTGTTTAAGTTCCTGTGAGCCACAGCCAAAAATATATAGTAATACCTCCAAAAGAATGACTCGAGAACGATAACTATAAACTGCATTTGGAATTGTTAGTAAGAAACAGAAGATTTTGTCATTTGTCTATGGTACTTACCTGTCAGACTGTCCAGATTTTCCATTATAGTGAACACTTCATGTGTATGTATGTCAGATTCCATGAAATGTATTCACTAGGTTTTAGAAGTTTATAATCGGAGTTACAGTAGTTTGTCTGTATCTTTAGATGGAATTTAAACAGGTTGGCGTCCATTTCGCTCCAGCCTCTGGTTTCTGCTTGGCAGAGCACTCCAATTTGAGTGAAGCATGTGTTTACTGACAACCTCTAATTAAGGAAGTGCTCTCGATTATAAAGCTGAATGAAGTTTCATACCTTTTACCTGTGTTGTGCACCAGTTCCACTTACTGTTTGTGTACCGTATTCAAATAAAATAGGAAATATAGAATATTTCTAAAAGAACAGGTTGAAATATGAAGACAGAGAGAAGTACATGAGTAGGGACAGGGGTCAGATGAAAAGAAAATAGGAAAGAAAAAAATGTCTACCCACCTCCTACATAGGCCTCTTCTGGGGGGGCGGCCGAGGCGTGAAGAGAGAGAAGGAGACATTGATTAAGAAGCATGCAGACTGGAAGGTGGCCCAGCCTTGAGGATTACCGTGGTTACCATGCGTCTTATCATCCTGTGCCCAGGACAAACATTCATTACCATGGAAAATGTGGAGACTAGAGGGTTTATTTTACTTTAAGTGTCCTCTGTCCTCGTCAAGATCTAATCTCATTGAGTCTATGGTACTCTGAAAGAGCGTTGTTCCATGGTGAGATGATGATAACACAGTATTAAGCCATTCAAAAGCAGATAAAACACATGGTGAAATTGACTCTTCACAGTATATCAATGAACATGCGCAAACATGCAAATCATAATTTAAAGGAAAACGGAAAAACCCCTTACAGCTACGATTTTACTTCAAACATAAATATGCTGTTTTCCCTCAGGAAAAAATAAAATTTCCAGTTTTTTGATGGACTTTGAAAGACAATTTGTATCTTTTGAATTCAAATGTATCATTTTGAATGGCGTTCATGGTTGCGTGTGAGGGGAATTTACACGGGCTAGATGTGAAGCATGCACGTGTTCGGAAATAAAAATGTCGGTAGATGATGCAATATGAACCTACTAAGAGAAAACAACATAATTCAGTCAGGTCAGTAATAAAGAAATGTACAATACCTGAATATGCATATGCATGTCATGTTATTAACCCGTTTACATTGAAATTTACATTTCTTTAACTTCAAATGACCTTTTCTGTTCTAAAACAAAAAGGGTACATTACCTTCATTCATGCATTCATTCAACACACCTTTTACTTCTGGTGACACTTTCAGTCTCTGGATCAACTCACCCAAGACTCCCTAAAAATGGACTTGGCTATCTTAAAATTAAAGCATCCAATCCTACCTCCATGTTTTGCATCTTGAGGAGGAGAATAATGACCCGGGACTTACCGCAGCCGGTTCCTCCACCCGACCAAACACAAATTGCATGCACCACTACTGCCACGAAAACAAAAATGCTGATGAATGTATGAATAAACAAACCAAAAGGAGAAAAAAATAAATAAATAAACAGAAAAGCGTGTCATGCCAGAAAATATGACAAAGAAATATTTTGCTGTTAGTGTTGCAGTGATAAATGGCAGGTGATTTTCTATCCTCTCTTATCAGCTTATGAAGAGACTGACAAACCCTACTTGCTTTGACAAATGTGCAAACTCATCCCACTGACAAAAAACAGCTCGGAGGGATAAAAATAATGCTACTAAAGTTTAATTAGCTTAAACCATCACAAAACACTAACTAGCCATCTGCACTGACTCTACAGCAGTTTAAAGAACCCACTTTATTGAATTTGTGCTTCAACTCATCTACGAAATGTAGACATTATGTGTGTGTGTGGAAGCAGCAGCCATTTTGGAAGAACACCACACACACATATACGCACAGCCTGGTCTTCTCCGAGGCCGGCTGACTGAACAGCGGTTGTATTTACATTTCACTGACTGACAGATCAGGATCATGTAGCCTCTCCTTAGCACTGCAGAGCTCACACGGAGCCAGCGACATGCAGGCTTTCATCGAGCTGACAGCTTCTTTTAAGTGCTGGCCTTGCATACTGCCCCGAATTTGGCAGAGAATAAGAGATAGAAATTGAGGATGACCTACACGCACACACGCTCGCCCTTACTCGACATGGGCCGGCACAGGCAGGGGGCAAACACGATGTGACGCCCGCACTCATGCAGCCCTTTACAAACAGGACTGCAGCTCCAGATGCTCGTTTAAAGCAGTTTTCAGTAAGTCAGAGCATGTTACTCTCAAACGCACACGCGTGCAACTCGCCCAAAGGGATCGTATGACGAGCGTACGCTCCGCATTGCCGCTGCGGCAAAGTCACTAAAGATGTGGCTGTCAACAACGATTGAATAAAACATAAAAAAACTCTGATAATGACTGTCCGGTTGGAATGGAGTGAATGTGCGGTACAGGTTCCTCTGCATTTGATACCTAAAGAAGCATCCAATTCACATTTGACTAAATATTAGACAGTAAAGCAGAAACCACTAGTAAATATACCCAAAACAAGAGTACTTATTGTAAAAGCTTCTAAATATAGCGCTACGTCATTGATGTATTGTCATTGCGCCAGTGATGGGGATTTTAATCCTCTTCACCAAATCTAGTTTAACATTTCCCCCACAGGGAGCAATGTGCAGCATGTTCCATATTGCAGTCATCTACAGTACTGAGAGATTAGTGAGCTTAGTCCATCTGGAAAGGGTTCATCCGACACTGATAGGGGAATTCTCAATATACAGTGTATTTGACACGGGCTCCCCCTCCATTCAAGATTATCAAGCGATGTTGCCGGATCAAGGAAGCTAAAAGTCAATTGCAAGACACGGGGAGGGTCAATAGATATTATAATAGTCAAGAGATTTTATACTGGCACGCCTAATGCATTTTCTGTTTTTGACCTACATTGTTAGCATTCACTTAATTTATTTAGGTATTGTAATGTGCAGATTACAAAAATTTATTTTGGCTTAAAGGGACAGTTTACCCAAAATAAAAATGATGTCATTATTTACTCAAACCTGTATTACTATTTTGCTCTATGGAGCACAAAATCAGTTTTGTCCATACAGTTTGTCGATGGGGTTCAATAATCCCATAAGAGATTTTCATACTGGTGAGTAGGGCTGCACGATATATCGAAATTATCGAAATATCGCAAATGTAAATATCGCAATAAGCATATCGCAACGGCATGCGATATCATTATCATTTTAATAATAGGCTACTTAAATCAAAACGTTGCAAAAGGTCAAAGTTTTAGTTCGACGCATATAGCAGAGAATTGCTTGGCGTTAAAAAGAGTTATTAAGTGCAATAAGTTGCAGAAAACAACTCTTTGCTGTCTCGTCTTGTGGTCTGACTCACACCTGAAGCGTGCGCACAAGCCGCATCTCACACACACAGAGAGACGCGTTTCAGAGCAAGTTGATTCGTCTTTCGCATCTCCTCATGTTTGAACAGATACATACACACAGAATTATGTCTCGATGATCATTCTTGTAAATGTTTTAAATGAATGTAAACAGCTGAGAAAGAAATCGGATGTGTATCATTATACTGGATCCGTGCTGTCGGATTTAAAGGGACAGCAGCCTATAAATACGTGCTGCTTAATATGTCACTAATGTTAACTAAACAACAAAACGGCTATAACAAAGATTAATCTAAATCTAAAGTGAAAACTATGCAGTGTTTTTTACACTTAATTATTAAATTTCTGTACCTGAATACTACTGTTTATTTTATCTATGCTTGTAAATTGTGTATTTCTTTTTTTTTCTTTTTTTTTACTGACTGTTTACTTGCCTTTAATCATGTTTGAAATTTCTCGGACTATAGTTTTTGCTGTGTATTGTCATTGCGCCAGTGATGGGGATTTTAATCCTCTTCACCAAATCTAGTTTAACATTTCCCCCACAGGGAGCAATGTGCAGCATGTTCCATATTGCAGTCATCTACAGTACTGAGAGATTAGTGAGCTTAGTCCATCTGGAAAGGGTTCATCCGACACTGATAGGGGAATTCTCAATATACAGTGTATTTGACACGGGCTCCCCCTCCATTCAAGATTATCAAGCGATGTTGCCGGATCAAGGAAGCTAAAAGTCAATTGCAAGACACGGGGAGGGTCAATAGATATTATAATAGTCAAGAGATTTTATACTGGCACGCCTAATGCATTTTCTGTTTTTGACCTACATTGTTAGCATTCACTTAATTTATTTAGGTATTGTAATGTGCAGATTACAAAAATTTATTTTGGCTTAAAGGGACAGTTTACCCAAAATAAAAATGATGTCATTATTTACTCAAACCTGTATTACTATTTTGCTCTATGGAGCACAAAATCAGTTTTGTCCATACAGTTTGTCGATGGGGTTCAATAATCCCATAAGAGATTTTCATACTGGTGAGTAGGGCTGCACGATATATCGAAATTATCGAAATATCGCAAATGTAAATATCGCAATAAGCATATCGCAACGGCATGCGATATCATTATCATTTTAATAATAGGCTACTTAAATCAAAACGTTGCAAAAGGTCAAAGTTTTAGTTCGACGCATATAGCAGAGAATTGCTTGGCGTTAAAAAGAGTTATTAAGTGCAATAAGTTGCAGAAAACAACTCTTTGCTGTCTCGTCTTGTGGTCTGACTCACACCTGAAGCGTGCGCACAAGCCGCATCTCACACACACAGAGAGACGCGTTTCAGAGCAAGTTGATTCGTCTTTCGCATCTCCTCATGTTTGAACAGATACATACACACAGAATTATGTCTCGATGATCATTCTTGTAAATGTTTTAAATGAATGTAAACAGCTGAGAAAGAAATCGGATGTGTATCATTATACTGGATCCGTGCTGTCGGATTTAAAGGGACAGCAGCCTATAAATACGTGCTGCTTAATATGTCACTAATGTTAACTAAACAACAAAACGGCTATAACAAAGATTAATCTAAATCTAAAGTGAAAACTATGCAGTGTTTTTTACACTTAATTATTAAATTTCTGTACCTGAATACTACTGTTTATTTTATCTATGCTTGTAAATTGTGTATTTCTTTTTTTTTCTTTTTTTTTACTGACTGTTTACTTGCCTTTAATCATGTTTGAAATTTCTCGGACTATAGTTTTTGCTGTGGTATATGAAGAAGTACTTAAAGTGTGTGGAAAGCAAAGTTACATGATATAAATTTAGTGTCATAAATTTTTTTGTTTGTATGTTCACATTGATGTTAAATTACATTTTCTGATTTGTGACATTACTTTTTAAGTAATGCTAAAACCCTGCTGGTCACTTTCAGAAGTTATAGTGATTCTTTATTATTTATTCACATTACAAAGAATGTGAAACAAATTGGTTATATAATTTTCTATTTTAAATATTTTAAAATATAATTTAAATTGATTTGACACACTTTAAGCAATATCGCATCACATATCGAATATCGCATTTTTTAACAAGGTATCGCATATCGCATTTTTCTTCAATATCGCACAGCCCTACTGGTGAGCCTTATTGAATTAATCCGTTTCTTGTTTTTGATCTGGATTATTAGTATTTGCTTAATTTATGTATGTATTGTAATGTACAGATTTCAAGAATGTCTTAAAGGGACAGTTCACCTAAAATAAAATCTCTGCTATTATTTAATCAAACCTATATGATTTTTTACATATATGACGAAAGTCAACGGGGTCCATTAGTCAAGTGATTTTATACTGAAGTGGCCTAGTGAATTAATCCATTTCCAGTTTTTGGCCTATTTTGTTAGTATTTGCTTATTTTATGTACTGTAGGTATTGTAACGTACAGATTATATAAATGTCTGTTGATTTAAAGAGACAGTTCATCTAAAATAAAAATTCGGTCATCATTTACTCAAACCTGTATGACTGTTTTGTTCTTTGGAACAAAAAATATGTTTTTGTCCATACTGTGAAAATCAACAAGGTCCAAATGTTTTTGGCCTCTATTGATTTTCATTAAATGGAACAATTTTTAAAAATTTGCGTGTTTCACAGAAGAATGAAAGTCATACAGGTTTGGAATGACATAAGGACAAGTAAATGGCATAATTGTGATTTTTTTTTCTGAACTATCCTTTTAATATCTATCTTTTGTCAACTTCAAACAGGCCCCTGGTGACATGATTAAATGAGTCACTAAAATTAATATGCTGATGTATCTAATTAAACCAGGCCCTTTATTTCATTAGCAAGAGGTTAATGGGCGTACACTGCACTACACCACCCTAATTAATTTGCATAGGCCCAATAGCAGAGGTAAAAAAATGCATTTACAACATGACTGCATCATTAAACGACAGCGAACAGCCAGGGACCGACCCTTACGACGTTAGCTCCACCACAAAAGATAAGAGATGAGGTGAAACAATCTAATCGCTGTTGTAAACAAGCCCTCCAACACAATCCAATTCTCCAACCAAAGTCTCCTAGCATACGAAACCGCATGGACGTCAATTGCAGATCCCTTACAGCCATCTTTAACCAGGGAGACGGAGCACATTATACAGTTAATAGAGCATAAAGATAAGGTATCAATGGCTGCAAGCTGATACAGAGCAGACCCTTTTGGCTTTCCAATTCAGACTTGTAAGAGCATTAACCATAATAACACAAAATAAGGCCCTTTCTCTAACCCCAGCAGGGCAAAAATATCTCATTACCCATAGCACTGTTATTCTTTGCGGTGCGGACTGCCTCTCCCGCTGAGAGCCCCACACCTGCTTTGCTAAAGAAGGTTATTACTACAACTGCCTGTCGAGAGAATAACAGAGTGGACGTGCGGAGAGAAAGGACATATTTAATCCACATACCACCCTTTCCTGCCTGAGATCTGCAAACACGTACACACGCTCTCACGGTACAGCAAATTTTTCCATGACGACGGAGATAACGCGAGCAGCACATATATATCCAAATGAAAAAGCTAGCCATTCATCAATGAGCCATTTAATATGCAGCTATCCCTTTTTTATCCACGTAAAATACGAGTCTGGGCATTTTACTGGCAACGGCTATCGGTGGTCAGTTGACAGATCACCTCGGTCATGAAACTGACAACACACAAAATGACAAAAATTGGCCTGCTTTCCCCTCAGCAGGAGCTTCGTGGGCCAGATTTGCATTAATAACCGAAGCAAGGACAGATTTAGGCTAAGAGGAGTTTAAAATGATGCTGTTGTTTTAATGAACAGCACGTTGGCTCTATGACTATTTCATTTGAGGAATTAAGCCTTCATAATGGCTCTCCTGTCCTGCATAGTGCCATTTGGAGATTTGTCATCGTGCTAATAACAAAAACAGCCGAAGACATAACGAAAGTTCATCTGCACATTTCAGGCAGAAAAAGGAGGGATCGTACATTCTTAAAAATAAAGGTTCTTAATTGGAATCTATGGTTCCATAAACAACCTTTAACCATTACATTGCACAAAATGTTCTTAATAGTGCAAAAATGTTCTTTAGATTATTTAAATATTCTTTGCACCAAATTTCACCAAAAACAGACCAATAAAACAGTCTAAAGTGAAAAAAGAAAGCAGGCAGCTCGAACGCCTAACACCGCTAGCGTCAAGATCCTCCAATGTTAAATAAATAACACTAATGATTCAGAGCGACACGTCCCGTGGCCTCCACCATCTCCACATATCCTTACTCAAAGCTGCGTGGGCAGGTCTGTTCTGACTCACCCGGCAAAGATGCGCATTTCTACCAGCACAAGGGCTGGAGAGCGGCACGTCTCGCTTTTAAGCAAGCTGCTGAGCATCTGCGGGCCCTGCCCTTTTGTCATAATCTCATCAAATCCACTGGACGATGCATTTCGCTGAGAGTCCAGCGAACACCGTACCACGAAACGACTGCTATTCTAGTTTGAACATTTGTCAGTGAAACGTACTGTCTCTCTGTTGTGCTTTAGGAGGGCAAAATTTACTCAGTGGGTATGTAGTTTCCTTGGCAACATGGTGCCTCTTTGGCTTACGGCCTAACCCAGACAATATCCATCAACATCAAGATCAGTCCACAGAGACGGTTGTAAAAATGAAGAAAAAGATGGAAAGAACATAAAAACAGTGAAATCGGACACCAAGGGAGTAAGTCAAACTAGGAAACCAACCAGAACATACATATTCAAAAGGGAACAGACTTTATATGAAAATCTGAATCATTGTAATATGGGCACAACCATCCATTTTCAAAAGATAGAAGCAGAGACGGCCTCCCCCTATTTAGTTACATCATCAATCGTTCTAATCGCTTCTGTAATTAAAATAACTCTGTAAGTGCAGTAGTGGAGGTTTACTTGTAAAGCTGAATTAATAAATGCTTTGTGATGGCTGCTGAATGCTGTATTGAGTATGTCATTATTTTTCCTGTGATGTTGAAATTGCAACTTTGGCTAAGTCATTACAGTGACGCTATGAAACATCTGGCTAATTATGTAATTAGAGCAACCAACCCCTTAAATTCGGAGGGAGAATAATATTCAAATCTTCATACTCCAATCATGGGCTTGTGTGCATGTATTCAACTCGTCATTTTCAGATTTAATTGTAATGCCAGTGCAGTGTCAAGAGTATATTAAGTTAATTTAGCATAAAAAAGAGAGCGAGAAGCCTCTGCTGACGTCATGTTATCAAAAACACAGGCTTTCGTGGATGCTCCGGAATTGACACAGATGGCACTAATGCCTATTTAAATGATCTCCTTCAGATCAACGGCTTTCTCTGACTGAAATCAGAGGTAATCTAATCATGTAATGTACTAGGCCTGTAGTGGAGGCCGGGAACAGACATGATGTAGCATGCACTGCCTCTGAGGAACTAGTGCAATGTTAAAATCGATAAAAGAAGTGAAAGGGCTGTGTTTGAAAAGACATTTCAACAACGGAGACGATGAATCCAGGCCTCTTACCTTCACTGCAGTCTTTTCCCTGGAATCCCGTTTCGGAGCAGTCACAAGTGGGCTCGTCGTTGACGATGCTGCAGACTCCTCCGTTCAGGCAAATGTGGTCGTCTTCGCAAATGTCGCTGTTGATTCCCTCGCTACCGATAAGCGGCGGCTCAGAACTGTTCACCCTCAGATTGGTTATCCATCCTTTGTAGGGGACCTGATCTGTGATGGCTGAAGATGTGAGGCGTAATGCTACAGATCGCAGTTCAGGAGGTATCCCTCCTAAGAATAAATGGCTGAAGACCGTCATGTCCCTCCTTTTTGACTTAACCTCCACCCACTTGATCTCTTCGTCCACAACTAACGTAGTGTTTTTGAAATTCCTGCGCAAGGTCACAGCATGCCAGCGGCTGTCGTTGACGGCGGTATCGGAGAGCACCGTCGCCGGCTCGGCGCAGAAGATGGAGAACCGCAAACTGAGTCTTCCGTTGTGGATGAGCAGTTCCAAGAAGTCACAGAATCCCTCGTCGTCAAAGTACACTAAAAGTCCATGAGCGCTTTTGGTCTTCATGTTGAAACTCATTTCGCTTTCACAGCAGGCGTTCCACATAGGAAACCTTGCCCACTGGCCTTCTGCGCCGGTGAACTCCATGCTGGCCCCCATGTCGACAAGGCAACAAACCAGCAAGCCTATCCAGATTAGATGTGCGCCGTTCCGCATTGAGAAGCTCATTGTGAATAGTAAAGGAAGTTAGAACTAACAATAGAACTAATCGAAAACTAAAATGAGTCGGCTCTCTTAGTGATGTGCTCCTAAAGTGTAACAGAGCTCTCTATGACATACATGACTGCTATGCATTTGGGGTAATTTACTCATCATTCACTGAGAGAGGGAGAGGGCCTGCATTACGGCCGACTCTTTTTCAAAATCTAAATACACAAATCGGAACAATAAATGGAGTCGCTAAGGCCCGAATACTGGTCTACGAAAAAAACAATAAGGCTACTGTTTAGCTTAAAAAACCTTCAGTGGGATCCAGGTGTGCTACAGTGGGGCCAAGTCATCAAAGTATCTATAAATTGCAGCCATGTGTAGTGCTGTACAGCAGAGAGTTCATTAGGGGTATATAGGGTCATTAATGTCAGGGTCATTTAAGTCTAGTTAAAAGTCATTGTGTAGGCCTAAAGTCAGCACTAATCAAAAGTAGACAAAGTGCACTTAGCAGTGTTAACGTGCAGGCCCGACTAGGGCCCTCAGTGTTCACAAACCTTCAATTCACATCCGTTTTGACATATTGATCCATAATCTGAAAAGAATGAAAAAGAATATCTTAATTTCTTCAAAGGAAAAGAAAGAGAAGATGGCCTCTTTTAAAAAGATAAATACTGTAGCATACACACAATACAATCATTCACACACAAAACCACAATTTCATAGTGATATTGATATTGAAACCGCCAATTTCACGCTGATATTGATTGCATTAATCTTCAATTACAGAAGTACTTTTTATTTGCTTTTCTCCATTTTTCTTTTCTCACTATAATTCTCAATGATTAGAATTTATGGCTTATGAACCAGAAAGCTCCAGAGCATTTCATCATGTGGCTGCTGTTTTTCCCCCTCAGTATCAAATACTCCGATTTAATTATCAGAAAAGGCAAAAATAAATCAATACTTGTCAGATGTATTTACAGTTAAATCAGAGTAGCTTGAAATAAAATAAAATGGTATCTAATTGAAAATGAACCCTTGTGTTTTCATTTTCAAGAGATTCTCTCAAGACATTTACTCTTTAGTACCATGAAATAAAGCAATATATAT
>NW_015505238.1:31113-64703 GCF_001515645.1 Sinocyclocheilus grahami
TATATATATGTATGTATATATATAGTTTGGAAGTGTAAAATATATAATGACCAGAATGCTTCATGTAATGCTATTACATCACTGTATTTTTACAGTAAAGTTTTTTTTTACTGTACATTTAATTAAAAAGTTGTACTTATATATGCTTATATATATGCTTAATATGCCAACCTATTTTAAAATCATTTTGTTTCTATAAATAGAAATTCTAATAACACAGTTAAAATAATGGAAGACCACATGACAGCTTAAACGTCATCAAAATTAGTCTCTTCAGCAATTGTGTCAATAATAATATAAAGACAGAACACAGTGTTCCCACACAAAAACACAAAACAATATTAGGATAACACACATACACTAAAATAATGCAGTAAATATTAATATGACATGCAACATAAAACCCTCCAATGTGCATACCATACACACTTAATTACAAAATAATTAAGGCCATTCATATTTTGAAGTTATGAAATGAATTTATCAACTTTTTTTGTATTAAAAATACATATTAAATATATGTAAATCGTCTCCAGAAAATATTTAAATTTATACTTTTGTTTATATAAAAAAAAGGGTTACAATATTTTACTACCGAATTGTGTTTTAAATTATAAAATCACATCGTATGGTAAGGTTAACTTACAATTAACCACCTAAAAAGTTTTTACTGTGATGTTTTGCAATCTTTTCCGTTGTAATTACTATTCTTTTTATAGCGTATGCAGCCGAGTCAGACTTACAGGCAATCATATTTACAGTTATTTCAGGCGGAGGATCTGTGCAGTCTGACTAAAGGTCCAAACGCGCGGCAGCATCGAAACTGTGTAATGGGGAAATCTCGTTTGATTCAGCGAACCTCGCTCAGTTCGAGTCCTGCATCCCAAAATGAGCCCAGGGCGGGGGCTTATCGCGCGCCTCTTAAGCATTAATGACACTGCAATTGTCTGGCCTCTGGGCTGTCTGTCAACTGATCTCAACCAATCATTTCATGCTTGAATTCCTATGTGTTTACTGTCAGGTTTACACGGGGCTACTTAGCAAGATAACAACCGACCCCTTTCACAGATGGATCTTGCACAACATATCATATGCATGTAGAGAAGGCAGTCTTATTTACCGTATTCGCGAAACGATTACAGTAATTACCAGTCGCTACTGTAGATGGAGTCTGGAACAATACACAATCATCCTAATAGCCCCGCGCATAAGATTTACAGTCGGGATCATACAATACACATATCTGCCATTTAAAATCTAAACTTTGAAACGGTAACAATTTTCGTCCATTTTTTCTTTCCTTTGATTAAAATTGGCGATGACTCATATGCGCAAAACATAACCAATAATCAACCACCATCTGCTCAAACTGAACGAGAAAGACACCTTTAACACGCCTCAACCGCGCTCTCTTTCAGACGCTGAGGACAGGAAATATAGGGAGTCATCAAATATCGCTTAAGATGAAGCAAAGGCCAGCTGTAAACACAAACGAAATTAAACAGAAATAGAGCCGAGCTGCATCATCTCACCTGCGCGTGACTGCATCGAGAGCGTGAAGCGCAACCATAACTCACCGAAAACAGCACATAACCTCAAATACGTCTTCGAATTACATTTACACAATTCTTAATTATTTTACCTTGAGAAAAGGACCATTGTGCGCCCATTGACAGGTCAACCTCGCCGATGAACTTGGTTGATTTCCTCCACATCGATTCAGACTTTCATCTGATAAAAAAAAAATCACTGCATCGGTGTCGAATGAGCAGGAGAAATGGGAGCGATAAAATTGCGTATGCGGATCTCCAAAGTCCCAATAGATTTAAAAAAAAAATCAAAATGGAGCCAACAACCAATTAAGATTCAGTACAAAACGGTTCATGCTTAAGAAATTCTCCAATGTAAATGTTAGGTTTTTTCCCCCGTTGTATATAAAATAGAAGATATCGCTCCCTGTTCTGTGTGCAAGACAAGGTGCGATGTGTTCCACAGGCGAGCTTTGCCAGGGACTGTCAGCACATCGCGTCACGTGTCTCCCGGTTAGTGTGTGATGGAGACGGGCGGGGCGAGAGCGCTGCAGCACCTTGGACAGCGCTCACCGTTATTAGCAACTCCACATACAGATGAGGAAACAGCTTTATCCGTGATCGTGTGCGCCAAGAATAACAGCATTTGCTTACACTTTACATTACAGTGTGCATGTTGATAGCTAATATCGTCAGTTAAGAAGGTTTTAATAATAAAATGGTCCTTAATAGGCTGTTACTATTTAATGAAACGTATAATTATACTTGCACCCTATACGTGTTACATGGTCACTGTAATGTAAACTGTCAGTGTGCACTCATATTAAGTAATATGGAAGAATAATATCAGCATGGCTGTCATTTGACCGTAGGCAGGTGCCCACGGGTAATCACAGTCGTGCTGATATTCAGTGCTACTGAAATGCTTCTATACAAGGATTCTTTAAACAAGTACAGCGATTAATATCCAGTAACTTACGTTCCAGGCTGATTAGTCCGTATATTTGTTATTCACCAACTAAATTAGTTCCAAAAGAAATGTCAAGCTGTGTGTATCACCAAGCAACACAAAGACTAAAAGACGGTCTGGAGTAGTGTATACGAGTGGAGCAGGGTGACAGATTTCTGCTTCCTTTTGAAAGCGTTATAATCACACGGATCCATCTCCACTCCGGGTTTTTTTCTTTTAAAGCTCCTAATGAGAGAAACTCCGGCCTGAGCGATCTTGATGCTATTGAATCACGACGTTAAAAAAAATCACTGCAGATGGAAAAAATAATAATACTCAGACATTTAAAAAGCATGTTTCCCCCAATGATTAAATAGAAAAATATATATGACTTATATTAAGTTTATTTTAAGTGTATGTATGGTACTTTGAAAAAAAAAAAAAAAAAAAAAAGAGGTCTGCTTATTCAACAGCATTTGTGGCATAATGCTGTCATTTTTCACAAAAAAAGTGAATGAGGCCAAACTCTAAATGTCAAGGTGTAAATAATATGCATGTTAACACAATTTCACTGTGAAAATGACTTTGCCATGACGACGCAATGCCATAAACAAAACAGTATGACATAAACAGCTTTCCAGGTTAAATTATACACAAGGTTTGAGAGAATATGAATGTGCAGTTCTAAAATATAAAGCTACACATTTCTGCTTTTTCATTAAACATTTTCAAACATTTGATGCAATACACATATTGTGAACACAACTAGATTCACATTACATCTACAAAGGTTAAGGTGAGCGTCATGGGTAGAGTCACCGCAGGACTCCAAATAAAAATAGTGTATGAATATTGCATGCGAACCTTCCAAGCAGTTCACTACCATGTAGCCATCCACCACCTCACTCTTCTCCCCATTGTTTGCAGTCTTCACTGTCACTTTCTAAAATGAAAAAATGTTTTTTTTAAATGTTTTCCATTTTGCACTCTACATCTACAACACCTAAGTATCCAATACGTACACTGTAATCAGTTTTATTGCATGTACTGTGCATAGTAGCTAAAGTCACCTAATATAAGGTGGGACTAAGTGAATTTATTCAAATTCATCTGTAAATAGCAGTTTGGGCACCATCTTGTGGGTATGGGATTTTTCAGAGAGGAACACCAAACAGAATGCTCAGAAACTAATATGTTCGATGTCCCTTCTTCTGCTCAGTTAGCTATCGTTTGACAAGAAAAGTGGGCCAAAGCTCTCTTGGGAACCTCCAGCTTTGTATTCAATAGTTGCATGGTTCAATGACTCGTCCCTCCACATCAAAACATTGCATTGGTAACAGGCCCAGTTGCTACACGTGTGAAACCGGAGGTGTTTTAATACATGAGGTGTGAGTTCCTCAGGCACTTATGATGAGGCGTGAGATGACATGCATGCTTTTTGGGGAAAGCTTTGCTCTGTGTTTATATGTGTTCATCAGCACGGATGTTGTTTGGGATGAGAATAAAACCTCATTTGGAGTACCTGACTGTTGTGAAAAGGGCTAGAATGAATCAGCTGTTTTGGTCTCCTTTGGCATTTGTAAAAAGATCATAAGAAAGGGTACAAATTAAGGATTTTTTTTTTCCCTGATTCTTCATGATTACTGTACATAATTAACATTTATCAGTTTTGTGTTTTTTATTCCTTTTTTTTTGATGGACCTGTATCTTGATTCCATTTTATGAGTTCCCCAGAGTTCTTTGTAATTTCAGCAAAGTAATTATTTCCTCATTTAGACTTTGAAAATTCAAAGTCATTACTCAATACAAGATTATGTTAAGACAGCATTTTAATGGGGCTTCCCATTACATATCGTAACATCATACTCACTTATGTATTTATATCCCAAATGTTTACTATAACTACTTACAACAAACAACATTATTATTATGTCAGTTGTGCAGCGCATTCGATCTGAGCATTATGATTCCTCTTGCAAAGCCTCATGCTCTGTTCGCTCTTGGGCCTTTAAAGGTACATGAGAGAGAATAGTTATTGAATAATGTAAATGAATGAAGCATTGTATCCTTAATCTTCTGTTATATGGTAATACATTTCTAATAAGCTGCAACACAGTCTTGTGTCTGTTTGGCTCTGTATAGTTCAGGGCATCATTTTCATGACGTTGAGGAGGCACTAATTATGTCATGCTGTTTACAGACTGCAAATGACTCTTTATTGCAATAGAGCCCTTTAGTTATGATGTCAATTTGTAGGCCAAACCGGAAGGATAATGCTTGATGGTTTTCCCTCAGGAATTTCTAATGGGTTTTTAAAATAGTGGTTTTGGATACATGAGTAAAATAATGTCAGTGGTTAACATTACTTGAAGTGACATTCCCATTGTGTTTCACGACATGATTTACAATGAGTCATAGCTCAAATGTGGATTTCTTTTAACCGCTGTATAAAAAATGTGTAATAATAACAATTAATTACACTAAATGAGACCCTGGTTAAAATAATGTAATAAGTTTAAGTAATGGTAATACAGACCATATGTTACTCATAAAAAAATATACAAATAGAAACAGGGGTAACACTTTACTTAAGGAACCAATTCTCACTATTATAGTTGGTTAAGCATGAATATTACTAACATATTGACTGTTTATTAGCACTTATAAAGTGCATATTAATGGCTTATTCTGCATGACCATATTTTAGACCTTAACATTAAAGCATTAGAACATAACAACTTACTTACTGACTATTAATAAGCAGCAAATTAGGGGTTTAATGAGACAAAAATCATAGTTAATAGTTAGTTAATAGTGACAACTGGTCCCCAAAATAAAGTGTTAGCGAAATAAGGAACCAATGGTTCAAAACTTGAAATAAAATAAAAAATGTTGTTGGACTATAAAGTGAACATATCCATTGTAAATAATTATAAGCATGAAATAAACACTCTAAATTGATATAGGCATTATGAAGAAGCTTTCCAAGCATATGCAACACAGTCTTCTCTTGATTTGAATCCTGAAACATTTGAGATTCTTTTCAGATTGGGAAATCATTTTCACGTTGATGCAAACATATGTTGAGAAGATTATACTAATTGTGCCATACTGTTCTTTTTACCACCATCAGTTCCTGATAAGGAATGTCAGACTGTTAAGCTCCCAATAAGACTTTCACTGGAGAGTATTACAAGTATAAACCCAAGTCCAGGCTTCAGAAACTATAGTCAGCAATCACTCTAGAATTGAGCCTTTAAATATGAGCAATAAAACAAACTGAAAAATAAATAGCTGGGACAGTCTTGAAATAGGAAAATCCACAAACACCGAGCTATAGTTGCAGCCTTTCAGAGCAGCCACTGGGACATGACCAGAAGTCTTCTGAGGATGTGGCATGTGTAATGCAATGCATTAGAGCTTGATTGTAATGTAGACCTTTGTCTTGACCTTTGTCTCCACTATTTTCCAATGTGTTCCCTTCCCTGTGTGCATTAGGTTGTATGTAGGGGGATGGGCACATTTACATTAGTGTGGAATTGTCTGAAGCAATGTGTTGAAGGAGTCGGCAGGGTCTTATCTGGTGTTGGCTTTGTTTACTTGCAGAACAGGGTGGCAGGTTGACGAATGCAGTAATCAGATTGGGCAGAGATCCCTCTGCGACTGCATTGGGGAGATGTTTCTTGTCTCTCTAAGACTGGCATCCTGTCGACTACGCCAACTACTGCCTGTGCTGCTACTGTGAGCATGGGCAAAAAGTTATTCTTCACTAAACTGAACAGAAATTCATGTTGCTTTTTCAGTTCAGCTATTTTTTGGGCTTTTGCCTTTGTCCAAAAATACATTTTTGTGTTGCATTTTTCAAATGTTCAAATGTTGTTTTCATTACAAATTATTTTATCAGCATAACAATTTCAATAAATTGTTAAATGCTGATATTATAATTAGTAATGAAAATGACAAAACTGTGAGAAAAAAAATTCACAAATGTATTTTGAACCCCAAAGTAGATACAGAAAAAGATGTGCAAAAGATGAAGACGTTTTGCCACTAATAACTCATTCCAGTGGAATGGTGGGCAAACATACCTTCTTGTGTTATTGCATGGTTCAAAGGTCTTTGAAAATGTGTGTCAAGCATCTCAAGAGACGATGACTTGTTTTTTAGCAGGTGAGCTAAT
The DNA here is from genome assembly GCF_001515645.1 of Sinocyclocheilus grahami. NCBI lineage: Eukaryota > Metazoa > Chordata > Actinopteri > Cypriniformes > Cyprinidae > Sinocyclocheilus > Sinocyclocheilus grahami. The sequence continues at coordinate 37,772 of NW_015505238.1, forward strand.
TACAAGCAACATTCTTCCAAAAACCTCAGAAATTCTCATGGCTATAGAGCACCTGTGCACAGAAAACCTGAGAGAAGGAATTTAAGTAATACATGTAATATATCAATGTAATTATAAAAAAAAAATGTGTTACAACAAGAAGTTACTTTTCCCAAATGTTTCAGTTTTATCAGAATTACTATTACTACTACTACTACTACTACTACATGTAATAAATAAATGTATCATAATAAAACATAATTAAAATGTGTTATAGTGTGTTATATTTTTCCCAAATTATTCATTCTAATTATTATTGTTATTGCAAATTTTATAATAATTATAATTGTAACTATATTTATGAATATTGATATAATCATACATATATAATTAAAACTATATATTTTTTAATAAAACATTATTATTATTAATTAATTAGACTATTAGTTAATTCAATTAACTAATTTAAAGGTATATTGAAGAGAATTTGCAAATACGATTTTTGATGTCCAATATGAAGTTTTGAGAAGCAGGATTTTAGACAAATGAGATTTGACAGTGGGCAGGGCTACCCAGCACTACAACACATAAATACACATAGTGGATTAGGACAAAAGCTCTGATTTACATAAAGAGAGAGCTTTTATCGTTTTATAGTCCGGTTATGTTAGGACACATAAAGGTGCCTCCAACAAGCACGTCTCAGATCATTGAATAAGATTTAAAATGTGTAAGTTCTAAACTACTCTCAGCCACAAGTGGCATTCAAGAGCAGCCTGCTGGATCAGCTGTGTTCATATAGAACGTTGAGACTCACGCTAAGGGACAGTTGAGCGCATTGATTTAACTCTCGGAGTCAGTCGCATTCACTGTTGAAGGCTGGATCAGTGCTGGAACGTCCCTTCAGGGCTGTGTGTGCATGTGATGGGTCGGTTTAGGGATGCGCGCTGGATGGGATGGCTGCGCTGACTGGTTGTGGGGTGTTTAACAGGCCAAGTGTGTCTAGTCTGCTATGTGTTGCGTGCAGGACTGGCACGCATTCCCAGGGAGGATAAAAAAGGGAGGGTTTTGAAAGCAGTGAAGGCCATGGAGGAGCGCTGCTGTCAGTGATTAATGGCTGGCAGGGTTTACTGTTCTCTGGGTTATGGATTTCCTGTCTCTCTCTCTCTGTGGTGGCTGCCTCTCATTAAACACCGCAATCAAAGAGGCCCTGGCAAGACCCGCAGCTCAAGGAGGGGAAGAGAGTTCACAAACAGACCGAGTGTAGCTGCCGGACAGATGAGCCGAGTGTAATGACCGGAGGACAGGAGAGGAATGGGTTAATAAGAGATATAAATCAAATCGCCCACCAAACCCAGATGATCCATGTCCTGAGAGAAGCCTGAGATTATGTCAGAAGATGGATATATTTTAGCAGAACAAAACAGGGAGGGAGTGGCTCTGCACTCTGTCCTGACATGTCCGTATGGTGTTTTGATTGAGAGAGCATGCCCAAATCTAATGAAGTCATCAGAGACGGAGAGGAAAACCCAGCTATGGAGAGAGGAAATGAGTCAAAGCACATTTGAGTGACAGATAGTGTCTCATGGCAGCCAAAGGCCCACACCTCATAGTCTTGTCAACATTAGACAGCAAATGAAGGATGCTCGTACTGTACGCATGCAAGCCAAAAGTGATAGAAACAAAATCCATTTTCAAGCTATACTGAAATTCCAAGGTCAAAGATGGCGGATGCTGGTCGCTGGTGTCAAGACGCTAAAATGATATCTAACATGCTTCAGTACTGGACACTGCAGTATCAAAACCATCTGACAAACCCCCCCAATATCAAACATGCAACTCATAAGGGAACTAAATGTGGCATATCTATTATTGGCTTATGTACAAAGCCAATCTCCGAGAGATTTTTTTTAATCTATATTGGTTGATAGTGGATATTCAATTGTGCATGCTTTGTGCATGACTTGCAACATATGATATAAGCGACAATGTAATTTATCAAGCAACTACACTGGGGTTCAAAAAGGTCACATTAAAAATCAGAGACTAAATATTAATTTAAAAATAAATGCAAAATAAAACAGAAAGAAACATTCTCACATGAATAATACAGTAAATAAAAAAATTAATACAAATTATAAAAAAAAGAAAAAAATTGAAAGAATTAAGATCCTGCTAGAGATGCAATATGTGTGTGTGTGTTTTCATTTTATATTTATTACATAATAAATACTCATATATCGAATATATTGACCAACTAAAATATATACATGTTAATATAGCAGCATGTATCAATATTTTCGTATTCATTTGGAAATAATACAAATGCCATATTATGATATTGGGTTTTGTTAGACTGATTTGAAAATGCAGTGTCCATATATTCAATATAACATAATAATGGTGCATGTTCATTTCAACTATTTTTTACATTTTTAATTATTTTGCCATCATCTATTGCTCGCTTAAAATTTAAAAATACTAACGATTTAATAACACTCTTTTTCAATTCACAAAATATATATTTGATTAGTATTACCAGAAATAAATATTTTTATACTGTATATTAGACTGATTTTAGTATATACCGTTTTATTGGTCACACTTTATTTTAAGGTCCAATTCTCACTATTAATTAACTATTAATTATGACTTTGCCTCAATGAACTCCCAATTAATGCTTAATAAAGTAGCTGTTAAATTTAGGTATTGGGTAAGATTAGGGATGTAGAATATGGTCATGCAGAATATGTGTTCATAAGTACTCATAAATTGCCAATTCGCTAGTAATATGCATGCTAATAAGCAACTAGTTAATAGTGAGAATTGGCTCCTACACTAAAGTGTTACTGTTTTATTTTTAAAATATTTAGGTAAAATTCTAAAGGATTTTCATCTATAACATCAGCGCATCCCTGTATAATCTGGACAATTCAGAATCATTTATAGGCTAATTTGATTCTCTTTTGTGATGTTGATTAGTTTGCACTATAGCTTTTTGTTAAAACATGCAAACATCTATAAATAAAAATTGTGAACGAGCAAATTGCCAGCAATATCTGTGGATGGCGCTTTGAAGTCAGACAAAATAGCATCTCTGACATTTCAACAAAGCTATTCAGATTACAGGGAATTTACACATCAGTAAACATGAATTAGAGGCATCCTGTGTGTTGCTGTGCTCCCTGGCAGAGTCAATTGCTAATAAAAATCTGAGCAGCAAATAGAACCTCACAGTTAAACATGCAGGGTGCTTGTCTATTATTCAAATAGCCATCAATCATTCCTCCCCATGTAGCCGTGTGACGCTAGCATCTTAGAACAGTCTGTCTGGACAATGACCTGAGAAGTGAATCACACTGGTGTTGTTACTAATCATGACAAAAACGGAATTTAAAGGGCCAGAGGATAACCTGCAATACAAAAGACTTCAATAATCTCCTCTGCCTGACTACTATCCATCTCACTCACTTTCCAAATCAAGTGTTTTTTACACCACAAACCGAGAGTCGAGTCAATGTTTGGCCATAGGCAATGAGTCAACATGCGTAGGCAGTTCTGAGGGAGAGACGGCGCTAGTTCAGGGTCTTAAGAAGAGAATAAGCCTAAAGTAAAATAAATTTTGAAAAAAAAGAAGAACGGGAAAAACACAAATCTAGGCTGAGCTTTGAAACTGTATGTCCCATGACATCTCAGTAACCTGTTTTATGATACTCATCATCACTGGATTGCAGTCGTTGGGCTGTTTTCCGCCTATCCACCTCGTTTTTCTCCTGTTTATCCTCCTTTTTTAAAGTGTGCATTGATTACTGAACATGCCTGGGGGCTCTAGAGGAGCCTAACCATCTTCTCCATCAGTCTACAATCCCATCGCTCAACGGCTATAAATGTCTGCCAGCTTCCCTCACAGAAACTGACACGTTCTTTAGTGCTCAGACAGGCTCTGAAACAAACCTCACTCTGCCTTCATGTCCCAACAATACCTCAACGCTAACGTTTCTGACGCTGGCACAGCTGGAATCCCAGCATTTGTAGTATACCGAGCTATATGTATGTAAGCAGGGTTATATAATTATACATTAGTATAATCATATGGTGTGTGGTTCGTGTCACACAGATGGGCAAGCATTTAGGCGCCAGGCAGATGACAACTGGGTGAATAATCAAACGCTCTTTCGGAGACGGTGTATAGCGTGGCATTCGTATCAATGCTATTAGACACAATTCCTTTTATGAGTTCAGACCTCGTCTAATGGAACTGAATGTTGCGGGACAGAAAGCATCAGATGTGAGTAATGTCTTCGCAGCTCTTTTGCATAGTGAGCACACTTGTCACTGTTTTGTGTCAATTTCATGAGCTGTTACATCAAAAAATATGTTAAAGGGTAGGTCGATTTATAGTTATGGCATGCCAGTTGTGATACCTGCTGAGTGTCAGGGTGTGTCACATGGTACAGTTGCTCTGAATGCTTATCTAATCACGCCTCTCTTTCTTGTGTCAGAGTGCACCTTATTACATTAGCCATGACATGGATCAGAGCACATCTAATTCAACTACGTGAACAAGACGGACGTTAAAAAGCAACGACATGTGGGACAGCCTGAATCCAAATCCTGCAGTGGTGGCTGGGAACTCAGAATGCTGATTTTGGCAACGGCCGGACTCACGAGCTGGAATTTGCTGGTACAATTGGCTCGGATGAGATCAATGAGGCGCTTAATATAATAGCACATGTAAAACTGGCAAATCCATGGGAAATCAACTGATTTAACTCTACAAGAGAGCCGGTCTGTGGGACTTGGGTTTTCATCCTGCATCCAGACAGTATTTCATGGCGATTTCATTGCTGACTGTGACTCTTTTTCCACTTGATTGATTAGACACTAGCCTAGTGATGAAAGTGATCTGGGACGGAGCTAAGGCAGTGCTCGCAGAGAGGTTACATGGTTCAGTGGCCAGAGCTTTGAAAATGCCAACCACCAGCAGCTCGAGTCTCCACTGGAGATGGTTTCAGACACAATACAGTGGGCTTCAAAAGCCTATTTGTGAAAATGCTTCTGTTTTGCATTTTTCTCATTTAATGCCATTTTTAAAATGACAAAATATATAACATGCATAATTTTTTTAAAGGTGAATTGAAAATGAATTCTGAATATGTTTCCCTTTTGCGCTTTTTAATGTTATGGCTGATAATCAATAAAGGGATATTACATTTCATTTCTACACTATTTTGCATAAATAAATTACAATTAAAACACTAAAAACTTTAAATCAATCATCTCAAATGCTAAAAGTTAAGTAAAACATCACAGTATTATAATGTACAATTTAAAAATATAATTATTGTTATTAAAAATTAACTTTACATGACAGCAAAAGTCATTTAAAAATGAAACCAACAACTAAAATCAATAATGCTACAAATGAATTTAGGCATCACACCAGTCTGGAAAATGGATTATTGTTTTAAAAATAATTTTGTATGATATATTATTTATATGATTTCTTTGATATTATATATAAGTAATCTAAATCTAAAAATAAAAGAATTACAAATAAAATCTAAATGTAAAAATAGGGCAAATTAACAATTAAACAGCCCAATATCAACCGATACAGACAAATACTGGTGTTGTTATTTTTGTGTACTATATTTGGATCATTTTTATCTATCTATCTATCTATCTATCTATCTATCTATCTATCTATCTACACACACACAGTAAAAAAAAAAGTTCAGGTTTATTATCAGGTTAAAATTCAATTCTACATCTCTAAATCTTCTGAACCCCACTGTATTTGCTCAGAATAAATCAGACAATGTCACAAGTTGTCACACACACCTTATGATGCAAATCTTCCCACATAAATTCACTGTACATGAATTCTGTGTTGAACCATACAAACACATACACAGAATCACATCGGGACATGTGCCGTGTCGCAGAATAGATCACACGTGCATTTCCCTGCAGACAAAGCTCGGCTCATCTTCCAGCAGTGCACAGAAATCGCAGCGCTGGGTTTGAGTGATGTCAGTCAGCGACATGTTTATCCTGAGGCGCTCGTCGCCTGCGCTTTAAACACAGGACTACGAGCATGACTCGCATTGGCACTCCATGCAGTGGGCCACCAAACCTCTTTAGTGCATGATGAACCTTTAACAATACCCTTGCTTACATCTGTTATTGTTCTTTAAAAGTAATTTCTGTCCCTTGCTCCCTGAAGCATGGTGGAATTGGAAGTGGCTGCTTTGAATAAAAGCCAACTTACTGCCTGTCCTTAGCACACATGCACACGTAAACAAACATGTGCACACTCACTCGCAAACCTCTTTTACTCTCAAAACGATTGTTGATTATGATTCTTGCATTATCCTTTTTGATGCTATCATTAAAGACGGGATGTTCTTGATTGTCTGGCTTGGCTGAGAGAGCATTTGATGCTCAGTGGTAATTAATCTTTCATAGAGTCAAAGTTAGCAGAGAAGTCAAAACAGGCACTACCATACTCTCCCAAATAGTGTGAGGTTTTTGATCTAAAATTGCTTTTTTCCATCAGCTTATGCATCTCCATCCTCTCTAATAGCATTACTGTAAACAAAAAGATAGTGACACTTCAAAAGGCAGCCTAGATCATTTAGTACAAGGCTGGGAGAAGAACGCAGCAGTCAATACAACAGGGTTCACTGCTGCCATCTCTGGCTAGAATCAGGAACTGCACAAATAGCAGCACCTGACATAGTCTGCCAATTTCTACAAATTACTCCTCTGACCTCCACTTTCCATGTGCGATGGTTGAGAGCCAAATGATGGCAATTTCCCTCAAAATGCTCTCAGCTGTCTTGTGCTTTGGCAAGTGATACTGCAATCCCATCCGTTTAAATTAGCTACACTGAATAAGGAATGACAAAATGAACAAGGGATGTAGTTCGTGTAATATTTATAACGGGAGTTACTTAAATGTGCTTTATTGATTTTCCTATGCATGCATCTCGTGCCAGTGAACAACAGAAATGTATACTAGACATCAGAAACAGTGGTCGACTGCAATGCATTTTAAAAGCAGATCTGTGCAGAGGTGAGAGTGATAGGTTTATTCTTAAAATTGAGAAACTATCTGATGGGTATGCATCATAATGGCCATGCGCCCTGTCGGAGAATAAATCTATTACATAATTTTTCTGTACCACCACAAATCCAACGCCAGTCAGTCAATGAAGGAATGACAGCAGTAATTTCCCACTGTCTCACTGTGGAGGAGCCTCATCTCCACAATACTGCACAGTCAGCGAAATATGGAGCCGGAGTGCAGGAGCAAACCACCCATGCATGGCACACAACGCACACACACGGAAACGGATGCACATATCCCACATAAGGGACCGAAAAGATTCAAAGCAATGCTGTTCAAGTCAGGGGGGCGATAATGCAGCCCGAGCAATTAGCCCAAACCTGGAGACCGACTGGAGGAGGGTGAGGATTTATGGCCCACAGGTCAGCTCTTATCAGCCCGGGGCTCTTTCTGAGGCAGGATTAATGGGAAATGGTTTTTACATGCCTCACTGGTTTCCTGAACAAACTCAACGAGTTCCAACAAAAGGAACATATTAAAATTATTGAAACAAATGTATTGAATTTTCTTACAGTCTTTGCTGACATTATGTTGGGAGAAGAACAATCAGAGAGATTAAGGACAATCAAAAATATGTTGATAATCCTGATATTGATTCTTTAAATCTCAAGAAGAACAATCAGTAAAATGTTATATTAATTTAAATATTTTGCATCATATTTTAGTTCTCATTGCATGCAAAGCAAATAAATAAATAAATGTGACCTGCACAACAATGGCAGATTTTTTTCTTTTTAATAAACTTATTTATTTACACTGGATCTGATGCACACTGAGAACTAAACAATATAAATGTATAAACTATATATAAAAAATATATAAACAATGCTTTGCATTATTTTGTAGTGAACTTAGACACACACACACAAAAAGAGAATGGATATTACTTGAAATGCACCCAAATGAATCACAACTGAATAAAACTCAGAATATGAATCAAGACAGGAAATCTGTACTGATACCATCCCACCAACTAATTTTTATGTGTTTGTTTGTTGCTTAAAATAGAGGTGGTTAAATCTTAATGTACAAGGCTGCGTGACCATTTTGGCTCGTGATTGGAACTGTGCAGTGTTTCATATGATACGGCTCCATCCACTACACAGTGAACTCTGAGCTACAAGCATCATACATTGTCAGGATGAAAAATTTATCTTTTTGACAGCACTCGTAAATTCTGTATTGTCTCTGCCTCCTTTGAGTTGCATCTTTCTATCTGTTGCTCTCGGTTTCATGGCATTTGCATGAGAAGAGGGAGGAGCTGTGGACAGCAGGACCGCTCTGACTCCAAAGGTTAATGACATTTTGACCTACTGAAGCCATTTTTCAGGGCCCGCGCCATTAGATGGCCTTTGATCTTCTGTAACACAAAGCAAAAAAAATCCATATACCCATTCTAATCACAATATAAATTTTCACTACAAGGCAGGAAAATGTCATTCTGCTCTTTTGTTATTGCAAATCACAACAAAATATATGGTCCAGTCAACTGTGCCAAATCTCATGAAAGATTCATTTTCATTTTTCATCATTCCTTACAAAGGACCCCGAGGACATTCACGGAACAGCTCTTTAATACCCTTGCATAAAGAGCGTCAATGCAGACTCCACTGCAAGCCCAGCCAAACCTCATTTAAACTTCTCTTAATCATCAGACTCGGAGCACAATCAGTAGGGCCGCATTCATCGCTGTCACCGCCGCTGAGTGACCTTCGTCAGAGGTGCCAGGGCAGATGCCAGACAGGCTGCCATGTCATCTTTGACAAGGCCGATTTCTCTGAGCGCACACCCACGCGGATGAAAGGCTCACAATGGCAGCGAGGCTGAAATACTGCACATTAACATTCATTATTGACCCTCTACCTCTGTTAAGATTCTGTAATTAGATCTCCACCGCTGGACTCGATGGGAGAAGAGAGGAGAGAGAGCCTTGAACTCAGCATGTTAATGCTCCTCTTCCATCCATCTCCCAGCCTCTACGGAACGGCTGTAAAACTGAATGTGGTTTCAGGAGAACGCAAGCTGTTCGGGAGTGATTTAGCCATCCGTTCGGGAGATCCGAGATGCGGGGAGGTAATGAGGGTGTGACAGAGACCGGGGGAGCCATTAAAAATGGGCGGAGAGGCTAAAAGAACCGAGACGATTTGGCACTCAGTTAGAATTTAGTCCCCTTGGTCCAAAAAGATATTTATGGGTACTCTTTTAGGTGCCTGTTTACAAATGACAGAAAATCACTTTATGATAAATGGAGTCATTTAAAACATGTAAATAAATGTTTTTTAAATAACATATGGTCAGTGGCAGAACTAGAGTTTTATACATAGGGTGGCAAGGGAAAATTAGTCCGTAGGGAGAGCGGGGCACAACCTAACACTTTTTGGCTTTGTCAGTTTATGTAAATTCACTCGGGGTTCAGAGTATTTCTTTTTTCAAGTCTAGTACAAATGTCTAATAAAAAATATCTGGTCTTGTTTCATTAATAAACTGTATACTTTTTTCTTTATTTACCCTGAAAAAAAATTATGACATTAACTGTAATGGAGCAAAAGGTCTAATGTTAACTTACACAGTGACTCAATTTTTGTAGATGTTGTTCAGGAAACCTAAACAAGATGGTAAACCATTTACTTCAAAAAGGCTGTGAGGCACATTGGACGAGAAGCTCCATGCCGTTACGTTTTCACATTCAAAGCGACAGTCCAAAATCGAATCACCATACAGGCACAAACTTCACTTCAACAATGGGAAAAAAAATAAAAAGTTTTGTTATATAAACGCTGCAAATGGAAACAGTAAGGGCAATCTACATTATCTCTCCATATGAAGCATGGACTTTGCTCAGTCCACAGACAGACAAATGCATTATTGAAAAATGTCTACACACACTCTTTCAGCCGAGGGTGAAGTCCTTATGTACATTAACAACGATGTGAGACAAATATAATGTAATTTAATTGAAAACTATGTGAGTGGCTATGTGATTTTGAACAGCGCTGCACTTCTTGTACAGTGTGCGTACAACTTATTCTTCTTATTCTTCTCTCTCTTAATAGTAATGTTAATATATTAACAAGGTGCAAGGCTGCTGCACATCAAAATAAATACTTTCTCTAGAGGTGAAATGAAATGTCAATCATCAAACTGCCAGAAGCAAATGAAATGTTATGGTGGCACATGGTAAGCAATAAAGTAAGTAAAATGTATTTACATAGCACCTTTCACAGACAAGGAGGAGTCAGAAGTACTTTACAGTAAAAAACAAAATCAAAACAAATTAAATACCAGCTGTACAAATACCACAAATTTCAATACCAGCCAAACCATATTGGTAATAAAAAAGCTTGTCCAAAAAGATGTGTCTTCAAGTGTTTTTTAAAAGATTCTACAGAACCCATAGTTCTCAATGTTAAAGGAAGCGAGTTCCAGAGCCTTGGAGCCACAACACAAAAAGCACGGTCGCCTCTTGTCTTAAGACATGTTCTAGGAATAGTTCAAAGGCCATAAGACCTCAAAGACAACAACTCACTGTGTAATGTAGCCTATAGAATCAAAATGGTTTTCGGGGTGGCATCTGACCTCTGTTTTGCCACCCCGGAAACCACTCTGATTCTATAGGCTACATTGCACAGTGAGTTGTTCCCCTGCATCATATTCATCACCAGTCAACAAATGTAAGATGACCCATGAAGGTCTGGGACAGGGCAGGTACATTAAATTTGTTATTTTTTCCCATAATTAATTAAATTAATGTCTTAAATCCACACACACAGTATATGCACACAACCTTTCAAAAGTTTGAGGTCGATATGATTTTTTGAAAAATGAAAATCATACCGACATAAAGAAGAAAAATATTGGTGGGTTTTTGTTAAATGTGAGCCAAAATCATCACAATTAAAAGAACCAAAGACATAAACTACTTCAGTCTGTGTGCATTGCATTTATTTAATACACAAATTTCACAATTTGAGTTGAATTACTGAAATAAATTAACTTTTCCACGACATTCTAATTTATTGAGATGCACTTGTATATATAAATACATACATATGCATGTATACATTTAAGAACAATATGTTGTTTATACATTATATATATTTATATATAATATAAATTATATGAACATTAATATACGCAAATATTTTCAAAATATATACTGTATGTGTGTGTATTTATATATAGATAATAAATATACACAGTACACACACACATAATATGTAAACAAAAACTTTTGGAAGTGATTAATCGCAATTAATCATTTGATAGCACTAATAATATAATTACACTGTTGACCCATCCCTTACACCTTGACCCACCCTTAAACCTACCCTTACCACCAAATCTGTCCCTAAACTTACCCGTATCCCAGCTCAATAGCAGCAGAAGTGTTTTGCAATGCAATATGAAGACAATAAGTACTTTGTACTTTTTTTATGTAAGTACATTTATGTAAGTTAAGGCCAATTAATATAAAGTGGGACCAAATAAAGAAATTTACAAAAAAAACTTTTCTGTTTTAATGTATTTCAAAATAGTATTTATTACAGTGATAGTTTATTCCAGTGTCATCATTCCAAAAACATTCAAATATGCTGATTTGGTGATAAAGAAACTTTTCTTATTATTATCAATGTTGAAAAACAGTTGTGCTGCTTAATATTTTTGTTTCAAGATTTCTTGAAAGTTTAAAAGGTCAGCATTTCTTGGAAATGGAATAGAATAGAATAGAATAGAATAGAATAGAATAGAATGGAATAGAATAGACTTTTACTTTCACTTCTGTTCAGTTTAATGCATCCTGTATAAATAAAAGCATTAATGTCTTCCAAAAAATGTGTACATCATAAACATTGTTGCTGAAAACGTAAATTGTAAGATTTCAAGCTTCATTCAATTTCTGCTTTTAAATCCTCCTAAACTGGCCCTATTTATTTAAGCTCCAAGTGCCTCACCACTTAAACCATTTTTGGTTTAAAGAAAGGGAGGGACTAGTGGAAATGAGCTCATGTGGTAATCAACATTACGTTACACATGCTGTCGATTGCACTCAACTTGCACTGATCCTAGAATATTCCTTGAGGTAAATAATTAGCTCAGTATAAAATTAGTGAAATCTTTCAAATTGTTCTGCATTCCCCCAACAGCTTCTAATAAATAATTCTGACAGGGATTGAGAAATCTATCAGTTTGATGAATTCTATTTGCATTCCAATAGTCGTCAATCTCAGAGGAAAACCCAAGCGGCATCCAAACAAAGCTTCACGCTGAGGCATATCTGGGCTGCGGAAGGCAGTTTAACTGAACTCAGACGTGTGATCTGTTCTGCTTCCCGCACTCTTTCATGCCGCTCGCCCTTTTAAAGCGTCCCACATCAAAGTACGAATGTGTTGCAGCGGCTGCCATAAACACTCTGATGAAACAATAGAGCGAGTGTAAACGATTCCACAGCGACTCTAATACCAGTTCTAAGAGAAACTCTGCCTGCAGGAGTCCTATTGGTTCCAGAACCTTTTCACTCTGCCCATCCATCGTTTCTCTCTCCCTCTCAGGCGGTAGGCCGAGGTGACAGATGGAGGTGTGTGGCCTCTGCTTTCCAGCTTCCTACTTTCTCTTTAGTGTTTTATTTTGCCTTGTATATTTAATGGGACGCTCTGTGGTGCCTCAGCCCTGACCTCACAGAAGTGCTGACTGGCAGTGATGGAGGGTCGACACGGGTCACCAATGCCTCTATCAGCCGTTGATGCCGTCTGTCAGGCAATTGCATGGGGAGGAAGATAAAGCAGAGCAAGGGATTGCGGGACAGCACTAATTTCAATGCCTTTAGTTACTCATTTGCCTGAGTAGCCAATGCCTCTTTGCACAGGTGGGCAGTTACAGTAGTTGACCACAGCGATGAGGAAAAAACAAATGACTCCGACAGAGAAGAAAAAATCAATCTGTTTGCAGTGAATTAATCTACATTACCACTGCAGCAGATCCCGCAGCAACCGAGAGGAACATCCATTATCTTTTGTGCAAGAGACTCTGTTATTGGCTAAGTAAAATGATGTATTGACTGATAAAAGAAGCAGCGTGCGTGGTTAGCGCTACTCGCAGAATACCGTAGCTAGCCGGTCTCACTCGGCGGTCCAGGCGGATGTTCGGCTTTCCTTTCTTTCCAACTCCCCAGCCGAAATCGAAATCCCACCACTCCAAGTGCATATGCTGACCGCAGCTATTGATTTTTACATTATTTGTATAAAAAAGGAATTGGAAGAAAGGCACACAGTCAAACCCCATTTCTGGAGAGCTAAAATCTGCACCTCACGCCCGCACGGCATTAATTTGAATTGATCTGGGAATGACTCAGCATCTGTGTCAGATATTTCCTTGCATGTTGCAGGAAAAGGGAATATGGGAAAAACAGATGGCAGGAGGTAATAGACCCAAGGCAATATCCCTTTAGTTCTGGATGGTGTATTTAGAGAAAACATTAATACTCAGGATAAGAATCATGTTCAAAGAGGCCACGCTGTGGCAGATGGCCATTTTCTGCAGATCTACCGTGAGTAAGTGACACAGGCATTTCTGTATCCACAGACGTATGCAGCAATTACAATCTGAGTGGTGAGCATTGAGCTCTAAATGGCTTTTTTCATTATCTGGCTAAATGGTTTAAAATGAATAAATTCATTAACTGTGTTTGTAATTCAAATCGCTCAGCCACTTGTGCCGCTGAAAAGCCAAAGTGATGATATCACACCATCACTGCCGGAGCCTTTAAGCTTTTAAATGTCAGTGACCTGAGAAAATTCATTTACACTGTATTGCTATTGCCGATACATTAGTGCATCTCTTATATGCGGCTATTTCCATCCGCTTTTTGCACCTTCAGTGCTTCTAAATAATTAACTGACAGTTCTTAGTGTTCTCCACATCATGAATGCAGCTCATTCCTAGTATGTTGTTACTCGGGTCTTTCAAGCTAGATTCAGTCCCCCCAAGGGGTCATTGTTTGACTTGACGCTGGGATGCTGGTTTAAGCTGGTCCTTTGCTGGTCCTTTGCTGGTTTAAACTGGTCCTTTGCTGGTTTATGCTGGTCCTTTTGCTGGTTTATGCTGGTCCAGCGTCAAAACATACCTAACCAGCATATGCTGTTTTTTTCAAAAGGGTGATCTATTGTGTTACCATTCCATGCTCTTCTAATCAAAATAGCCTTTCTGCTTTTCCTTTGAAGCAGTGGTAGCTTCTCGTAACTGTACTGCTAATTCACGCTGCACTGGCAGATGCCGACCAAAGCTGACAATCATCAGATTAGAGTGCAGTACGTCACTCACATTCCACGACATGACAAACAACGACTGAACATTTCAGTAAGCAAAAAGCAGACCAATGGCAACCGATTTAGAGGGGGTAACACACATCTAATTAATCCCGATGAATGTGTCTGGATTGTGAATTAGCCTTTAGCAGTAATGCTATCATACAACAAGTAATGTTTGTAAATATTAGCATTAAATTACTGTTATGATTAGTATGCTTAGTAATGTGTAGGGTAGGGTAGGAGAGCAGAATAGTCGGCTAGCACCAAGTTAGCATGCTAACCAGTTAACCTTATTCTGAGAGGTCCTTTTTTGTAATGCGTAATCTATGCCTGACATCCCAACCTGCAAAAAAAACATTTCCAGGAGATGGCACCCCCCCATCTTAATACCAGCTGGAGAAAGGGATTCTCTCTCACACGCTCGATTTCCGAGATATTGAATAGAATTTGTGGGCGTCAGGGAGCTGCTATCAATACATGGAAGACTCCTAGACCTTCTGAGAGAGGATCTATCTAATCAAAATAGCCTTTCCACTTCTCCTTTTGTAGCAGTGGTTGCTTCTCTCGTAGCTGTACTTAATCTCTTTTACACTATGTTAGCAGTAGTTTTGCTATCATACAAGTGATGTTTGTAATTATTAACATTTAAAAACTGTTATTTACATGTCAAGTAATATGTAGGGCATACTAAGTGAGCAGAATAATCAGTTACCACTATTGTAACTGGTAGGGTAGGGTAAATGTTAGCTTGCAAACTACAGTTTATATGCTAACAAGAAAGTATGCTTCTAACCACAGATTGAAAGCTTGAGTTCCAAACAGTTACCTTACTATGTTTAATGACAGAACTTATATAGTTGGCTAACGATGCATGTGGGAAACACATTGGTCTCTGGTTTCAGCATGTTTTTTTCAGCAGGGGGACCATATGCAGTGGCAGAGCCAGAGGGGTGTCCAGGGTGGATTGGATTTTGGATTGTCGCCTTAAACGTGAGAACAGGATGCCTTGGCACTTCTTGTCCAGTATGAAGTAAGTGGTTTACCATTGGCTTACGAATGTTGAGTCACTGTGCAAGTTAACATTAGACCTTTTTCTCTAGTTAATCAGATATGAGAGATAAGATAATTCCAAACATGGCCTGTACACATCTGTGTTTATAATATACTGTAAGCATTGCAGTCATAGTGTTATAAGTTGCAGTATAGGAATTTTTAGCTAATGAAGTAAAAGGGATCACACCTGCCACACTGAACTTGTGGCAGATCACTTCTACCTCTACCACACCTCTAACACTTCTACCTCTAATCAGCACAAGCCTGGGTTCCAGAATCAAATCACGGAGGGTGCTTCTGAAATGAGTGAGGGTGCTCTAGCCTTAATGTACATCAAAAGGACATGGATTTTATTCTCATATATTGCTATGGCTATCACTGTCAATCATTGCAATTTAGAGAGAGAAACCAGTATTTGTATGCAGATGTCAGATATGTCTGTGATTGGCTACATTATTCACTGCAAAAATACATTGTAAATAGACACCTGAGGCTCTCCAGATCCATTTCACCAATCTCTCTCTGTGTGTATATATATATATATATATATATGTGTGTGTGTGTGTGTGTGTGTGTTTTACATACCTTTACTTTACCTTTATTTATTGACTGATTACATTCCCGTTATGGACTGTCTCTTCCAAACTTGTTTCAACATTGAATCTATGAAAAAAGAATACGAAGGGATGCTACAACATTTGTCACTTCATTTCAATGATCAGTGTGAGTTCACTGTATCTATTTATGTGTATTAGTGTGAGTGTGTACATGCCTCACAGCCATGTCCTCCACGCCTCAATCTCTCCGTCGCTTCTGGTCCAGGTGGATCTCCCATGGCTGCTGCATTGTTTATGAGCAGCAGATTGCCATGGTGATAAGAAGGCCTCATCAGCACTCTAATAAGGCAGAGTGGGACTGCTGGAGCCAGGCTGAGGGGCATAAGAGCCCAGGCCCCTGATGAGCACTACTCTGATAAGGTTGATGAATATGGTACATGCCTGTTGATGTTTGCAGAGTGCAATGAGATGCTCTCTCCCT
Source organism: Sinocyclocheilus grahami (assembly GCF_001515645.1). Lineage (NCBI taxonomy): Eukaryota > Metazoa > Chordata > Actinopteri > Cypriniformes > Cyprinidae > Sinocyclocheilus > Sinocyclocheilus grahami. Next base: position 54,281 of record NW_015505238.1, read on the forward strand.
CTCCTCAACGCAGCCTCGCCTGCAGATTACTAATGCATTCGTCTGGGGAGGCAAACGGGTCGTCAATACGTTGGAGTCGACGGCAGCCTTGAGCGAGAAGAATCTCAAACGGGAAGGGATAGAGGAGCAATTTCTAGGCAAATAAGGTTGAGATAGATTGATGGTCAGATTTTGAGAAAATGTTCTGCTGAGTTTGTCTCTAGAGCAGATCATCTCCATGTAGCTTCCTGTTTACACAAAGAGCAAATGCACATTTTTGTTGGGGAAGATAGTGAGTTTAATAAATGTCTGAAAATGATCTACTACAGTATCTTTTTTTACATTTCTAGTGTGAATGGAAACTTTCAAATTTCTTTTGTGCAAACTTAAGGTTTGTAAAAAGCCATTCTCAAGCACACGGGAAAGGTTAAAACTGTAATATGCTTTTAATGAGCTCCATCGTATATATAATATTTCATCATTTTCACTGCCAATACAACATGTAGTTCACGCACCAGTCAATCTGAAAAAAAAAGCGGTTTGGTGTTAATGGCCTTTTCCATCACACTACAACCTGAGCTGCCATCACTTGGAGGCAAGCGTAAAACTCACTGGTCTTTTGATTATCACTTAACCATTTAACATGTACATTTGTAATAATTATAGACCAGGGAGCCAGAGCTCTCAGACAATGCCTCTGACTGCAAATAGGAGACGTAAGTGGGAGTATTTTGGAGAGTGTGTGCTGTGCATGTGGATATTCCAAGCAGATATGAAGCACAAAAGCAGATTTATGTATTCACATCTGTTTGAGCTCCAGAGAATAAAACACTTTCCACATAAAGCCCACTGATTATTTTTCTCTCCCTCCTGATATTGTTTTTAGGGAATTGAATTCCGTGCAGGTTAAAGTGTGAGGTGGAAACTGAACCACTGGGCATATAGACATAGTTAGCAACAAGAAAACGTGAACAATAAAGAATTGTTGGCCATTTTAAACCACTTGCCATTATAACACTAAGGGAGGGAATTAATTAATGTGCCTACTGTTTATTTACACGTGCTATGCTGCTTTAGCACCTTCACTTCATTTTTGAATGTTCAGCTGTGAAAGATCCTGTGAACTATCTTTACAGGTTTTTTACTTTTATTACTGTTGTGAGTAGAATGGCGTCTGATACATAATTAGACAGTAATTAGCTGCTGGAAACATAATGATTCTGGGTAAATGTACATTTTAAGTTACTGCATGTGGATAGGGTTCATAATTAACACTCAATATGCACAAAATTTGATGGAAATTTGACTTGCCATTGAAGTAAACATAATAGAGTTACAGGTGATAATTGAATTGCAATTGAATTTCAATAACTATATTTTGACCTTCACTATTTTTATCTGAAATAAGTGATGCAAGCGAAGACTAATTTACATACAAAGATGATTTAGGTTTAAAAGTTTGATTTCTACTAGACTAAAGCAATAATTCCAGTAGCTTGTTCCTGAGACTACGTACAATCCCAATGTAGCTTGATTATGACTGCATTTGTAAATGCAACAACACATTAAAGCTTCTCTGTTACAAAAAAAAATAATAAATGGAATATTACATTTTCTTACACCACTGACAAACCCAAAAGGCTGGTTTACGTGCATTTACCGATATTGTTCTCAGTGAGAGGCCCTGCCATTATCATCAACATCTTAAAAGCTTTTGTTGCTTTTTCCTTGGGATTTGAAGCTATTGATGCGTTAGAGACCAGGCTAATAGTTCATGCTGATGAGGAAGGATGAGAGAGCCTGATGATAATTCTTAGACTCAGGAAGGGGCCAGTCATCACTGGCAACGACTGAACGGGATGACTGCATGGACGATTGTGACTTACCGAGGGGACAACAATAGCTCCTAATGTGTCAGACACTCTGCAACTGAGAAAAACGAGTGCTGACATCATTTGTCAGCGAGGATGGAAAGCAAATCAGGTCTCTTCATGATACTGTGTCTGTGTCTCTGGAAAATGGTCCTCACACCATCTCTACATGGCATCTAATGTTCCAATGCTGATGCAAGACATACAAGTGGCTTCCGTTCCCGGTTCTGGAGCAGAAGCTTCCTGAAAAAGTAAAAGTAATTTGCATTAATATGCAAATATATCTAGACAACATACAGTACATGTCATGTGTGTAAGTGTTAATTAATTAAAACAAGTGATGTGAAGATTGCATGTTGACATTTCCACATGCTTTATTGTATCAAAAACAATGTGCTTATTATATTTACACAGTGAAATCACATGCAAATCACATGCTATCAAAAAATGTAAAAAATAAAATAAAATAAAAAAATAAAAACACTTGTTAAAGAAAGTTAAATGAAAATACACACTACCATTAAAAAGTTTTTTTTGGGGTGCATTTATTTGATATACATTAAAAGAAAACAAAAAAATTTACAAATATTATTACAATTTAAAATAGTTGTGTTTTAATATTTTAATATATTTTAAAATAAAATTTTCTATTGTGGCAATGGTGAATTTTCAGCAGCTATTACTCTTTAGTATCACACGATCCTTTAGAAATATTCTAATGTGCTTTTTTTGTGCTCAAGTAACATTGCTTATTATCACGGTTGAAACGGGTTATGCCGCTTAATATTTTTGTTGAAAATGTATATACAAATTTTATTCTTTGACGAATTCAATGTTCAAAATAACAGCATTTACTTAAAAATAGACCTTTTTGTAACAATGTTTACAAAGCCTTTACTGTCAATTTTGATCAACTTAATGCATCCCTCCTTGCTGAATAAAAGTTTTTTTTTTTTTTTTTTGAAACTTTGAGTATATGTAAATGTATATACACATCTTGATGAAATCGATGGATACTTCCCTACTGAAATATGTCCAAAATAAATGGAATCAGACTGAAATTGAATCAAATGAAGAGTTTGTGAATAGGAATCAAAGAGGAATATCTGCATCAATACCCAGCCCTACTTTGGTCCACTATGTGCCAGGTTTGAATGAGCAAGATTGAGATTTGAAAGCTATGGTTGAGGGGAAGAAGCTTCAGAAGACTTAAATTACAGGGCATGAAACATATGGGCTACTTTAATGATGCTGTGGAGCTATTTTCATCATTTTTTACAGCTCGACAAGCCCAGTCTTCAGTCATCTTGTTGTATGGAAAAATAGCATCTGCTTTTGTTTTCCTCAAAAGAAAGAAAGTCACACAGGTTGGGAATGGCATAACGGCAAGTACACTATGACAGTATTTTCAATAGTTACAATAATTACACAAAACAATAAACTGTCATAATAAATGCCGACAGTCTCGCCCCAACTATCAAAATGCTCTCTGAAGCTGGTAATGTCTAAATGAAAGCATCCAAACAGCACACAACGTTACAGCTGTAATTAATGAAAGCAAATGTAACAAGCTAAATGATGGCTCAGTGTCTATGTATGCGTGTGTTTATTTGTCCGTTAGCGTGTGAGTATGTGTGGCGCTCGAGTGGGCTCCCAGGACCCGGTCTAAATCCTGCAGCAGCCCTGGATGAGTGGAGCAGCTGGCCAAGGGGTTTGTTACGGTGTGCTGGGCTTCAAACAAGCACAGCCATCTGGATCTCCTCCACCCTGAACACTATCACACGCCTGCACAGGGGTGAGAACAAGGGTGTATTACTATCATAGAAACCGAGAATGCTTCCTCCATACTTAGAGAAGCCACATGAGGAGGATTATGGGTATCCATCACCAGAGGTTTGATTCTCTATTGAGAGAGTGTTATTTTCCCTGGCAGATAACAGAAGAATACAGCTAAGTAGTCTTAAACATCTCAGGCTATTTGATGAGAGCGGAGCAGCAACCTTTTGTAGTGATTAAGAACGCAGATCCTTTTTTTTTCTTAAGCATGGCAGCTGAAAGCCTCTGAAACTGTTCTCGCTTCGGATCCTAAACAAGAGGAGCTTGGCACATGTGCCGCATGGTGTTAGAAGCACATAGCATATCTGAAAAGATCATACATCCCCATGGGCTCCCCAACGGAACGGAACATCGAGCCCACACAGACCACGAAGTGTGAGATTGCGTAAATTAGACATCTGAATGGTTGCAAAAGAACCGCGCTTGAACAACTGCCCAAATGTGGGCTCGCACGCATACGCATGCGGGGCGAGATGTTCAGTCGGTGACGTTCAGAGATCTAGGCAGATCGGTGCGATTACGCTGAAAGGTTCTCTGCACCCCCAGCCTGCCTGCGTCTCCATCCTGAGTGGCTGCGTAATTGATGATTTTTGCTAGGCTTGTCGCTGTTTTTTAAGAAGTGATAAATGTTGGATCAGGTGTCCTGCGTTATACGCGCTCTGGAGAGCGTCAGCTCCTCTATAACTCTTCTGTCTGTGTGTGGAAGCCTGAATGACCAGATTTAATGGCTTCTCTATCTTTGCCATAGTAAATTACACTCCAGCACATGAGAAGGATTGTCCCCTCTGCTGCTGATACTTTACAGCCAATAATAACTGAAACAATCCCTTAGGGAGAATGAATATTGGTCTAAAAGATGTGATTGACGCCGCCTTTCAAAACCGATTAACGTGCAGTTAACATCAAGAGGATTTAGGGAATAAGAACTTGTCAATCAAATGCACACGTTTTGACCCAAAATTGGCTCTCATAGTGGTAGTATCTTAAAGTGATGCCAGATGCTGTTAGTTCTGCTTCGATGTATCAGCAATAGGGCAGATGTTATCAAAAGACACGGAGTGCAATGCCGACTATTGCATTTTCAAGCTTTAAAGGGATCATTCCGATAGAATTTATTCACCCTCATGTCATTCTAAACATGACATTATTTTTTATCTGTGGACCACACGTAAGAAATATTTTTTAGAGAAACTTTATACAGAAGCACCATAAAACAAAAGGATCGCCATAGGTGCCATATTTGATTTGAGATTTAAGATTATCAGCCAAAAGACTTTATGAATAAAAGTGTGTTCTGCAAACAAGTCATATGAACTAGTTTAATAATATTGTTTTGTGCTTTTTTGTAAAGTATGGCAGCTAGTCATTACGTAAGGGATAATGTATAGTCAGTCAGTCATTCATTACAGTAAAATAAAGGTGTTCAGGTCCCCAACAAGAAGCAGAAAGAATTATTTTGTTATAATGGCCAGCTGGTTATTGCACTTACAGTATTACGCAGCTACAGTAACAAATACATAAACACATTGGACTTGAGTTGAACTTTAGCTTATTTGTAGAGACCACTGGGAGAAAGAACACAAACACAGCTATGAAGGACATATGCAGTTGGTAATGTAGTGTTGCCTTGGACAATGGCCATCACGGAGAAATATTTCACCACTAAATGCAATAATTGACCAATCAAGTATTCCATTATTAAAAACTATAGAGTGCATTAGTTCCCATTCACTTTTTAGTCTTGTTAAACACTTTTAAACCATGAACCAAACCAACAAGCACGGAGGTAATTCACAACATTACAAACCTTGACCTGAAGCAAAAAAGTATTTGAAAATCGGACAAAAAGTCAAAGGTACTCAACTGTATACTTAACAGCTTTAAGAACTACTTTCAGTAACTTTGCAACTACATGTCAACTAACATTCATTAGAGTATTAGTAGACTATCTGCTTAATATCTTCTAACACTTTATTTTGATGGGTCCACAACATACAACATTCTGACTATGAGAAACTTTGCAAGTATATGTCAACTTATTCTACTAACCCTAAACCTAACCTAACAGTCTACTCTGAGAGTTAGTAGACATGTAGTTGCAAATTAATGAGAATTAGTTGACATGTGGTTGCAAAGTTACTTATAGTTAGTAGAATGCCTAAAGTGGATTATCAAAATAAAGTGCAACCAAAATGATAAATGCAAAACAATTAAATATGTAGTACTAAATATAATGAGTATGTATATAAAAACAATACATTTTACGCTTATTGCAAAATATGCACTCACTATACACTATATTGCACCATTGGAATGGCACTAGAGAGTTCTTTTGGTGTGATTTGCCTGTTTCGGTTTCAATTTCTTTGAAGAATCATGCCGTAATGTAGTTTTCTCTGTTAAACAAGATTATTTAAAAAATAAGTTGAAAGAATGCAGGCTAATGGCTTCAACAAAAGCATATACTATTGATTAACAACCTTGAAGCTCACAGTAGGTTTGTCTTTAAAGGTTTAGGCTATAGGTTATCGTTAAAAAATCAATTCCCCTGTGGAGAAAATTAATGGGATTTTTGCTTCAGAAACCCAACTATTGCAATCCACTGTTGTATGAAAAGGATCGACAGTACAAGAAGATCCTTTTGGACAAACTGAGCTTCATACAGGTTTGTAACATCAAAGTAGAATTTTTGGCTTGAATATTCCATTAAAGGCTAGAATTTCCCCGTGATGATAAAAAAAGATTTTCAATGGTGCTTAAAGGATCAAACCTCACAATTTACTACCCATTACAATCAGGCCATTAGTAGCTGCTCATCAGTAACTGGCTTCTAACAATAATGGCTCTACTGTAGGCCTATACTTTTACTGTTACTGTGTGCTTCCAACACAGATATGTTATACAAGCACAGTACGCACATGTAAATGCTGATTTTCTAAACAAAACAACAAAATCATTTTAGTGAAGGACAGCTTATTTGGATTTTCAGCGGGCCATCTAGAATTCAATTTAGCCAATTGACAAGAGCTTTGGCTTCTTGACTGGTTTCTGTCCAGCTAAGTGAAAAATTGACTTTACAGATTACGTCTTTTGTCTTGTTCAATAGAGTGCACTTGTTGACAAAAAGGTGACTATATATAGAAGGCAAATAGGTCAACGACATCTGACCTGTTAGAAACATGACAGTAAAATAATTGGCACAAGTGATGTCAGAAAGACTTTCACACCAAACTGAAGAAAGTGTTCAGATAGGTACCACATTCTCCCAAACAAACACCACTGAACGCATACAAAAATAGCGATACACAACAGAAAGAGGGTTATTTGTTTTACTGAAGAGCTAAGCTGCATGCTCGTCTCCCATATTAGCTGACATTTACATAGTATTATAGATTTTGGCAAGTGTGGGAAGTAGCTGTTATCTGGGTGCAGAACTGGCAGTCTAATTAAGATAAAGTGCTCTTGATATTTAACAGAAAATCTTACGCACATTAAAGTAAGGGCTAATGTCTACTCCGTTATTACACACAATATTTCCAATACAGTCCGTTATGGACTAACGGAGAAGAGTTCATCAAACAGTGGCATTATGAGACCATTTGTGCAAGCAGTCGAAAACAGTGTTGATGGCGCAGTGGAAGATCATCATACCCACAATTCCATCTTACTGCATGCAGGTTATTTTCCTTCACATTTATTTAAACGTACCATTAGCTTTCCTGTATTTAAAGGAACATCTCCCTGAGGGGTAAGGTGATGTAGATTTTGTGTGACAGGGGCTGCTCAGCACTGCTTTTTTCTACTGAACACATCTGACTGTGAATCACGCAGAGCGATGTTTAGAGGTAAACGGGGAATTCGCACAAACATTTTCATTTCGGGAACAAATGATTATAATTTACCTATTTTAGCATGCAAAATGCAAATGGGGTATCAAAGACTCTTAAAGGGAGTAAATCCCTTGGAATCTGCTCTGCATAATGACAGTTATTTCTTTTCCTGTCGTTAATGGCAACGGCAGAGTAGCGTGTGATGTTTGTGTATGCAAGGGAGCCACGATCAGAGATTATTCTGCGTATTTCTCTGCCGAGAGGCTAATCAACCGTCAGAAACAGGGAGTCAAATAAGGCAGGGAGTGTGAGGCGTATGTACGCGGGTGAGAGTGCGAGAGCCTGCGTCAGGAATACAAATGAGACACAGCCTTGTTTAAATCTATACCGGTTAACGGTTCTGGCGTTCTGGCTTCCCGAAAGCCGAGCAGTCAACAAACAGCTCAGTGCTAAAAACAACAACAGTAAATGGATCTCTTTCAACTGTAACACGAAGTGAGAGTTAATTACATATTCAAATCCTCCACATCTATCATCTTCATTGGATTCTAGCTGTATTGTGTTTGTTAAGCAATCATTAGTTTAATTACGTGCAGATGCAGACTAACCACTGTTTTATTGGGCTTGTTAGTTTAGTTCAGAGATTACAAACACAGCGTGTGGGTAATATGATACAAAAGATGCCAAACAGAAGCCCGAAGATCCCTCGGTGTACAGAGGAATAAAGAGACTTATTTGCGCTGATGTTTATGTCTGCTCTATTTTACTGACATATTTTCTCAAATTCCAGTTACATCAAAAGCTTACATCACAGTTAAGCGAGAGTGGCACTTATGTGTCAGTAGCTCTCACTATATGGTAGTTTATTTTCCATCAAAAATGGTTTTGATTTTAATACTAAAAAAAGAAACAACATATGTTCCATTTATGAATACACTGTAAGAAAATAAAAACTGTAGAACAAAGGACAAAGATATATATATATATATATATATATATATATATATATATATATATATATATACACACATACACACACACACACACACACTTTTAAATAATTTTAAAATGATCTTTACATTTTATGTTACACTTATATTACAGTGTCCTTGTTACACATTTCATTTCTGAGTAATATTAATTAACTAGGCTAGGCTGTAGGCTATTTACTATATGGTTAGGTTTAGGATGATGGTTTGGTTTAGGGTTAGTTGCATGGTTGCAAAAAGTTGGAAAATTTCTGGTAAATTTCCGGAAACTTTCCAAAAATCTCCGGAAGATTCCAAAAAAATCCTGGAAAGTTTCCAAAATGTCTGGAATGCTTCCAAAATTTACTGGACATTTCCTCCTTTTTGCAACCCTACATGTAATTATGCATTATTTATAGTTATTGCTACAGTACGTGCATGTATGTGTACATGCATTACATAATTTTAAATAATCGTTTTAAATTGTAATATTATGTTCCAATATTTGTGTTTTACAGCCTTGGTGAGTATAAGAAACATCTTTCAAAAACATCATAAAATATTACCAACCCAAAATCACAGATGTTTGTTTTAATTTTTGGTTAATATTTGAAAGTCAATTTCCGTATACCTTAAAATTTTGGCTACAAAAAAGTTTTAGAATATTTCCACCACTATTGTAGTAAGAAATAGGTCACTTTATTTTAAGGTCCAATTCTCGCCATTAACAAATCATTAACCATGACTTTTCCTTCAATAGCTTAATGTGTTTGTGTAGTATGTTAGACTAGTTTAAGTTTTTATGTAGTTAATAAAACCTTACTTGTATCACACTTGATGTGTTCATTGTTTACTCATAACCGGAGTCAATAATCATGCAGATTTACGTTACAAACTTATAGAATTGTACAGTAAGAAAGTTATTTCCTTTAACCAGGAAATTAACGTTCTTAGAATTGACAAGACGGTTGACCCTGAGTGGTCAGCTAAATATCTACAGTGGATCTAAAATATGAATAGTTAATTATAACTAGTTATGGTTAATTATTCATATTTCCCATGAGCTGATTAGCTACAACTCCTAATTTGCTGCTTATTAATAGTTAGTAAGGTAGTTGTTAAATTGTTAAGAATATGAACCGGCAGAATATGTGCTTTATAAGAACTAATAAACTGGCAATATGTTAATAATAGGCATGCTAATAAGCAAATAGTTAATAGTCAGAATTATTGACATTTTGTGACAAACTGCATCAATAGTGGGGCACAATATATGCAGCAAGTTGTTACAAAGGCAACCTGCCATTTAACAGCCCATTATAGATTTTTCAGTAAAACATTTAAAAAAGTGTGAAACCTTCCCAATTTAAATGAAAAAAAAACAGTGCATATGAAAATTGGTACATTTTGACATCTAAAAGAGCCCCAAACTGCAGTAATGACTCTCTTTCTTAATTCAACCCTGTGTTGCTCACATCCATTCTGCCTGTCCGTTCCTTTTTTATGCCCTTAATCTCCAGTGTGCTGTGTGTTCGATAAGGAGAAGTGGCTTGGTGTGAAGAGACTGGCTCTGCTAAAAGGAGAGGTTAATAAAGGGGCCATGCCTCCCCATCCATTCGGTGTCAAAGGCCCTCATCTGTGAGGAATGTCCAGCTAAGATGTTTTAACTGAGAAAGCAACAGAGGGAGAGAGAGCGAGTAAAGGGAAAGAAAGAGAGAGAAAAATTCAGCCATCTTACCATTAACACAATGAAAGCTTCCAAACGCCTCCTTCAGAGTCAAGATGTCTACATAGATCTCAATTTATTAGTTCAACAGTTTAATATCTATATAATCTTCAATGCTGCTTATCAAACAAAATAAAACATGACTGAAGTGAGTGGGTGGGGGGGGGGGGGGGTCTGCTATATGTGGTTCACCACTTTTCAGAAACAGGACAT
>NW_015505238.1:64934-91679 GCF_001515645.1 Sinocyclocheilus grahami
GGGGGGGGGGGGGGGGGGGGGGGGGGGGGGTGGTCTGCTATATGTGGTTCACCACCTTTCAGAAACAGGACATAGTGGCTAACAAATTAAACCAATGGGGTTGAGTGCAATATAAAATGTTCCTACATATTCAATGCAGTTTAAAGTGAATGAAGATAAATGAGCACATTTAACATGTCAAGCATTTCCCAGCCGAGACTTCTCATGTCTAGAGGTGCCTTTTGATTTATCATAGGATTCGACTGCAATTTAAATTTAACTGCGGATCAGCCAAACAGACAGAATCAGAATGAATCAACATGAAAAAAGACATAGGCACATGTTTACATGCCTGCATCTACATATATGCACACAGCAATAAGTCAGCGCATCAGTTAGAAGCACACCTTGCCGCAGGTTGGAAGCCCAGAGGTCTTTATTATAGCATGTGCTCATCATTACCATAACAACAGTATTACTAGAATAATCCTCTCCAGGCACAGACACGAACAGCTTTTCATAATCTCACTAGGCTTGACGTATCTACTAGTGCTACTCCAAACTCCAACTTTTCTCTCCCTTAATGAACCTGCCTGTTATTGAGCAAAAAAATAAAAATTCATTGACTGAATCCATTTTCCACCTTTAATTCTCCAGGAGTGTTTAACAGTGATTAACATGTTCCAGAAGGCATGCCGAAGTACTTCACCACACAGTATGACTATCACGACGCTGTACCAGACTGGTAAACAAACCCAATACAGTGAACCAGGGTTATTTTAGTTCAACCAAAACCATAAAAAAATTCTTCAATTAAAATAAAATAATCCTAAAAGTGACAGTCCAACAAAAAAAATAAAATTCTGTTATCATTTGCTCATCATCAAAGAAGATATTTTGAAGAATGTTGGTAATCAAGCAGGTGTCTGTCCCCTATGACTTCCACAGTATGGAAATAAAGGTAACACTTTATATTAAGGTCCAATTCTCACAATGAACTAGTTGCTTACTAGCATGCATTTTACATAGTGGCTGTTTATTATTACTTATAAGGCACATATTAATGCCTTATTCTGCATGAACATGTTCTAGATCCCTTAACCTGGCCCAATACCTAAACTTAACAACTACTAACTATTAATAAGCAGCAAATTAGGCATTTATTGAGGGGAAACTTAATTAATAGTGAATATGTGTTCCCTATTCTAAAGCAATAAAATACTACGTCAAAGTCAAAGGAGACTGTCTGGTTACTGGTTAACATTCTTAAAAATAAATTTAAAAAAACTTTGGTAACACTTTATATTTACTAAGAGTTTTCTTTCAATAAACTCCTAATTACTGCTTTTTGATAGTATGCAAGTTGGTGGTTGTTAGGGCTGGGTTTTGACACATTTGACGATTCAGTTTGATTCTGATTCACTTTACTATAATTCTTGAATCACTGATTGAGAGATTACATGAGACAGGATACAGATTTCAGTAAGTTGTACTCTCTTTTAACATATCTTCGGATGTTTATTCATGTTTATTTCATGCTGAAACTGGTATTAAAGCGGAGGAGATGATCAGTTCACGTGCGTTTGCACTGCTGCTTCTCTCGAACTGAGGCACTACAGTCACTCCACATTAAACAGCACCAAAAGAGCATTTATTGTTTGAATACTGTAATATAAAATGGTATGATTTTGAAATCTGACACTTTGTTTCATATCAAAAGTAACAAAGCTTATTGTTATTTTTGGATGCAATGTGCACTATGTTCCGTTCATTAACTGAAAACAAGTTAGACTAATCAATTCCTGTGATTTAAGAATCATTATTTTTTCGTAAAATTGAGAATCGATTACAATCGAGAAATTTACATTTTTACCCAGCCCTAGTGTACTAATTATGTTTAGGTATTGGGGTAGAATTAAGGGATCTAAATATGGTCATGCAGAATAAGGCATTATTACAGTGCTTTATAATTACTAATAAACAGCCAATATGCTAGTAATGCAAGCTAATTAAGCAACTAGTTAATAGCGAATAGTGTTCCCAAAGTGTTACCAAAACTGTTGCAAACTGCCAGCAGACATATACAGAGCTCATCTCTAGATGACTGACATTTTTTAATAAACACTTATTATACTGTTTACGTCTGTCTTAATTAACCATAAAAACAGTCTTCGAATTGCTTCCATTGACATAGGCGGCGAACGGGCTTGTGGGGGAGATCAACAAATGAGAATTTAATGAAAGTGTGAGCTGACTGCTTTTCCCTCTGCCTATAGGGGACAAAAGCACGAAAGCCCCGAACACTCTCAGTGAGCCGCAGCAGGAGTTAGAATGCAACAGTGCAGAGTATTTACTTCTAAAAGCTTAATTAGGTCCAAACTCAGTGAGCCACCACGGTAGAGCTGGTACCAAGGGAATAGAGCCTACGCCTGTACGATTTCTTCCCAAGCAGAAGGAACGAAACACCCCACAATAACACTGACAAAAAAAATGCCTCACCCTGATTGGACAAGTGACATCACAAAGACGTAGGAGTGACATCAGTAAGTGTTATTGTGAAGGATACAGTGTTTTAAAGGTTGTAAGGATGGACCTTCTGATGCACAGAGGCCGATCACTGTGCAAAAGTAGAATTCCAAGGAAACTGTGGGTGGGAGGAGGAGAGATTAGCATAGCGAACACTGTGATGCCCTCTACTTTTCATCCTGCACCTATCCTCCTGGACCTGGACTCTATTAATCATATTTAGTTAGATCACTTCCCCAGAGCATCTCCATCCCAGGAGGTTACGAGCATGGGAGTAAAGGTGGAAATCTACATTAGACCAGGGAGAGTGTAATTATAACCTAATGATAGCATTTATACAAAAATGGAGCATTATGGAAACGACTGCAGAGAATGGAAAGAGTCAGTATCTTTATGTTAGAATAACATTAGCAGATTTATTTTAATATTATTTAATTAGATATTCTTAGGGGGAAATTAGTAATATTTAAATGACTTTTGTAAAGAAATCAAATGCAGAATAAAAGTGTGAAAATAGAGGAAATATTTCTCATGAGCTTCCATTCCCCCACCCATTCTCTCTACAAGAAGAGAGGATCAGGTGGTGGGCTTCCTGTTGAGAGACAGACCCATATGGTGCAACACATCAAGCCCACAGACAAACATAACCTACAAAACGTGTAGGTGTAGAAGGATATGAACATTTCTAGATAAGACCAACTGCGTCATAGACATAGATTTGAGGGACAGTAGGACATGACCCTCTCGAAAAATCCTATATTTGTACCTTACAGGACTTTTGAATATGAACATTATTTTGTGTATTTGGTGTAATGAAATGTGTTATGCAGTTTATGGTTAAAAAAACACATTATTTTCCACATACTGTACATTATTGTTTCTCCTCTATGCTCCGCCTTTCTGAAACGCGTCGATTTTTACAAAGCTCATCGGTCTGAAAAGCAAGGTGTGCTGTGATTGGCCAAATACCTCAAGTGTGTGACGGAAATGTTACGCCCCTACCATACTGTGATGATGCACTGTCAGGTCGGAGCGATAATTCAAAAACATGAAAACCCATTATAAATGAGGCATTCGTTGCATCCAGTGGGGACATAATTATGGATTATAATGACTTGTACTGTCTTTTTACGCGTTGCGTTGCATCGCGCCACGTAAACATAAAACCATGTCTGCATTTGTGATCGGAGAAATGACAAACAACAAGCCCTACTCTACACTGCCCAAAAAACTCGCTTTAAATATAAAAAAATATAAAATATAAAAACTCTTTAAATATAAAAAACGTACTTACAGTCTTTGAGTCAGAACAGCCGGCATTGTAGTCTACTCTACCAGGATCAGGAAACAGTCCTCCATAAAATGTGGATATTTTATGGAGGACATCTGAATATTTGGGTTGAAGTGTTCTGGAACAGTGTTGTAAATACAACTTAACCACTGATTTCTAGTCGTGTCCATTTTTGGAAGGCCAAACAAAGTAGTTTCGCTTTCACAACGAAACACAGCATCACACACGGTGGCCTAGAGTGAGCGGCGGCGGCCTAGAGTGAGCAGAGGCTGGGGGCTAGAGTGAGGAACGGCCGGAGGGCTAGAGCGGGCAGAGGCGGCAGGCTTGAGAACGGCGCGGCTGGCGGATTCGACGAAGGAGCATCCGAAAGGCTTGCGGCAACCACATGTGACGACCCCGGGCTGGACTCCGCTTCGTCCACAGTGAAAGCTGATCCGGCGATCCACAGAGCAAAGTTGTTGTATTTCCTCAGCAACCAGCACGGATCAGCTCCAGGCATGACGAAGCAGATATCGTCCTCTTTTGGAAGGCCAAACAAAGTAGTTTCGCTTTCACAACGAAACACACATTGCCTTCACGACATGGCGGTGGCAACAACAATACTTCAGCGAGAATAAAAGTTATGCCTTTATTCTTTGCGTGAACATTTGGGCGGCATTATGCAAATCTTCCCACATAGTGACGCATATATGTGGGGGCGTGTTAGAACGAGCCGTTTTAGGTAGGCGTGGCTGACTCTTAACTATTATAAAGAATATCTCTTTGGTCTTTGCAACTTTACAGATCTTCTTTATGCACCAAGAGCTGTAACACTCCAAAGAGAAAGGAAAAATTGAAATCACATCATATGACCCCTTTAAGGTTAAGTACTTGGTCTCCATCCATCCATTTATTCATCACTGATTGTATAGTGTGTTACTTATTTCAATTAAAGGGCCCCTATTATGCAAAATTCACTTTTACATGGTGTTTGGATATAAATGTGTGTTGGCAGTCTGTGTACACAACCATATATACACTATAATGATAAAAATCCACCCACTCCTTTGGCAGTGTAAGCAGTGTCTCAGAATAAGATGTTTGCAGAATCTGCACAAAGTGACGTCACTTTGGCAGAGACCCCACTCTGAGTGAGCGGCACACAATCTCCCATGTTTATCTTCACGCTAGAGCATTTAAAAGCAGCATTCAAGTAAGAATTGTCTTCTTATTAAAGCAACAGACGTTATTCAGTCAAGAGTAGTGAGTGATTTTCTGTTTTTATTTTATTGTTTGGCTCATATTAACAGCATAGACAGCAGTAGGTACTGTATATTATGTTGCTGTCACTTACACACGTTCACAGACATATCCGACTGTGTTTCTGTAAATTATGTGTATTTTAGGGGTGACCCCGAATAATCGAAGATTCGATGCTTCGATAGGAGAAGACTGATTCGACTACCAAACTCACAGTCGAATATTCGCAGAGGTGTTATGATCATGCCATTCTGACTATATGGGGGTGCTCAATGTCTGATTTCACATAGAACAACCGGTTTTCTTCCAATAAGTTAATATACAGCCTATCATGATAATGCTGTAAATAAGAATCTGAAAAGAAAGAAGTTTTTAATAAATATTTTTAACACGCGTGAATAAATCCAACCACCCCTGTGACAGATTTAAGTTTCACTTTCCATGATCCGTGGCCGACAGCAGAGCATCTTGGCGGCAGGGATTTAAATCTTTAACAAGACTCAAATTGACACAGGCAGTGGAAGATTAGATTTTTCAATCAGCTTGGGTACAAAATTTCAAAACATTTCAGCCAGTTCTAATTTGATCTGAACATATGTGCCGAAAAACTCGAGATATTATCTATTCACTATCATATTGGCGAAACATCTGGCAAAATGCATATTTGTGTTCGCGCTCTGGAGAAAATGAAAAGTTTTATTTTTGTCCAGTGAAGCTCACGAATCCTCTCATTATAACAAAACTTCATGAAACCGCGCAATGTAGTATGACCATAGACTGTATAAAAACATGGACGTAGTGTCCGTGACGTCACCCGTAGGTTTCTGAAGAGCGGTTTTGAAGCTCAAAGTGGGCGGAGTGCGTCTTGGCAGCGCGTCACCACGCGTCACTCACGGATAATCGAAAATGGGCAAAGAGGTGGGAGCTGGTTGCTGAAACCACGCCCACCTAGCGCAACGCCGGTGACAGCAGCAGTAATCCACCTGTCACTCAAGTGGCCATGCCCTTAATTATGCAGAACTTTAAGGCTTAATATAATTTAAACGGATGAGTTATAAAGAAATTCACCCCCTCACAGTTGTCACGAAGGGCAAAATTATCTATATAGACCAA
Source organism: Sinocyclocheilus grahami (assembly GCF_001515645.1). Lineage (NCBI taxonomy): Eukaryota > Metazoa > Chordata > Actinopteri > Cypriniformes > Cyprinidae > Sinocyclocheilus > Sinocyclocheilus grahami. The sequence continues at coordinate 71,083 of NW_015505238.1, forward strand.
AATAATTTTTTGTACCAGGCTGTAAACATGTTTTTTTCTGCTGTAAAGTTGGGCATTTTAATATGGGGAGTCTATGGGACTGACTCCCTTTTGGAGCCAGCCTCTAGCGGCCAGTCGATGAATTGCAGTTTTAGTCACTTCTGTGTTGGCTTCACGAGAGAGACCGGAGGGATGCCGCTTGAGTAAGACGAGGGACAGGTTTTTGGAGGAAATTAACAATTATCCTGCTCATTTTTCCGACTTTGAAGCATAACCTACTGCCACATAAAGCTCCATGTGATCGCCTAAATATTTACCCCGTTTGTATCTGCGAGGCGTCTGTTACACATTTTGCCTGTGTGTTAACATCGTTTTTTTGACCGTCGAATATCTGACTACTTGACTCTTGTAAGGGAAACAGGTCAATTTAGCTCAAAGGGAAATATTTTTGATTTTATAGGGAATATGAACAGAATCACTGTTTTACAGCTGATCAACTGAATCGGCCAGCGATTCATTGAACGAGCCATATAACATCAACTCTGCAATGGATATTAAAATCCAAAATATAGTGAAAACACTATTAATCAGCACAGTAACAAGATCGGCAGTTTAAGACATTAACTTGTAAGCACAAAACACAAGATACTGCTATTTTCAATTATGTAACAGTCACAAACCTGTTAGCATGTTTTTATATTGTAATTGCACTACTCACCACGAGAGGGCAACATGGAGCTATACTCTTAGATATAAAATGGGTGTAGGGAGTAGAAGAAGTCAGATTCGTAATGGAGGGAAGGCATGGCTTATGGCTCCAAACAATCACTTGTCCTGATTGAGAAACCTTGAGAGGGCAACATGGAGCTATACTCTTAGATATAAAATGGGTGTAGGGAGTAGAAGAAGTCAGATTCGTAATGGAGGGAAGGCATGGCTTATGGCTCCAAACAATCACTTGTCCTGATTGAGAAACCTTGAGTTTTATGCTCAATCTGAAGTAAGCATTGTTTCTTGTTTTGTATTGACTGAATGCTTTTGGGTAATTTATGTGTAGTTATTTTTCTAATGTGATTTATTTAATTTTATTTAGAAGGACTCCACATTCTGTGGGATTTATCCTTATATTCATATGCCTGTTTTTGACCTGCATCATAAGGATGAATTTAAAATGGGTTTTGAGGCTGTGAATTATGATGTCAACTGTTGTGGATTCTTGAACCGGATCAAAATAGTTGAATTACTGAAATGAACTTTTCCACGACATTCTAATTTATTGAGATACACCTGTATGTTTGTTGTATTGTTTATTAAGGGGTTTTAAAGATAAAAAGAGGTAAATGAATGAGAAGCATTTATTTGTTGTTTTATTTATAGATTTGACAGGTTTTGGTCATTGCCTGCTATATATAGAGCTAGTTTGCCTTATTGATGTCTTCTGTTGTGTTCTGCTGTTATAGGGTTCCCTCCCTATAAAACAGATTTATAACCAACACTTTTTTTGAGAGTAAGGTAATGGTTATAATACAAATAGAACTTAGACAATATAATCTAAGACAATATAAACTAATCTAACACATAAACACACGCACTCTCACATTCACACAAGTTGCAGGAAGAGAGAAAGTGAGGAAAGAATGAGTTTAAGAGAATGAAAATTTGAAATCCCAAGTTTATAGCAATATGTGCAATTGCATAGACCTGAACAACCATCAATCACTTAACCCCCGCATTGAGTTCCTCAATGAGGTTAAAATTTATATTAAATGCACCAGTTCAGCTAGGATCTGGAGGTACTTGCCTTGCTCATTTAGGGGGTTCCCTTGTTTCTTTGCAGAAAGAGGTTTCCCAAGGTTGCTGATTGGCTGGAAGTTCACTAGTCATTGAAGTGATGTCTTGGGAAGCCAATGGTTGGGCATTGGCTGAAGATACGGAGTTGTGGGCTGGTTGAAGTTTTGAGGCGGTTACAGACTCGAGGTGAACTCGGAGACACAGCGTTGCGGCAAAACTTAACTCGGAACACAAAACTCTCAATGGAAAAGAAACTAAAGTAAAAGAAAGAAAAGAGTAAAGTTTGACGAGACTAGGTGGCGTTTCTCCTCATGGTTTTAGAGGAGCTGCTGGCATGTAAGCCAGAGCACGCTGAAACGGCACTCGAAGAATTCACGGGCAAAAAGCATGGCTAAAAGCCCTAATGCAAAAAGCGATGACTAAAAGCAATGACCAAAAGCCGACAAGGCAAAAAGCATAATTTGTTGGTGTCCTGAGTATTTAAACCAGGCTGTTGGACACATCCCAAATGGTGTCTTGACCAATTAGACATCGTCTTAGCTTGGGGTGTTACTATGTTTTTCCTCCCAATACATAAATCAACATGTTATCTTATCAGTCACATGGTCCGAATTTTCCCACTCTTGCAGAGTATAATTTGGACATGATTTCTATAACAAGAATATAATGCATTTTACAAAGTATTTATTGATAGAAACGTTTAAAGCATGACTTCTCAAACTCATACATACCCAACATGAATATAAACCTATAAACTATTCAATAGTTATTCAAAAGACATACACAACGAGTGATCAGTACATGATAGTCAAATGTGTGGGTTACATACATAATATGGAGTTATGCATAGAAATGATTAGGCCTAGTTGCTCAAGTCCTTTTAGCATAATTTAGGTGCATATATATCTGTAAAAGACAGTATCTCTGTTGTTCTGTGAACGTGAGGATGTGCTTTGTGAGGAACATAAAGGTCAAAATGTCTAGAAGGAGCCTGGTCTTTGTCCTGGGTGGGGGAAACCACCCAACAAAGTCTCTGCTAATGGTTTCCCTTATGTGATGGTCATGATGTTGTCTCTTCAATCATTAATCTTGGGTTTCTTGCCCCAAAATTGACAATCTCCTTCCTGAGTTGGGATTATCAATAAGTGTTCTTTTGTTTTAATGTTGCAAGCCGTTCTGTGAAAGAGTTGGTTGGTTAGGCTTGCTTCACACTGGCAGGTGCTAGGGCAGGGATCCTCAAATCTGGCCCACGAGATCCACTTTCCTGCAGAGTTTAGCTCTAACCCTAATCAAACACACCTGAGCATGCTAATCAATATCTTCAGGATCATTAGAAAATCACAGGTAGGTGAGTTTGATCAGGGTTGGAGCTAAACTCTGCAGCGCATTGGACCTCCAGGGTAAGATTTGAGGAACCCTGTGCTAGGGTATCGTGGACAGATTTATGACATTGTCTTGTTGTCCTGGGCCTCTTTGTGGAATTTGGCCCTTTGGGTTGTTTTAACACCAATCTGATCGAATCTTAAATTGTCTGATTCACACTGATACCCTACGCTCTTGGTAATGTATTTTGCCCCCACCCCCAAACATATGATTTGTCTTTGAGTCGACTATCGGCAAAATTCGACAATTCTGATTCGACTATGCAAATCCTTAGTCGGGGACACCCCTATTGTATTTTTTGACATAACCTTGTGTGTATTTGACAATTTAAGTACAATAAGACATGCCGTGTGACAGCCGTTTTCTGTGTGCATGCTTCGGATGTCTGCGCTCAGAAAACCATATATCAGAAGTTTAAACTCCTATGGCTTTAAAATGCATGCAAATAAGTTTTTAGCGCAATAGACATGATAATCAAAACCAAACAGATATTTTGTTTTGGAAGAGTATCTGAGGTAAAAGCTGTAAAGGCATAGCCCTATTCTGGAAAAAGTGGGTGGGGAACAGCAGTTCATTTGCATTTAAAGTTACAGGCATGAAAACAGCATGTTTTTGCTTCCACTCAAAAGGGGAATATTAAAAATGGTATAATAAATTATCTGTGGGGTATTTTGAGCTGAAACTTTACAGACACATTTTAGGGGCATAATATAACGATATATAGGACAGATTTCTAAAACTTTTTTTTTTAATTGTTATTAGTAGCAGTAGTAGTAGTAGTAGTAGAGTTGAGATACTTGATACTCAGAATCAAGTCCAGACTCGTGCAGTTTTGAATGAACTTGGACTTGACACAAATTTCTGGTAAGTATGTACTCAAACTTGACATGGACTCAGTAATTCTTCCAAGTACAGTCGAGTTCACGTCATGTGTTACACATACTCAACAAGGTGGACACAGCACTAAGTAGCAGTAGTAATAATAATAAACGTATTATTATTTTAGAATTATATATTAGAAACAATTATTTTTCTATACTGGATATACATCCAATAAGACCTTTAATTAAAAGACTGATGTAATCACATAGGCTTTAGGGCAAGAACTTTTATCCTGGTCAAAATCTTACATCAGCTAGAAACAGCAAAATAACAAAAATGTGTATTCACAACAGGCTTTCCAATGACAAAGATTTTATCAATTTTCATAACTTTCCTAATGTCCCTCTTATTTCCAAGTTTTCACTGTGGGAATCTAGCGAATATGTACAGTGGGTACGGAAAGTATTCAGACCCCCTTACATTTTTCACTCTTTGAAAACTTTAAGGGGGTCTGAATACTTTCCGTACCCACTGTATATCTAGTCTAGCTGCAAACTTCTTAACTGCTAGAAATTATTCGTTAATGAAGCAGCCATATACAGTATGCTATCTAACCTGTCTCACACACAGCTGGACTCAAATGAAGGTGTAGAACCATCTCAAGGATGATCAGAAGAAATGGACAGCACCTGAGTTAAATATATGAGTGTCACAGCAAAGGGTCTGAATACTTAGGACCATGTGATATTTCAGTTTTTCTTTTTTAATAAATCTGCAAAAATGTCAACAATTCTGTGTTTTTCTGTCAATATGGGGTGCTGTGTATACATTGAGGAAAAAAAATTAACTTAAATGATTTTAGCAAATGGCTGCAATATAACAAAGAGTGAAAAATTTAAGGGGGTCTGAATACTTTCCGTACCCACTGTGTATATATATATATATATATATAATTTCCACTTAGATGAACAGAAAAGTGATCAAATTAGCATTGCAGATGGCACAACAGGGTCACAGGTGGTTTATAATAATGGTTTAGTGAACGTTAGACTCATTTTGAGAGTGCAGTGCAAATATAATGTAGTTATAGGCAAATTAGGCAATTAAGCAAATGAAGCAATGCAAGAGGGAAGGACAAGACACTTGGCTCAGATCCACAATGTCACAAATGCACACAAAACAAAAGTTTCCTATGTCCATTAGGAAAAAAATGGACCTTACTGATATCATACATTTTTTATTTTTATGTGCACCTGATACTATGATAGTTAGCTTCACTTATTTAATTTAATGACTTAATTTCAGATCCACAATGTCACAAATGCACACAAAACAAAAGTTTCCTATGTCCATTAGGACAAAGATCTTCCTTACTGATATCATAGGATATTTTTATGTGCACTTGATACTATGACAGTTAGCTTCACTTATTTAATTTAATGACTTAATTATGATTAAAATACAAAACCAGCCTACACCACTGAACAAAACCACAAGCACTGCAGAGAAACACATAAATGGATGAACTCCCCCTCACACGCACTCACAAGCATTTCATGGGAAACATTCTGAGGGCACAACAACCGTTTTAGATGTTTCACTGTCAGAAGGAGGTTTATCCAGAAATGTCAGCATTATCCATCGCCTTGGATAAAGTGGCATGCCGAGATAAAGTAGTAACCCCACCTACCTCTGATCCATGCTGCTGTTTCTTGCTCTCAACTTCAAACAGCAGCATGGCCCCTGAGGAGACCGTGTGTGGCCTCTGCATGCCTCCGACCCACTCGGCCCTTCTGGCCCCTGTATCTTCCACGGCACTGTCTTAAGGACAGAGAGACAGAAAGCACAGAGCCCACAACACCAATTATATAATGGGGTGCTAGAGACCCTGACAAAACAGCAGCAGGAAGAATCCTTTTTCTTCCTTGCTTTTCTGTCTCACTCTTTGTCTGTCTGCCAATCTGGGTGAGGGCTGCTGTGCCATTGTGCTCTAATTTCACTTCCTGTTCATAAATCTTGTCTCTTATCCAGCTATTTCAAAACTCTAGCTTATCAGGGTACAAGCTACTCATACATTAAAGGGATAGTTCACCCAAAAATGAAAATTAAGTCATCAATTACTCACCCTCATGTTGTTCCAAACCTGTAAAAGTTTTGTTCATCTTCGGAACACAAATTAAGATATTTTTGATGAAATCTGAGAGCTTCCTGACCCTGCATAGACTGCAACGCAACTGAAACATTCAAGGCCCAGAAAGTTAGTAGGGACATCATTAAAATAGTCCATGTGACATCAGTGGTTCAACTGTAATTGTATGAAACTACAAGAAGCTATGTCATGAGGACTATTTTAACGACGTCCTACCTTTCTGGGCCTTGAACGTTTTTAGTTGCTCTCGGAGTTCACCAAAAATACCTTAATTTGTGTTCCAAAGATGAACAAAGGTCTGACGGGTTTGGAACGACATGAGGGTGAGAATATTCATTTTCGGGTGAACTATCCCTTTAAGGTTGTTAAACTACTTGCTACAAACAAAAAGTACTGTAGAAAGTTACACTAAAGCTACTTCAAGGAGCAATATCTTTTTATTTTTATAATTTTTTATTTAACTATTCAGTTATATTGCTTAACACTCACTTAACAACTAACAATAAATCACACAAGATGGCAAAATCGTTTGACCTTGTATGACTTGTATGATATGGTACAACGGAAGGTGACAATGTTTTTTCGTATTTCTATTGCATTACATGACTTTTCCAGTCACAATGCCTGACCGATAAAATATTTTAGAGCTTGGCTTAACTAAAAAGTAAAAGTAAATTCATTATAAAACTCCCCACAAAATAAAAAGAAATGGCCTCAATTTTAGTTATTTTTGGTTATTTACAAATGGTTGTTTTGACGTCTTTTAAATCACTTTAAATCATCTTGAGGCTCCCTTAGATGGTTGCTGAAGCCCCCTAGCGGGCTAGAGGTCTACACGGGTCCAAACATTCGTACCCGAACCCGAAGAGACCCGTACATGTGCTACACTGAACCGACCCGGACCCGTCTATTATTTTGAAGTGCAGAACCGAGAAATGTCAAAAATGTACTACCCGGAACCGACGCAGACCGTCAATTATTTAAAATATGGACCCGAACCCGGCCAGGAAGACACAGACCCGACCTGACCCGATCGGCACATATTCCACAACAAATTGCTATTAACAAGTTGATAAACAAGTTGCGAAAATTTAACCTAATGTAAGAAGCCTTCTCCCTTGTACCTGACTGTGATGCACACAATCCTCCTTGCCAAGAAAGTTCCATCTGTGTTATTCCTCTCTTGCCAATTGAAATGCGTAATCCACTCATTATTCCAGTTTCAAAAGTCCACTTGCTGTCACGGTGACGGATGACAAATGCGACTTTGCAGTTTTGCATTTTTTGTATCTCGAGTCAACTTGCATAATAATTTAGAATTTTAAAAGTTGAAAGTTACAAAACAACACACGCACAGCGCTGATTGACTCTGATAACGGCCGGGTGTTCTCCAAGTCCGATCGACTCGGGTATTACACACAATGTTAAACAGATCCGGGACCCGAAGTAATGGATTGGGACCCGACCCGGACCCGGCTGACCATTTAAAATATAGCCCCGAACCCGTACGGATCCCAGGTCGGGTTCCGGGTCCTTGGGTCTCGGGTCCTCCGTGTAGACGTCTACTCCGGGCCCCTATTTGAGAACCGCAGTTTTAGATTATTATTCCCAACACCTACACTCTTAAAAATAAAGGTGCTTCAAAAGGTTCAAGTGATGCCATAGAAGAACCATTTTTGGTTCCACAAAGAACCATTCAGTCAAAGGTTCTTTAAAGAGCCATCTCTTTCTTATCTTTTTATAATCTGAAGAACCTTCTTTTGCCACAAAGAACCTTTTGTGAAACAGAAAGGTTCTTCAGATGTTAAAGGTTCTTTATGGAACCATTTAAACAAAAAGGTTCTTCTATGGCATCGTGAAGCACCTTTATTTTTAAGAGTATACCTTCACCAATCACTTTTTTAGTTTAGTCAATAACAGTAGCACTAACAAATAAAGAGAGAGAAAAAACATTGTTAAATTTAAACATGAAACAAATAAGGCTTATCAAAACTCACAGAACTTTTAATATAATAAAAAATACGTCTGCTCTACAAAATGACTGCTGTTTGAGTGCTCAGACAATATTGGTGGTATTTGTCCATCTTCCTAAAATGCTGCTTGGACACGTCTATTTTCCTCATTTCCTTTTCATTCACATGTTTTCCTAATTTTTTTGTATGTGCCGTAATCATGACCGGCTGTGAAAGGCTGAAAGGAATTTAATTGAGCAAGCATTACCCTCGTGCAAATTGCGGAGCAAAAAAAAATTTGCACAGGCAGCAGTTCGCTTTGGAGATAATTCATCAGAAGATGAAATGCTTAATGCAAAGAGCATAATTTGTAAAGATAAACGTGCATTTCCTTCTCCACGCACTTTCACACAGATTTAATAGAGCTGACAGCGCAAGAAAAAAAGAAAGGGGGAAGTGGGGGTGAGGGAGAGAAGATAAAGCCTCTATTTTGCTTCTCCCGCTGTACATTCACCGCTGCTTCTCTGTGCTGCAGAGAGTGAACCGCTGACACAAGCAATGAGAGGAGGTGAGAAATTTCACTGCTGACAATGGCTAGACTTGTGATGTATTAACAACGTTTGCACCCACAACATGTTACTATTTCAGAGTATTCAGCACCGCCACACAAACTAGATAATGACAAGAGACAGACGTATATATACTGATGTTTAAGACATACTGTAGGTGTATTTATGGAGCGAATTCTAATATAGCGAATGCAGCGATAGCCTACAGGTCTTTGACAGAGCGAATCAAGTTGTCAAAGTGAAGCCATTTTGAGTTCTTTCTCTCCCTCTCTACAACATTAACCATTGCTGCCCTCCCTTTTCCCTCTTTTCTTTCCCATCGGAGAGAATCTGCTCTATGATGTTTGCTATGCACACCATAGGCGTGACAACGTCTCAATAGCTTGGTTCTCCCCGATGATCAATGGTGTGTCAGAATGACTAACTGAATTAGCTGAGGAGGTATGCCATGTTAATCTCCATCAAAAGGTCACTTTGAATATGAGCATAATTTGCTCTGTGCTGGTGTCGCAGAAAAGAGGAGGAGGCATCTGAATCATGGCTTTTGGTGCCATTCTATTTTTTCTTTAAAGCAGGTCTGAGTTGTGACAAACCACAACAAGTCTGTGTTTCCTTGTCAATGGCTCAATACTAGCCAAACTAGCTCAGGAAATCTCCAGTCAGTGTTTATTTTACTGTGTCATTCTGAGGCATATTTCACAGCATGTGGTCTGAAGACTAAAAGCAAACATATGTTGGGTTTCTTGAACACTTTATTGTGTTAGCATGCTAACATGCTAGAATGACCACCATTAGGTGATACTGTTACAAAATCAAAGCAATGATATTGGGCAAGTTTCAGAACATAGACAAAGAATATACTTTTTTTTTTTTACCTTTCTATATACTTTTGAGGTCCCACTTTATATTACAGTAGGTGTGTTCCGAAGATGAACAAAGGTCTTACGGGTTTGGAACTACATGAGGGTGAGTAATTAATGACAGAATTTTCATTTTGGGGTGAACTAACCCTTTAAGGGTGAGCTAAAGTGCAATTATAAGTTGTAATTACAGAAATTAATTATAGATGTAATTACATGCAGGTTTTTTTTTTATAAGTGCAATGTAAAAACATGTATGTACACAATAAGTGCATTGTACCAAATGATTAATTAAAATGTTAGTACATAGTAGTTAAGGCCACCTAATATAAAGTGGGACCACTTTTGAAATAATATTAGAGATGTACTAGCATTATTATTCAAAACAGATTCACATTATCCTCTTCAACTCCGATCTTGTTTAACCCTCATGTTCTGTTTAGGTTCTCACAGCCTCTATGGCCCTTGTAAAAGTAAAAAAAAAAAAAAAAATGAATGAAAGTTTAAAATGAATTAAACTTTTATAGTATCAGGTTCATACTTCAGGTCTTTTAATAATTTTATGAACACTATTTAAAAAATTAGAGTTCACCCAAAAATTAATAATTCATGATTTTGATTTCATTCTTTTTTCCCATACAGTTTAAGTCAAAACTGTTTGGTTACCAAAATGCATCAAAATATCTTTTTATATTCTGCTGAGACTACAGGTGACTCATGAGGTTTAGTAAATAATGCCAGAATTTTTGAACAACTTATAACATGCATGAAACATCCTTCATTAAATGTATTACTTATGTTTGGGGTTTTAGATATGTTTTTACTGGTGTGTACTTGACCTCAACAAACCAACTACAACAAACGCTACAAACTATATTGGATAACAGTCATATTTCCCAAAAGTTATATGCACAGTACTGGGGTCTCTGGGCCCCCAAATATAAAGCCGGTACAGTCAATATCAACAGACCCTGAGGGTTAATGAAAGTTAGAATTTTTATTAGCTGTTGTGTGTTGTCAGGTATTCGATTACCCTGCACAAACAAGTCACTGCAGATCTATTAAGATTGATTATAATATTAAATAAATAATTTCATCTCTGTTGTTATAATGTCAGCTGCCGTCAGTGTGTCAAATAATAAATCACACATAAAGGTTGCATAACCATGTCATCACACTGCACTTGATTCAACGTGACACAGTCAAATACATCAGACTTAAAATAATGAGCTACACCAGACAGCTCTTTATATTTTCAAATAATGGGATTGCACAAACCTTGAAGGCAAATTGAAAGATCCTGTCAGCTCAGTCAGCTGAGGCTTGTATTCAATCTATTGCAAAGTATTAAAAAATATAATCACTGAATGAAAATATTACTGGTGCTCAAGAAATCATCTTCTTAGCGCTTAAAATGGACTTGCACTTTTTTCCTGTTGTAATATTACATACAGTGGGATGAAACTACTACTGCTGGCGGGATGTGTTTGTGTGTGTGCGCGCACTAACATGCCGCATTTTTGCGTGGTTCATGTAGTTTTAATCTGCTTGGCCTTGATGTGTATGCTTTTTGATTCAGAACGAACAAAACGACTATTGCCTAAGGAGAGAACAATGGAAAACCTTACAGTTCATATACAATTCAGAATGGCATTATGATTATATGACTCAGTCAGTGCATCATGATTGGCCCAGATGTTGACAGCAAAGTACAAGCAAATGCACTTTCAGATGTGTTTTAGAAAAAAAGGAACAAACTTCACTTTTGACTAAAATCACAAATTAATATGCAATTTGTAAAACATATTTGGGATGGCAAAGATGATCTCATTTAAAGACAGAAATAGAAGCTGTCTTCCTCTTTTAGAGTGTTTTAGCAGCTTGATAGAAAACATGCCAAACATTGCACACTTCACACTTAGGCAAAAGCACAAGACAATACCAAGAGAGAAAAAATAAACTCTAGGAGGGTTAAATATGTCACCTTCCCCCTCATGCCTTTGTCTCCAAGGGATTGTGTGTGTCTGTGTGAATGAGAAACAGAAAGGGACAGTGACAGACATAATAAATTGTATATTCTTGTTTGCCTCAGAATACTTCATATTTAAAAGAATACTTTCATAATTTATCAATCATCATTATTATTATATTATTTATTAGCATTTTTAATAATTATTAGTTTCTGTATCCATATATTTAAGATAATATATAACATTTAAAAAATGTAGGTATAATAAAAAAATAGCGCTGAAGACAGATGATACGAATAATGGCTTAACCTTCAGATTGAAATCACACAATTAATCACATGAACATATAAACCAGTAAAAAAATCATGACACTATGCTGTTCTGTCATTTAGTGTCATTTAAGATAAAGGTTTAGAAGATCTGCTCAGTCTGTGTGATGTAATTTTGCTCTTCCATCAGAGAGAGATAGACAGAGAGAGAGACTGAATTCCTGCTGGGGCTGCTAGGGACAGCAGGCTGGCAGACGCAGCACGTTGTACTGTGTTCTCTTTCATGGTTTTTAATTAACAGCCTGGGAATTTCCAAATTCCGGGGGAAAAGAACTTGAATAAATGAACAGTTCTGTGAGACAGCTGTTCTGCTGCACCACAAAGTGAGAGAAACAGGGAGGTGAAAAACTCTATAAACATGCCATGTACATCAATCAGCATATATTTATCTTAACATGGGAAAAAGCACAACAGTCATGTCAATAAAATTGAGCTTGGTTTTATTTAAAGGGGTCATATGATGCGATTTCAAGTTTTTCTTTCTCTTTGGAGTGTTACGCCCCCCCTAAAACGGCTCGTTCTAACACGCCCCCACATATCTACCTCACTATGTGGAAATATTAGCATAATGCTGCCCAAATGTTCACGCAAAGAAAGAAGGCGTGGCTTCAGTAACCACAGTTACTCTCTTAAAAATAAAGGTGCTTCACAATGCCATAGAAGAACCTTTTTGTCTAAATGGTTCCATAAAGAACCTTTAACATCTGAAGAACCTTTCTGTTTCACAAAAGGTTCTTTGTGGCGAAAGAAGGTTCTTCTTATTACAAAAAGGTAAGAAAGAGATGGTTCTTTAAAGAACCTTTGACTGAATGGTTCTTTGTGGAACTAAAAATGGTTCTTCTATGGCATCGCTTGAAGAACCTTTTGAAGCACCTTTATTTTTAAGAGTGTAGTGTTGAAGCAGCCATGTCAGGGAGACGCTGTACATATTCAACGGAAGTGTGTCATTTACATAAAAGAAAGTGTCAGGAACGTTTGTATGTAGTATTTCTGTAATTTTAGAGACTAAACTTACCTGAAATTTGTGAAAAAAACAGTGGTCCCGTTTCCATGGTGACTTCCTCCGCTCCGGTTCAGTGCGCGCGCCCATTAAAGCACGTAGAAGTCACGCAGAATTTATAATATAATATAATACTAGCTTTAGAAATGGTAAACGTGGTGTAGAAATAACATAGAATTTTTTTTTTTAAATGCATGAATATTCGTACACATGTATCATGAGGAACAATTTTTAAGCTTTATGTTTTATGTATTTTTTAAATATATTTTCAAAATAAATTTCAATATATTCAACAGTGCTTCATGTCAAATGTCTAATCTATTTATTAGGGCTATGTGGTCCGAAATAAACGTGCTTCTGCTAAATTTGGACTAAATTAGACGGACCAAACAAAACCCCATTTTAAAACGTAGATTTTTGGGCTAAATTTGGACCAAATCCGACGGACCAAACAAAGACCAATTTTCAACGTAGCTTTTTGGGCTAAAAGAAGTCCATGACGGGCCGACTTGATTTAGCCCAAAGAAACGACGTCCAAATGACGTCTGGTGCTGGGTGGGGTGTTTCTAGGCGAAAGCAAAAGCACTTTATTTGGCTTTCCGAAATTAGATGCATTTAGAAATCTTTAAGATTACTTGCAACAGAGAGAGAGAGCGAGAGAGAGAGAGAGACAAACAAGGTCACATCACAGTGGAGTCAGCTGTCTTAACCGTGGCTTGTGTACTGCACACATACCAGCTTCATCACTGTGTCTGTCACGCGACTCTGTTCCCCTTTCGGGCTCTGTCTTTACATTTATTTTGAAAGATGATGCTCACGATTATGGTAAGGGGCGTTACATTTCCAACGAGTGCTTGCGGTGTTTGTGCCAATCAATGTACTAGGTCAGCCGGCCAATCAGAGCAGACTGCGCTTGTCGGAAGGAGGGACTTTGTAGAAAACAAAGCATTTGAGAGAGGTGGGGCATAGAGGACCTACAATAACGTACAGTATTTGAAAAAGAATGTGTTTTTTGAACATTAAAGCATGTCAACATATTCTGTTACACCAAATACACCAAATAATGATCTTTAAAAAAGCATAATATGACCCCTTTTATTTAATATTCAATGGATGATGTCCACTCTATCAACTTAGCTTCAAAACTGCATGTGGCTTTGAGAGTCTTTGCCATAGTTGAAGGTACGGTATAGACAATGTCTATAACAGTTTATCCTTTGGAGTCAAAGTTTCTAAAGACAGCAAGACATACAATTTCACAATATTATGTGTACTGATCACAGTCGATGCAAGGCCTTCAAGTCAAATGAAATATTGAATTTTGAGACACTGCAGAACTGTATCTGTAGAGTAGGCTTTTGCATAAATGGGCAGGAATTCTTCAAATAAAGTACTCAAGCATGCTTAAGCCCAAAGTATACCTTGGCTGTCCATGTCCCATTTCAATGGTGGCTGTCACAAAAACTTGACAGATTTTTTTAAACATATAGCCTAAATTAAACCTTGAAGAACAGTAAAAATTATAATGAATATGTTATATCGTGCATATATTTAGCAAAATGCTCCTCTCTAGGGTTAATTTCTCTAGCTGACTAACAAATTTATGGTCACTGAATATGTTTTTTCTGAGGTGTGATGTTACGTGACATATTATTTACAAGCTTATATTGACATCTTTCCGTCATTGAAACGATTGAGCGATTACATGAGACAGGATACAGATTTCGGTATGCTGTACTCTTTCGACTTCAATATATATATATAAGAATCAATATAATTTCATAAAAATGAGAATCGATTAAAATCGAGAAATCAATATTTTTTTGCACGGTCCTACTGCGCAAGTGTTGAGCTCGTCCATCCACACTCATCCGTTGAGAAATCTATGCCGACGTGGCTGTGTGCAAGACAGAACGGAAAGCGGAAAGTGAAGTACCTGTATACCCAGGCCTTTACAGGGCTCCAAAAAAGGACTAGGAAGCAACTGGCTTAAAAAATGTAACATTTAGGGTAGAGATGCACCGATTGCAATTTTCTTGTTCCGATTCCGATTTTTTGTTACTGTGATCTGCCGATACCGATTTTTGCCAATTACGATTTTCTTTCTAAGAACTATAATTGACAGCATATACAAACAAAAATTTACTTATCTTTAATGCAAATTTTTATTTTCATAAAAAAGTCAATAAAATAAGAACAAATACAAAAATTGCAAACAACAGCACAAATAAATGCAATAGAATAAAGAGAGCTATGAAACTAAGTTTTTCAGGTTAAGTACGTTTTTATTCAGGTAAGAAATACTACAGAAATTAAAGTAATCAAATGTAAAATAACACATTCAGTGTTATTTTACATTTGATTGTAAAAACTAAATACAGATTAATGCTTACCATTAAAGTTATAAAACGTATGGAGTCAAGAGCAGAAAGTGATTTTCTGGCCTAGAGTGAGCCGAGGCCTAGAGTGAGCGGAGGCCGGCTTGAGTGAGCAGAGGCGGGCGGACTTGAGAATGGCGCGGCCGGGCGGATTCGACGAAGGAGCGTCCGGCGGGCTTGCGGCAACCACATGTGACGACCCCGGACTGGACTCCGCTTTGTCCACAGTGAAAGCCGATCCGGCGATCCACAGCGGAAAGTTGATGTATTTCCTCAGCGACCAGCAGGGATCAGCTCCAGGCATGACGAAGCGGATATCGTCCCCTTTTGGAAGGCCAAACAAAGTAGTTTCGCTTTCACAACGTAACACACAGTGCCTTCACGACATGGCGGCGGCGGCAGCAACAATACTACAGCGAGAATAAAAGTTACGCCTTCTTTCTTTGCGTGAACATTTGGGTGGCGTTATGCAAATCTTCCCACATTGTGACGTAGACATGTGGGGGCGTGTTGGAACGAGCCGTTTTAGGTAGGCGTGGTTGACTCTTAACTTTTATAAAGAATATCTCTTTGTATTTGAGACTTTAGTCTTTGCAACTTTACAGATCTTCTTTATGCACCAAGAGCTTGTAACACTCCAAAGAGAAAGGAAAAATTTTAATCCCATCATATGACCCCTTTAAATAAGACATAGAAGAAAAATGATTCACAGTTTCGTGAGAAGTTAGTGAAGTAGTCAGTAATGACTCTGAATGATTGATTCACTGACACAATGAGCCTGATTCAAACCACTAACTCACAAGCAAGTTTGAGGCAGTTTCATGAATCATTAAATATGACTATAGAAGTCATTGGTTGTTTGCTAACCAGACATCATCGCTAGTGCATGAGAGATGATATCTGGCAAAACCACATTTGTATGGACACACAAGCTCTCCAATGGCAAATAGATTTTAAATTATTGGCCCCATAATAATTAAGTCAATTCTATTTATATCGAACGCATTGTATGAAAGAATTAGTTGGCAGTTAATATCTTTGTCATGCAATTATCTTTTTTTTTTTTTTAAATGAAGACATGAACATTATCATGTATCATGGTAAATAATGGTCTAAAAGAATATTTAAATTTTGTTGACTGCTCGTTTATTAATATTTAATCATTTTAATGGCCATGTCTTCTAAAATGCACTAGAACAAAATGGAAATGCTAACAGCCTTGTACTAAAAAAGGATACTAAACATAGCTGCTTGTTCCTGTCTGTTCTTAATTCCACTTCTCTGTAGCAAACACGTCAACATTACCCCAACGAACATGGTAAAATAAGACAGGGCCATGGAGAACACACTGACTAAGGTCCATTATTATAGACCTCTAGCTTGTAGGTTTGACAGGCTTCCTGATTAATGGTTGATCTTTCAGACATTCTCATTAATCACTGAACTGAGATGCTGCCTCAAAACTAGAACTTTGATTTGACTCACACTTTAGTCATACATTTGAAGACCTTAGATTTCATTTGGGCAAAAAACTTCATCACAATTACTTGCGTCTTGGCTTGACTTGAGAAAGTCAACCCTCCACCTCAGTACTGTGTAGTGTAAAAGTTGATGATGATAAAAATAATAGGATCACAAGCTCTTAAAAATAAAGGTTCAAAAAGGGGTTTTATATAGCGGTGCAAAAGAAAAGCCATTTTGCATTACTCAAAGTGAACATTTCTTAAAAACAATCATTTTTCTTAGTGTGACATATTTTCATAAACTGAAGAACCTTTTTCCACTATAAAGAACATTTTGTGCTATTGAACACTTCAATTGATCTTAAAGATTTTTCAAAGAACCATCTATGTTAATAAAGGACCTATTTTTATTTTATTTTTCAAAGTGTACCCAACTGATAAGTCCACCCAACCACAACAAACTCTGAAGAAAACACACCCTCCCTTTACTAGGAGACTCATACCATTCAGATGTAAACAAACATGGCTATATGGGAGCTGGCTGCTGTTGCTGTAGCTACTACTCTGTGTTCCAAGTCAGAAAAGAAACAGGCCAAGCTGTTTGTGTACGGACTAGAGTGGGAAAAAAAGATGTGGCCAATATGGCCTCTGTAAACTGCAAACAGAGTTGGAAGTGAGTTAGAATGTTAGCTAACTAGTTAGACACACTGTTGAGTTTGCATTGGCTGGTCACCGTATGGCTTCAGATACGAGTTGTGGAGCATCTTACTAGATTTCCTCTATTATACACACATTATATATACTAGAGTTCAAAAGTTTGGGGTTAAAAAGTTTTTTATGTTTTTGATGTCTCTTAGGCTCACAACTTAGCATGGATGTATTTATACAGTCAAAAAATACAGTAATATTGTTTTTATTCTAAAAATCCATACATTCTACTATGCTGATTTGGTTCTTCCGGAGCATATCTAATCATCAGTTTTTTAAATGGTTTGTGCATTATTTCATGCTAGATACATCAAAGCTGGAGTATGCAGTTTCTGCACTAGTGTCAACTAGCTGAACTACAAGAGATAAAGCATGTTTTCAAACAACTTTTGCACACGCCTCCGCCATATCAAGCATCGCAAACATAGCGCTTATGGGTCTAAAAGTGCAGGCATGTCTCAACAGGTAAAAGTAAAATACTTTAAATAAACGGTGCAACATATTAGGAATACCTTTAGCTTGAACTTTAGCATATCTGTTAAGAAGAAAACGTAATTATGTATTTATAAAGTTAGTATAACTTTATTATTTTAAACTGGGCTTAAATGCTTGCCTGTGCACCAAGGGAGACTGATGACTCAGAGTTTGCATCTTTGCCTTGGACAGAAGTATGTTCTGGTCCAGGGTTGCCAGGTCTGTGTAACAAAACCAGACCAACTATTGCGCTTTTACTGCTGAAAACCTATAGTGTAGTGATTTATAAACACAGCTCAAAGGCTCCTTACCAGTGGCCACCCTCATAAAAATCAGAATCGATTAAAATCGAGAGATCTTTATTTTTACCCAGCCCAAGCGTTGTTCATATTTGATTGTGTTTTAGTGGCCTCAGCGGTCACTGCAGGGGGAAAAAAACATTAATCTGCTTTGTGGTGTTGCACATTCTCTATTCATTTGTTCTCTTCTTAAATAAATAAATGCATAAGTGAATTATAGTGAAGAAAATTATTTAATTAATCATAACTAACATCCCTTTTCCTTGCTGGCCTAACATTTGTATGCTTTTGAGAACAAAATGTAACAACACTTCAGCGCAGCAATAACGGATGCAAATGGACAAGATGGCTAGACGTCTGTCTGAATATAAAAATAACCGTAACTTCCCATGACTTGAGTAACAAGCTGAAGTAATCAAAAACCAAATTTGCTTTGCCAGTGATAGAGGGGAGGTTTGCTGAATTGCACATATGTAGAACCAATTCTATTACAGAAGAATGATGCAATGAGTCATGTTACCTTTGCCATGCACCTATGCTCTATAAACTGTTGTATTTTCATTTATTTTTTTTGTCAGGAGGATTCTCTGTGATTGGTATGAGGTCCTCTTAGCCATGATTAAAGCATATTCAAAGGCATTTTCTGGAGTATGTCTGTTACTGCTGCACAGCAGGTTAGTGGAACACTAAAGATCTTAGTCCTGAGTGATAGTGTTCAAAAGGGACAAGATGTTGTCTGACTCTACATGCATCGCCAGATACGTAACAAGAGTATACATTTATATAAATTTAAGTATATATTTATTTATCTGGGGATATGTTGCCAGAAACGAGAACCTGACAGGTATTTTAAGTCAGGTAGGGGAATTTCTACCACTATATCCACCTTACTTTTCCAGTAAGAGCAGGCCCAGCCATTTGTAAATTTAAGGTGTCTGGCTTCCAGTCTCTTCGCTCAGAAGTCTTGTACATTCACAGAAAACAGCTTACTTCCACACTGAAAAATAAGGTGGAAATATATAATAGTGCTGTCAAACAATTAATCGCGATTAATCGCATGCAAAATAAGATTTTCTTTACATACTATATGTATGTGTACTATGTTTATTTATTATGTATATAACTACACACATATAGTATGTATTTTGAAAATATTTACATGTATATACATTTATATATTTATTAGGGTTGGGTACCGACCGAATTGCGTCGGTACTACCGAGTACCGATTCACGTTTAATCAATCGGTGCCAAATTTCGTACCTGAAAACGCATCTGTGCGCATACGCTACAGAGAGAGAAAGAGAGACTCGGTGCCGTGATGTCACCTCTGCAACTCGTTCAAACAACACACAGGGCAAACCGAAATGTTCTAAAGTGTGGTTACATTTCTAGGGCCACATGGTTTCTGCGAAAACGCGGACGGGATCGCGGTAGTCCATTCATAAAAACGTAATTTACTCTATAGCGCGGAATGCCACGGAATTCGTCAATTTTGGACAAATAAATCAAAAGTAACCACTTAATCCGAATTGCGATATGAACTGTCTGTGAATATTAAAATGCAAAAAGACGGTATATGAATCCTGCATGTTCCGCTTGCCTCTGTATGTATGAATGGCGGAAACGCGGTTTTGATTACCACACAAATACTGAAGCACACGTGACGCTCGCGGTGATTGTCGGCCTCTGCGTCTTACTATAAAAACGGCATGAACAAAAAAACTTAATCCCCAGAGCTGGGAGAGTCACTTTGCGAGAATTTTACCGTTTCATTTGAGAAAACTAGCATCTTATTGTATACCAGTGATTCTCAACCCGCGGCCAAAATGCGGCCCACCATGCTGAACCCAGTTTAAAAAACAACAACTTTGTTTTACAATTCATTTGAGTTTTTACATTAATTTAAAAATGTACTAATCAAATATATGATATAATGTTTTTGTTATGTAAAATAATTTAGTTTTTCTTATATTAATATTTTCAGACATGAGCAGACCTGGGGCAAGTTGTTGGTCAAAGCCATGCAGGAACACCGCTAACATTGCATGTGATGCATGAAAGGGACAGCTAATAAAAGTAATAAATCATCGAAATACACATCTATAAATTAAGTTTATATGTGTAATGGCTTTCATTTCTTCATAAAATGCCTGGATTTCTTAACTGAAATATTGGTCTGGAATGTTTGAAGCCATAACTATCTGGCAGAGTAACTACACAAAAGACTACATACAGATAATTTATCTGAAATCGTTATTTAATGACAGACTATAGCATTATACACTTTAGATTACAGAACAAAGCAATGTTAGC
Organism: Sinocyclocheilus grahami; assembly: GCF_001515645.1. Classification (NCBI taxonomy): domain Eukaryota; kingdom Metazoa; phylum Chordata; class Actinopteri; order Cypriniformes; family Cyprinidae; genus Sinocyclocheilus; species Sinocyclocheilus grahami. The sequence goes on from NW_015505238.1 coordinate 91,525, forward strand.
GGTGTTCCTGCATGGCTTTGACCAACAGATGGCGTTAGCGTGCTGTCACTCTTGCGTTGCGCATGCGTCGAGTAAGTCTTTTTTGTGTGTGTGTGTGTGTGTGGATTAGGCCAAGTCATTATTACGAGAAAGTTTCTCATTATTATGAGAAAATA
>NW_015505238.1:96097-105623 GCF_001515645.1 Sinocyclocheilus grahami
GTTGGTCAAAGCCATGCAGGAACACCGCTAACATTGCTTTGTTCTATAATCTAAAGTGTACAATGCTATAGTCTGTCATTAAATAACGATTTCAGATAAATTATCTGTATGTAGTCTTTTGTGTAATAGTTACTCTGCCAGATAGTTATGGCTTCAAACATTCCAGACCAATATTTCAGTTAAGAAATCCAGGCATTTTAGGAAGAAATGAAAGCCATTACACATATAAACTTAATTTATAGATGTGTATTTCGATGATTATGAGAAAGTTTCTCATTATTACGAGATACTAAGTCATTATTATGAGAAAGTTTCTCATTATTACGAGAAAATAAGTCATTATTACGAGAAAGTTTCTCATTATTATGAGAAAATAAGTAATTATTTAGAGAAAGTTTCTCATTATTACGAGAAAATAAGTCATTATTGCGAGAAAGTTTCTCATTATTATGAGAAAATAAGTCATTATTACGAGAAAGTTTCTCATTATAACGAGATACTAAGTCATAATTTTGAGAAAGTTTCTCATTATTATGAGAAAATAAGTCATTATTACGAGAAAGTTTGTCATTATTACGAGAAACTAAGTCATTATTACGAGAAACTAAGTCATTATTACGAGAAACTAAGTCATTATTACGAGAAACTAAGTCATTATTACGAGAAACTAAGTCATTATTATGAGAAAATAAGTCATTATTACGAGAAAGTTTCTCATTATTACAAGAAAATAAGTCATTATTTCGAGAAAGTTTCTCATTATTACAAGAAAATAAGTCATTATTACGAGAAAGTTTCTCATTATGAGAAAATATATTAGAGAAAGTTTCTCATTATGAGAAAATAAGTCATTATTACGAGAAAGTTTCTCATTACGAGAAAATATATTAGAGAAAGTTTCTCATTATGAGAAAATAAGTCATTATTACGAGAAAGTTTCTCATTACGAGAAAATATATTAGAGAAAGTTTCTCATTATGAGAAAATAAGTCATTATTACGAGAAAGTTTCTCATTATAACGAGATACTAAGTCATAATTTTGAGAAAGTTTCTCATTATTATGACTTACAGAATTATATTTTTTTATTCAGTGGTGGAAACGGGCTTCCATAACATAGGCTACATTTGTGAACGCACATTTTCTGCAATGGCGCGCATCTTACAGACTGCAACTTACAATCGCAACTTTATTGTGCTGTTACTCCTTTCGAGTCGAATTTCACAAAATTGGTCAGCTCCCGACAGCATCAGATGTTTTATTAATGGGGAGTAGAATTATTTATTTATTTATTTCAATGAATGTAATCGATTAGATATCATAATATTTAGGCTATAATGTTATAAATCTGGTTGGTTTGTATTGGTGACGTAATATGTAAATAGTATGCATGTGGCCCGTGAGACTTGCACTTGGACCATAGTGCGGCACAGTGGAAAAAAAGGTTAAGAACCACAGCTGTATACACAGAAACTTCATGGCAACCTGTCAAAAATAAAAGTACGATTTAATATCTAACAGAAATATATTACTCTTGTATTACTTTTGTACAGTATAATGTACATCTTTAAATATTCAATTATCTATCAAATTTAAAACAATTAAATGATAAAAATAAATATTACAACCAGATTAATCCCTTAATTGTAGAAAAAAATACTATTAAAAAATGTTTTAAAAGGAATATTTTTTTTCCATGTATTAATTTCAAAAGTAAACCTCAGTTTGTTTGCCAAAAAACAAAAGGGTTTAATTTGATTTAAAATAAATGTTTAAAGGAAAGAAAGAAAGAAACAGTTTGTAGGGCCCTATTGTTCAAAATGTTGAAATTGAGACTTTCGGACTTATTTTTTTCACTGAAATTTTTTTTTAATTACACAGAGAGTGAAGTACCGAAAAAAGGTACAGTTGGGTACCGTACCGGTTAAAATGTGAACGGTACCAAACCTTAATATTTATATTATTAGATTTTATATTATATATAAATATATTTTATAAACATAGCATATTTTTCTTAAATATATACTTGCATGTGTTTGTATTTACATATACATAATACATATACACAGTACACACTCATATACTATGTACTTTTATTTTGGATGCGATTAATCGCGATTAATCATTTGACTGCACTAATATATATATATATATATATATATATATACACACACACACATGTATAATTGCTGCCTACTACAGCTTTAACAAGCAGAGAAATATGTATGTTCTTTATGTAAGCCTTTGTGTTGCAAAAGTTTTAAGTGTACACAATTGACAAGGACACAATCACCTTACAATCAACTAATGAATCATAAAATTAACTACCACAAGACTAAAAATCCTAATTTTAAGAAACTATTAGCTATTCAGGTTGTGAACTGAAGTAATGTCAAAGGAGGATGTACAATTCAGTATATTGGTTGAGTGTCTGGATACTATCATTTGCAAGGTACAGTGGGTTACAAATCTGATTCAATTCAATTTAGTGCTGGGTGATAAAACGATAACATTAATTATCACAATATATTTTACCAATGTTAAATGTTCAATATAATGTTTACGCACCAAAAGCAGAATGATATATGTATTTATACTAAATGTGTTTAGGCTACTGTTTTTCATAGTAGTAGTTTAAAACCACAATTAACTGGTTTCTACAACTTTCAAACAGGAGAAGTAATCTGCCTTTAAACTTGAAAGAAATAAAGAATTGACATTTGTTGTGATAATTATCTATATCATCAACTGATATGACAAATTGTATTGTGGTCATTTTTTGGCTATATCGCCCAGCCCTAGTTCAATTTAAACATATAAACAAACAGAACTTTAGGATTTTCATGTACAATGAAGAGATATTTCAGGTTTCAGAGTTTGTGACACTGATAATGTTAACTCCTATGTACAGTCCATGTTCAAAACTAGGAAGGCAAACAAATACTAAGTACTTGTTAATAATACTAAGAAATGTGTTCATTTCTCATGTCAGCCTTTCACTCAAACTGTTATGCTGATGACAATTTATAAATAAAAACGTGAAATGAAAAAAAAATCTCCAGCGGTTTCAGACATTTGAACCCCTTTGAATAGTTGGAGGATTGAAATACAGACATAACTTAATGCTAAAGGCATACTTTCAGTATTTTAGGTTGAAAGCACTAGACTAATTTCCTTAAATTGTCAAAATCCTAACAGGCTTTGTGCTCCTAATCTGTCACACTGTCTCGAAGGCATTATTTTCTTACAACTTACAACATATGATATTGATGTTTCTGTTTGCATCTTATTCAGAGCTTGGAATCATTCTACATTACTCATTCTACATGAACCTGATGCTGCTACTCGTCTGTTTGTAGTAATGACGGGAATAGTCTGAATCCTGACATATGTGTCTACCTATCAACAGGCAAAGACGGTTCCTACACTTCACAGTCTCGACTACACAGCGAGTTTTATGATGGATTGAACTTAACCAACTGATTTCTCTCTGGATCTGACAAGACAATAAAACAACTCCATGTGTTTTCTGAGAATCAAACACAACAAACGACAAAAACTGGATTCCAAAACAAAGCACACTAACCAACATTAAAGGGGTCATATGATGCAATTTCAAGTTTTCTTTTCTCTTTGGACTGTTACAAACGGTTCGTGCATAGATAAGATCCCTAAAGTTGCAAAGACTAAAGTCTCAAAACCAAAGAGATATTCTTTATAAAAGTTAAGACTCGTCCACGCCCTCCTAAAACGCTTCGTTTAAACACGCCCCCACATATCTACCTCACTATGTGGAAATATTAGCATAACGCCGCCCAAATGTTCACACAAAGAAAGAAGACGTAACTTTGATTCTCGCTGTAGTATTGTTGCCACCACCGCCATGTCGTGGAGACGCTGTGTTTCGTTGTGAAAGCAAAACTACTTTGTTTGGCCTTCCAAAAGACGACACAAAATAGAAATTAGCTATGCAACGCAAGGTGTAAAAAGACAGTAAATATAATCAGTAATGATGTCCCCACTGAATGCAACAAATGCCTCGTTTATAATGGGTTTTATTGTTTTTGTCTCGTTGCACCAGGACACGGTATCACAGTATGGTAAGAGGCGTAACATTTCTGTCACACGCTTGAGGTATTCGGCCAATCACAACGCACTGGATAACTGGCCAATCAGAGCACACCTTGCTTTTCAGAACGATGAGCTTTGTAAAAATCTACGCATTTCAGAAAGGCGGGGCATAGAGGAGCAACAATAATGTACAGCATGTGGAAAATAATGTGTTTTTTTAACCTTAAACCATGTAAACACATTTCACTGCACCAAATACACAAAATAATGTTTTTTTTAGCAAGGTCATATGACCTCTTTAAGTATCTGCTGCGCCTTTAACAGAAAACATATCGGTGAAGGAGCTCAATAGACTCGGTGAGGAATATGGAGAATTAACATTCAAAGCTAGTCTCTGACATTCAGCGAGCACTTTGGGAATGAGTCTGGCTTTTTTCTTTTTCCACGTGTGCAGGACAAAGTCTGAGCAAACAGGGCTATAAATAATATGTTGGGAAACTGCCACCCTACTTACCGGCTCCTACGGGCGCAGCTATGGCAGCTTTTAGCTCCTGCAGAAGTGGAATTTGATTCAGAAGGCCGAATCCTTTAAGCAGAAGAAGTAGTAAAGCTAAATCAAATATTTTATTTATCGGGCCATTGAATGCAGCAGGACAGAAGTCAATAGGTCACAATATACAGTGTTTATTTGCAGCCGTGTGTCAATTGGAGCCTGCGCTTCTTAGTGTGGAAGAAATTTACGAGCACAGGCACAAGCCGTGTATCGTAAAGCAATCGCAGGAAAGAGCCACTCGACATTTTGAAAGGTGCTTTGCTGTGTGTGTGGTTGTGTCTGGTAAGCGGGACTGACTGAAGCAAGCTGTGTCTTTATTTTTGCCATCCTTTTCTAAGATGTGATTCATGCTGTCTGGAAACGAAGACCAACGCTGTGCTGCAGACCCTCGTACCTAGAATCCCGATCCTTCCATTAGCACGTCCATATGCCTGTGTGTGTGTGCATGCTGAAAAGGGCAGATACGGTGGGTGACAGGACCTGTCTGGTTGGGAGGTACACCTGCCTTAGTGTGTGAGAGAGATCAAAGTTTCCTCCACCGCTCCTCATAAATCCCACTCACACGTGTCATCCTATCCTCTCATGCAGCAGATTTCGACATACAATGAAACCCCTCATGAGCTCCATTGGAATATATTACCAGTGTAACAAGTTGAAGACAGAACTTTGATTTAGTAATTCTCCTAATTGCTTCTTAATGCAATTTTGCTAAGGTCATTTTAAAAGGGTTATAATATAAGTTTTTTTTTACTAAATTTCTTTCTCTGTTAACTTCATAGCCTTATTTTAAAGAAGACGCACTTTATAACAGTTATAAAGGCTTATGTGTTGTAAAGTTTTTAAAAAACAAGTATTTTAATGACAAAAAAATGTATTGGCCTTGTTGAAATCCAGAATCACAAGTCTGACCACGTTCTATATCATCTGAGAATATTTTTAAGACCATGCCATGTGATTTTAGTTAGAAGAGGCACTAAATGCTAACTGATGTTTACTCAACTTCTAAATATCCATTCAGTCTATTCTCTATATTGCAAAAAGTTACATTCATGTTCTTCGATTTTTTTCTGTTGTTGAAAAGTCGAAAGGTTGTTGAAAATTTAGGTTGTGTGTCTAAAAATGATCAAGAATCTTGTAAACATAACTTTCAATAGCTTATTTCTAATATTAGGATCTTTGAGAAGCAATTGCAGAGTAGTAGGTGCTACATACAACAAGTAGGCCTAAATAACTTTTCCACTTTATACTCTCATGTCCTCATGTCCAAACGTATAAGTTTCTTTCTTCTGTGGAACACAACATAAAACATTTTGTATAATATTAATAATACTTAGTTGCTGTTTTCCAAGTAATTACAATTAACATGGCCGCAAAAGGACAATAAAAGTATCATATAAGAACACAATAGGACTTGTATTTCATTGTATTGTGTGAGGAACAGTCACTGTTTAGGTTCACTGATAATCTTAACTTCAACAAGCCACGAAACCTGTCCATGCTGAGCCAGATCACTGCATTTGAATTTATGGGTTGAATTTAAGAACAGGATCAGTCCAGCTCTAGAACAAATCATTCAGACAATCATTCAGTTTTGTGAACTGAATAAACAGATTATGACTCAAAGAATAATTCAACACAGACTTCATACATTTTTCTCTTACTTTTATGATACTTTCTTTTAGGAGATTTTTACTTTCATTGTCATTCACTGTCATTATATTGAAAATGAGGGAAAAAAGTCATACAGATTTGGAAATGGCGTGAAATGGAATATATATATATATAATAAGCACTAGCCTTCTTAATTCATATCACAGACAGCACAACACTTGTGTGGCAGGAGTGAATTAATAAAATATGAGAAGTCCTTCAAGCAGTAGTGCTGTGGATCACATACAGGTCTGAGCCAGATGCCACACCCCCTGCCCCGCCCCATCAGAGCATGACCTCATTCCACCAGCAAGGCTGCCACCCTCTTATCAGGTCAGCGAAAGCCCGCCAACACGTTTTCACCTCATTCTGCTTCAGTAAATTGAATTTTAAAATACAATCTTCCCTCCGTTCGATATTGATGTGGTGTGATTTTTTCCCTCCCCCTACTAGAGGAAGGGTTGAGTGTATTTCATATGGGATGGGAGGCTAGAAGAGAGGAGTGGAAGGGGGGTTATGACACTGTGCATCTTACCTTCACACACATACACAACACATGGTATATGGCCTCACAGCGGATTCTACTTAACCTTTACTGTTCCTGAGGTCAGGCTTTAAATTCACCTTTAAAAGAGCACAATGGCAGCTCCGACAGGGCTCATGGGATTTCTGTCTACAGGGCAGGCCTGCGTTTATTTCATCCAGTGCAGGATATCACCTCCTGCAGGCGTTTTTTCCTGCAGAAATGCTGCTGGCCAGAGTTATTTGCGGCCGTGTGATTGACTCATGAATCTGTTAGATGGGAACAGGCCGAACAGGCTGCTCCACCTTGCACTCCATCAATCAGAGACAGTGCAGGATCCCTAAGCCGTGTGCGTTCGATGGGCTTTCAGTCAAACTCACACATTCGCACAGAGGAAATTCCCAACCACGCGAAGGGTTGGGAAATGAGATCTGGTTCCATTTCTAAAAAGCAAATACCGAATGAATGATTTTCTGTTAATGGATCCTGAACATCCACCAGTAGCGAACCATGACCCTTGAGCCTAGGCCCTCTCCCCCTACCCTCGTCGGGGGAAAGAAATACTAGCTTAGCTGGTGTCCTCTTCTAAAAGTCATCTTTGACAATTCCACCTCTGAAATAAGAGGCTATGCAGCCTTAAAGGGATGGTTCACCCAAAAATGAAAATTAGGAGTGTCAATGGTCCATTTGAGAGATGGGTGGCGGTAATGAGACGTGTCACGCGCCAGCTGTTAAGAACATGCTCAGGACAGTTCGGACATTGCGGTGAATCAGAGGTAAAAAACGATATAAATACTGTTCAGTTTCTTGCACAGACTGCACCGTGCCGCATTACTCCTTTAAAATTCCCACACATTGTTTTCCATGACTGTATGCACACCGGCGGCGCCACCGGCGACTGTCCGCAGATCCCGACTCCGGGCGCTGTTCATAATCCTGCCGCGCCATTGCACCGGGGCACCACTGTGCTTCTCGTACGATGTGCGACCGCAACAAAACAGCACAGCGAGAGTGACTGATATTACCAAAATAAAACAGCTAAATTGAAGTCAAATGCAAATCCTCATTACAAATGCATCATCGCACAATATCTGCACTTTAAGAGGCTATGCAGCCTTAAAGGGATGGTTCACCCAAAAATGAAAATTAGGAGTGTCAATGGTCCATTTGAGAGATGGGTGGCGGTAATGAGACGTGTCACGCGCCAGCTGTTAAGAACATGCTCAGGACAGTTCGGACATTGCGGTGAATCAGAGGTAAAAAACGATATAAATACTGTTCAGTTTCTTGCACAGACTGCACCGTGCCGCATTACTCCTTTAAAATTCCCACACATTGTTTTCCATGACTGTATGCACACCGGCGGCGCCACCGGCGACTGTCCGCAGATCCCGACTCCGGGCGCTGTTCATAATCCTGCCGCGCCATTGCACCGGGGCACCACTGTGCTTCTCGTACGATGTGCGACCGCAACAAAACAGCACAGCGAGAGTGACTGATATTACCAAAATAAAACAGCTAAATTGAAGTCAAATGCAAATCCTCATTACAAATGCATCATCGCACAATATCTGCACTTCAGCGGGCAAAACGTACAGACACTCCCACCCATCACACACAACCAACAAATGTAATGTGTTTAAGATAACACATCATGACAGCGCCGACATAAAACAAATTAGCGACAGACACTTCATGACAAACAAGCAGTGTTTATAATAAATAATATTATTATTGGCTCAGCGGCCTAGTAAATGTCCTCACTTACGTTATTTGTGGCTTCCATCGTGACGTGAATAATAGCTAGTTCCCTTTCAGTCAGTCACGTTCAACGTTACGTCAGTCGTGACTGACGAATTGGGATCTCGCCTGAGAGCCCAATCTCCTTCGAGTGTAAACTAAACAAGCCAATGACAGTTGGAGTGCGTGTTTCGCTACGCGCACCCTGCCCCGCAGTGCGGGTATAAAAGGAGATGTGCAAACGCACATCAGTTTTTCGCTTCGGAGCCGAGTCTTCTACTAGGACGAATCTCCACGAGTGTGTGCAAAGAAACAGCCTAGCGTTGGTGTTACGGCGCGTCAGCTGGGGTTGCCATTCAGTGCTGCTCATCTTCGGCGTGCTGCAGCTTCCATTCTGCGATCTCCCGCAACCTCCCCTGGGCGCTTCAGCGCTCTCTCTAAAAGAGTGTTTCCATTTTTCTAAAAGAGCAAATATCTAAGAGAGCTCCACGAGCGACGGGTGTCTTTTTAAAGATGGCTTCCCGCTCGTGTGTTTCTGGATGTGGTCGCTTCCTGGCTTCATCTGATGGTCATGATCGCTGTGTCTCGTGCTTGGGCTTACAGCACGCTGAAGCAGCGCTCATGGATGAGTCATGTTCTCAGTGCGGGAACATGACCATCGTGATGTTGCGGTCTAGATACCTCCTCATTAAACGGGGGGGTATCCCCCTTGCCATGCCCCGTTCTAGCTCCTCCGGTTCTCGGCAGGCTACTTCGGTTCATGGTCAGGGAGATCTGAGGATCACGGTGAGAGCTTCCCCGTCGAGTACGTCTCCGCGGGCCTCTCATTCCTCTAGCGCATCGCACCGCCTGGGGTTCCCGGACGAGTTTGCTGGTTCCTCGGACAGGGCGGGGCCCAGCATCTCGTGCGGAGCGCAGGCAGATGACAGGATGTCGATCGCTGCATCGGAGGGCGATCTAGGCTCTGGAGATGAGGATTCGGCTGCGCTG
>NW_015505238.1:113464-113707 GCF_001515645.1 Sinocyclocheilus grahami
CGGGCCTCTCATTCCTCTAGCGCATCGCACCGCCTGGGGTTCCCGGACGAGTTTGCTGGTTCCTCGGACAGGGCGGGGCCCAGCATCTCGTGCGGAGCGCAGGCAGATGACAGGATGTCGATCGCTGCATCGGAGGGCGATCTAGGCTCTGGAGATGAGGATTCGGCTGTGCTGCCTCCGTCAGGAAGAGTGGCGTTGCCCGAGTCAGATCCAGAGCTGACCGCTATGCTTTCCTGGGCCGCC
>NW_015505238.1:113814-114457 GCF_001515645.1 Sinocyclocheilus grahami
GGCCAATGAAAAAAAGCAAAAGAGACTTGGTGCCTCCTCCGTCCTCACCACGCTCCACGGTGGGGTGGCCCAAGGGTATGTGGACATCCCCCCCGGTTGAGCACGCTATTGCCATGCAGCTCTGCCCGCAAAGCGCTGCCGCCTGGAGGGGTAGTCCGCGCCTTCCGTCCAGGGCCTGTAAGTTCTCGTCTACTCTGACGGCTAAGGCTTACAGTGCTGCTGGAAAGGCCGCTTCCGCCCTGCACGACATGGCCCTCCTGCAAGTCCACCAGGCCAAGGCGTTGAAGCAGTTGCACGAGGGTGGTGCTGACCCAGGTGTGCTTAGGGCGACGAAAGTCACAGCGCGGGCCCTGGGTCAGATGATGTCTACATTGGTGGTCCAGGAGCGCCACCTATGGCTGACCTTGGCGGATATGAGGAAGGCCAACAAGCATCGCTTCCTGGACTCCCCGATCTCCCAGGCCGGCCTATTCGGCGAAGTGGTGGAGGGCTTTGCCCAACAGTTCTCCGCCGCGCAGAAGCAGACGGAGGCATTTCGACAAAGCATCCTGCCCCAGCGGTCTGCGGCTGTCGCCCCATCGCCGGCTGCAGCCCCTCTGTCTGCTCGTCACCGAGGGTGCCCTCCTGCGACCTCCACCGCCCC
>NW_015505238.1:114469-116209 GCF_001515645.1 Sinocyclocheilus grahami
CCGGCGGTCTGCGGCTGCAGCCCCTCTGTCTGCTCGTCGCCGAGGGTGCCCTCCTGTGGCCTCCACCTCCACACCGGCGCAGCCCGCCTCCGCCCCTACCAAGCCCGTGAGGCGCCAGGGCAGGCGGCATCCCTGGGACGGGCGACCCGGAGTTCTTGGATCCTGCTCTTCAGGAGATGGTGACCGCACCACTCCTTCCCCCGGAGGAGGGCCGGGGGGGAATCCTTTGTTCCCGTTTTGTTCTGTTCCCCCACTGGCTACCCAGCCAGTGGTACCCAAAACTTCAAGATAAGAGCAGTTTCCTTTGTCTCCGGGTCCCAAGAGGGCGAGGATGGCGGTGCACGAGACCCAGTCTGCACACGGCTGCATTCGGTTCACCTCTGTGCTGGACAGGGATGCTCCTGTCTTGTGTAGCGTCTCGACCAATCTGACACACTAATTTTAATTTGATTTAACAAATCAATTATTCATTAGATTAACAAATCGTCACAGTCCCCTCACTCAATAAACTGGAATTGACAAGACAGTTGACCCTGAGAGGTCAGCTAAATATCTACAGCGGATCTAAAATATGAATAGTTAATTATAACTAGTTATGGTTAATTATTCATATTTCCTGTCATGAGCTGATTCGTTACAATTGCGTGCAGAGATTGCGGTCCTGCTGGCGAAGGACGCGATATAGCTGGTCCCTCCATCCGAGATGAGGTCAGGTTTTTACAGCCTGTACTTCATCGTACCCAAGAAAGGCGGTGGGTTACGACCAATCCTGGACCTGCACATCCTTTTGATTGGTTCGCAGCGATCGACCCCAAAGTCGTGTACTTTCATGTCTCGATTATCCCTCGACACAGACCGTTTCGCCGCTTTGCGTTCGAAGGGTGAGCGTATCAGTACAAGGTCCTCCACTTCGGGCAGTCTCGAGCGCAGTTGTGCGAACACAGGGACATGGTGCTCAGTCACCTCAGCCGGTTGGGGCTTCGGGTCAACTGGGAAAAGAGCAAACTCTCCCCGGTGCAGAGGATCTCTTTTCTCGGCATGGAGCTGGACTCGGTCAACCTCTCAGCACGTCTCTCATTAGAGCGTGCACAGTCGATGCTGAACTGCCTGGGGTCCTTCCAGCGCAAGACGGCGGTTCACTGAAACAGTTTCAGAGGCTCCTGGGGCATATGGCATCCGCAGCCGCTGTCACGCCGCTCGGGTTGCTTCATATTAGACCGCTTCAGCGTTGGCTTCACGACCAGGTCCCGAGATGAGCATGGCGACACGGCACATACCGGGTTTCAGTCATCCCGTTCTGCCATCAGACCTTCAGCCCGTGGTCAGATCTTGCCTTTCTTTGGACGGGGGTGTCCCTAGGGCAAGTATCCAGGCATGTTGTTGTGTCAACAGATGCCTCCGCCAGGGGCTGGGGTGCCATGTGCAATGGGAATGCAGCTGCAGGGCTCTGGTCGGGGCCCCGACTGCAGTGGCATATCAACTGCCTCGGGTTGCAAGCAGTATGGCTTGCTCTGCGCCGCTTCATATCGCTGCTGCACGACAAGCATGTACTGGTCCGTATGGACAACACTGCGACCGTTGCGTACATCAACCACCAAGGCGGTCTACCCTCCCGTCGCATGTCGCAACTCGCCCGCCATCTCCTCCTCTGGAGTCAGAAGCATCTGAGGTCGCTTCGCCCCGTTCACATCCCAGGCGAGCTCAATCGGGCAGCCGACGAGCTCTCCCGTCAGCCCGCCC
>NW_015505238.1:116219-116442 GCF_001515645.1 Sinocyclocheilus grahami
TCCACCCCGTGACAGTCCAGCTTATTTGGAGACGCTTTGGGGACGCTCAGGTAGACCTGTTTGCCTCCCCTGACACGTCCCATTGCCAGTTGTTTTACTCCCTGGCCGAGGGGACCCTCGGCACGGACACACTGGCGTGCAGCTGGCCTCGGGGCCTACGCAAATACGCGTTTCCCCCAGTGAGCCTTCTCACACAGACACTGTGCAAGGTCAAGGAGGACGA
>NW_015505238.1:117636-184967 GCF_001515645.1 Sinocyclocheilus grahami
GAACTAATGCTCCTCGTGACAGCCCCTCCTTGGCAAATTCCTCTGAGGAGGGATCGCCTTTCTCAGAGAGGGGGCACCCTCTGGCACCCGCATCCAGAGTTGTGGAAGCTCCACTTGTGGTCCCTGGACGGGACGCGGAGGTTCTAGGTGGGCTACCTCCAGTGGTAGTAAACACCATCACGTCAGCTAGAGCCCTGTCTACCAGACACGCTTACAGGCTGAAGTGGAACCTGTTTGTCGAAGAGCCCCATATATGCCAAATCGGAGTCGTGCTTTATTTCCTGCAGGATGGGTTGGAGCGAAGGCTGTCTCCCTCCACCCTCAAAGTGTATGTTGCCGCCATTGCCGCACATCACGAGGCAGTAGACTGTAAGTCTCTGGGGAAGCACGACTTGGTCATCAGGTTTCTCAGAGGGGCAAGGAGGCTGAATCCTCCACGCCCTCACCTGTTACCCTCTTGGGATCTCCCCTCGGTCCTGGTGGCCTTGAAGGAGGAGCCCTTCGAGCCTCTGCAGTCAGTAGAGCTTAAGTTTCTGTCGTTGAAGACAGCGCTCCTCACCGCAGTGGCCTCGGTCAAGATGGTAGGGGACCTGCAGGCATTTTCGGTCGACGATTCATGCCTAGAATTCGGAACGGGTAACTCTCACGTTGTCCTGAGACCCCGGCCTGGATATGTGCCCAAGGTTCCCACCACGCCTTTTAGGGATCAGGTGGTGAACTTACAAGCGCTGCCCCGGGAGGAGGCAGACCCAGCCATTGCTCTGCTCTGTCCCGTTCGTGCTTCGTCCCATTCGATCTCGGGCGAGATCCCAATTCGTCAGTCACGACTGACGTAACGTCTCCGTTCCCTCCTTCGGGGAATGAGGGTTACACAAGTAACCGAGACGTTAGTTTATCAGCATATATATTTTCTTTTCCGAGAGATTCCCACAGCGGGCGGAACTTAACACTAGCTTGCTCTATTCTTTTTCTATTCTATCTGTTTTCTTTTTATTATATATATTTTTTTTAAACTTGCGCCGTGTACTGCATTAAGCTAAATGAGACTTGTTATAGCACTTGTATATCTGCTCTTTTGTTGATTTTGATTGCTTCCATTGTCCTCATTTGTAAGTCGCTTTGGATAAAAGCATCTGCTAAATGACTAAATGTAAATGTATTTAGAATTATAGAATTATCAAATAAATGCAGCCTTGGTGAACATACTGTAAGAGATGTCTTTCAAAAACATTTATATAACTAAATAAATAACAGCTAATAAACAATCTGGTACTGATATATTGTCCATCTCTTGTTTAGTCAATTCTGAATTGAATATGCTGAAAGAAAGACTGTAGACAGCACATCTGTCATAAAGTTAGTGATAACAAGACCCACCCATTTAGAGGAAAGATGACTGGTCAATTTTTCTGTCAGTCGAAATGACTCCCCCATTGATTTACTATTGCTTGGCCCTCTGTAAGTCCATAGCTGGATTACCAATCACAGAGCTGCAAACGCTAGGTGGAAGCATTCAAATATGGAGAAAATGGTCTGTGTTCATAAGTCCATTCGCTGAATACGCAGATTTGAAAAGGTTGTTTTTTTTTGTTTTAGTTTTTTCCACATAAGTTGTATTTATTTTATTTAGATTATGTTTGTCAAATTATGAATTGCTTAAAAGAAATTAGTAATAATTATTATTTATTAAAAATATTATAGTTTAAAACATTTATTTAAAAATTTTAAATATTGTTTTTACAATAAATTAGGCCCTCTCTGAGGGCCTAGATGGCCCTGTCGGTTCCCCACTGACATCCACTGATCTGAACAGATCATTGCACTAAAATACCCTGAAACTGTTTCCTGCACTGCAGTGCTAATGTATCTACAGCACCACGACTGAGAATGGTTTTGCTAGGGATCAACAGATAAACTGATAACTGTCAATATTGACATTTATTTAGACAAAATAGCAAAGAAATACAAAAACAATAAATAAAAACTAAAATCACTGATTAAACCATAAATGCTACAAGTAAAATTAGGCATTAAAATGTAAAGAAGAATGGATATCCATTTTGAGATTTACTAAAAATTATGTACATACACTATTATAATCAATATTACACACTACCATTGAAATGTTTGGGATCAGTATGATTTTTTAAATACATTTTTATTTTTATTCTGGAAGGACGCACTACATTAACCAAAAGTGGTGGTAAAACCATTAATAATCTTACAAAAGATTTCTGTTTGGTCACACTTTATTTTAAGGTATAATTCACACTATAACAAACCATTAACTATAACTTTTGCCTCAATAAACTACAAATTTTCTGCTTATTAATAATTAGTAAGAAAGTTATTGGGTAGGATTAGGGATGCAGATTACAGTCATGCAGAATATGTGCTTTAAGTTCTAATGAAGAGCCACTATGTTATTAATAGGCAAGCTAATAAGCAACTAGTTAATAGTGAGAATTGGTCCATATACTAAAGTGTTACCTCCATTTCTAATAAATGCTCTTCTTTTGACCTTTCTATTCATCGGTGAATCAATGCATCAAGATTTCCACAAAAATATTGAGCAGCACAACTGTTTTCAACACTGATAATAATGAGAAATGTTTCTTGAGCACTAAATCACTCAATTGCATCTCAGCTTGTCTAACAGACATTTCTTGCTGGATGAAGGACCATCACCTTCAACTCAACCTTGCTAAGACAGAACTGCTTGTGATTCCATCAAACCCATCGTTTCATCACAATTTCACCATCCAGTTAGGCACATCAACCATAACTCCTTCAAAAACAGACAGAAACCTTGGAGTTATGATTGATGATCAGCTGAATTTCTCAGACCACATTTCTAAAACTGCCCGGTCCTGCAGATTTGCTTTATTCAACATCAAGAAGATCAGGTCCTCTTTTGGAACATGCTTCACAACTCCTTGTTCAAGCTCTTGTTCTGTCCTGGCTGGACTATTGCAATGCTCTCTTGGCAGGTCTTCCAGCAAGATCTATCAAACCTTTACAATTAATCCAGAACGCGGCAGCAAGATTAATTTTTAATGAGCCAAAAAGAGTACACGTCACACCTCTGTTTATCAATTTGCACTGGCTACCAGTAGCTGCTCGCATAAAATTCAAGGCATTGACGTTTGCCTACAAAACCACCACTGGCTCTGCACCCCTTTACCTAAATTCATGACTTCAGACTTATGTGCCTCTATAGAAGCTTGCGTTCTGCAAGTGAACGTCGCTTTATTGTGCCATCCCAAAGAAGCACAAAATCACTTTCACAGACTTTTAAATTAAATGTTCCCTCCTGGTGGAATGACCTGCCCAACTCAATCCAAGCAGCTGAGTCCTTAGCCATCTTCAAGAATCGGCTAAAAACACATCTCTTCCAACTTTTTTTTCACCCTCTAACTCTAGCACTCTCTATTCTAATTGCATTCTTTAACAAAAACTTGTCTCTTTCAGACGTGCGCACTATTCATTTACTGCTTGTTTTCTTAAAAAAACAAAAAACTAACACTAGCTTTTCTAATCTTTTTGTATTTTAGCTATTCGTTTTCTTTTTATTTATTATACAATTAACCAAATCAAAAAAGGCCTCTAACACTAGCTTGCTCTATTCTTTTTCAGTTCTATCCGTTTTCTTTTTATTATATAATTTAAAAAAAAACCTTGCAACGTGTACTGCGTTAAGCTAACTTAGACTTGTTATAGCACTTGTATATCTGCTCTTTTGTTGATTTTGATTGCTTCCATTGTCCTCATTTATAAGTCGCTTTGGATAAAAGCATCTGCTAAATGACTAAATGTAAATGTAAATGTATTTAGAATTATAGAATTATCAAATAAATGCAGCCTTGGTGAACATACTGTAAGAGATGTCTTTCAAAACATTCATATACTGTAACTAAATAAATAACAGCTAATAAACAATCTGGTACTGATATATTGTCCATCTCTTGTTTAGTCAATTCTGAATTGAATATGCTGAAAGAAAGACTGTAGACAGCACATCTTTCTATTTCTATGGAGTCAAACAAACAAACAAACATCCAGCACAAGCTGTGTTATTATGATCAATTATTCTGTAAGTACAAACAAATCAAATGCTAAAGAACCAGAACCAAACCAGAATCTTTCAATTCCTTGCTACTCCCATCCCAAGGCATCATCACATGACAGCACTGAAAATACTTTCCTTAGGTTCTGCTCGCCAGGCCTAAGCTCATAAATATCAGCCATATTTTGACAGCTTCATTACCATATAATTAGTTCATGGATGGCCCATAGCGG
Source organism: Sinocyclocheilus grahami (assembly GCF_001515645.1). Lineage (NCBI taxonomy): Eukaryota > Metazoa > Chordata > Actinopteri > Cypriniformes > Cyprinidae > Sinocyclocheilus > Sinocyclocheilus grahami. The sequence continues at coordinate 121,936 of NW_015505238.1, forward strand.
TATTAAGTAACACCACGCTGTGGAAAAGAAAGGCTCTGTTGTTCTGGTCCATGTCACTTTGCTGAGTCGCTACCTTTGCAGAAAGCCTGCCGTCTAGTCTTTGCGTCATGCCAGCTCCTTAAGTAGGGAATAAGTGCCCGGTTATAGCTCTGCATTACAGCAACGCATGTCTGTTGGGGAATAAATCATTTATTGTGATTGGATGAAAACAGCACTATAGACGTCTGCTTCAAAGGGCTTAACGTTCAGACCGCCTCACTCCGTAATCAGGCCAGAGTGCCATTTCACCACTTACTGACATGGAGCGGGCACTTCTCTGCAAGTGCCTAGGCCGCATGTCCAGTGCCAAATAAAGGCAGCAGGACAGTTATAAACAGTATTAAAAATAAGGAACAAAATGGCCACCAGAACTAGGAACGTTTCGGAAAAGCAAAAACGTATCACAGAAAGGTCTGAAATCTCTCGCACATAGCTCTGGTCTAAAGCCGAGCTGTGTTTTTGTAGTTGAGCCACACCTGGACTTGAATGTCAATGTGTGCTGTGTGAGCAAGCCATGCGTCGAATGAGGGGCATACAGATGAGGCTGCTTCTTAACAACCACAGATAATGATGAAGAATGGTCTGCTTCACAGGGTCGTAAAAGCACAAGGAGCTTTAGAAGCGCCGATAGCAACCCCAGACAACCATTCTTCCTCCTGCTGTCCATTTCTTTCCATACTTAGCATGCAGGAGATAATGAGTCAACACTTCTTTCTGAAAACAAAGAAACAACTGTGAGTATGATAACCAAGATCATCAGACTCTCAGAGGAGCGCGGCATCACGGCCAGACACACAGTTTGTGCAAAATTATCCAAATGGCTTCTGTCAGAGAACAGATGATGACGGATGAGAGATGGATAATGCAGAAAGAAATGTTGAAAAAATGATCTCCGTTTCACATCTGACATGTTAAATGCGATCTTGAAGCAGGAGAATTGGCACGCATGCATTTCTCTATTCAGTCTGCATTCCTTTCTGCTGTGGTGTCCATTTAATACATTCAATTTTCAAGCGTTTTCAGCTGAAGAATGCAAGGCCAGAACGTTTCTCACATGTATTTTATTCCTACACTCACCACAGCTCTGATTTATGCCCGTGAGGCATTGTCACCAAGCTCACCACTGAGCTCCACATCTTTGAATAAGGAGGCTAAACTAGGAGAAGACATACATAGCAACAGCAAGGTCACCATGTTTGAATCCTTCCTACATTATTAATATGAACAGAGAGGAAAAAAGGAAAAGGTGTAGAATATGCATTAAAATGAAATCATGAATGTCCTTAAGCTTCAAGCAACACAACCTTTACCTAACGTTCTACTGAATGGAAAAAACTGCCTTTTTTCTGCTCCGGTCCAGTTTTCAGTCTGATGCAACAGCATATTCATCACTGAACTGATCTACCTCGCAGCCTTTTGATTGCATTAATTAAATACTCGGCGCCAAGAGTCTTAATTTATTTATTTTTTCATCAGGGTCATTTTTGTTCTTTTTCACAATGTCATCTCATTACTGGAAATTCTTGTGATGATTTGCATATAAATGATTACATCTGTAACTATCCCGCTTCCCCTGGTCAACTTCACACACACACACACAGACGCATGCACAAAAGAGCTTCATTTTTCACTGATGAAGTGAATCCATTTAATTACATTTTAAAGACATGAGTCGTGTTTAGTTACTTGGTTAGTTATTCTGTAAGTCAGTCACTCTGTTGAAGGGGGAAACATGTTAATCTGGCATAAAACTAAAATGTAAAAGAGAGAAATCTCATGAAATCTCATTCACTGCAATTATCATTTTCTTAACAAGTATTTGGTAACACTATATAGGGACCAATTCTCACTATTAACTTGCTTATTAGCATGCCTATTATTAACATATTGGCTGTTTATTAGTACTTATAAAGCACATATTCTGCATGACCATATTCTACATCCCTAATCCTAACCAATATCTAAATTTAACTATTAAAATGAGTTTACTGAGGCAAATGTTGTAGTTAATGGTTTGTTAATGGCAAGAAATTGGACCTTAAAATAAAGTGTAACTTTGTATTTTTGTCTTTTTAATTTTAAATACTTAAAATCTATTTACTTAAGAAGCAAAACTTCATAGTCATTGGTTTCAGAATTTGTTTTATTTTTTTACCCCATTGTTAACTTTTGTTCTGGTATTAAGCATAAATGTAGCTAAATTTAGTGAGGTTTATACTTATAAAACAATAAAAATACAATAGAAAAATAAGCTTAATTCAAAATATATTCTGTTATATATTCTGTTTAACACAATTTTGATTCAAGTACATTTTAGTTTTATGGATGTTTAGATATTTCAGAAAACCAGTTATGTCCGATGTCTCAGTTGCAGCTGCAACCCAAGCTACAAAAAATATCAAAGACATACGCGAAAAAAAAAATCTCCTGATGTTCACTGTCTTTGATATCTAGGAGGGAGGTAAGACCACAGAAGAGGAGAGGTCATACACAGGAGGGAAGCCTCCCACTTTTGATGTGTATATCAGTTCATTTGTATATCAGAGTGTGAAAGAGCCAAAAAGAGATGTTCTGTTGAAAAGAACCAAATGAACTTGAATGGATCTTAATCCACATCCTCCAATATCTATATACTGACGCACTGGGCTCTCACTGATCTCACTCTCACAAGTCTGTAGGTCAAAACTCTAACCCTAAATTGTAACTGTAACTCACACTTTGAAATGTTACATACACTCTTAAAAATAAAGGTGCTTCAAAAGGTTCTTCAAGTGCTGCCATAGAAGAACCATTTTTGGTTCCACAAAGAACCATTCAGTCAAAGGTTCTTTAAAGAATCATCTCCTCCTTTCCTTTTTGTAATAGGAAGAACCTTCTTTCGCCACAAAGAACCTTTTGTGAAACAGAAAGGTTCTTCAGATGTTAAAGGTTCTTTAAGGAACCATTTAGACAAAAAGGTTCTTCTATGGCATCGTGAAGCACCTTTATTTTTAAGAGTGTAAAGTCTGTTCTACACAGCAGTTTATTCTGGCAAAGAACCACCCACTTAAGACAGTGGCAGGTGCTGCCAAAATAATAGACTGGCACATTAAAAAAAAAAAACATACACACAGGAGAAATTAGAAATTAGCGGATAATGGCTAAGCAAATTATAACTATTTCTATTTGCCCAGAAGACAATGTGAATTTTAGTTATACAATAGTTCATTTTCTGCTCAGTTCATTCTTCCTTAAGCGCTCATAATATCAAGCTGGTACCTATAAACAAGGATTTTGTTTCCCAAAAGACTGATTAAAAACCTGATCGTTCCAAATCTCAAAAGTTAATCAGTGCAATATATGTCATTTTTAAATAGAAAAGTTTGAATAGCAAACTTTGAATCTTGGAATGACAAAGCATTTTCTGACAGACAGACAGATGCACCCCTAGCCGGTTGAAAATCAATACAAATATATAATGATTCAAACAAACCGCAATTAAAATTGTGATTAAAATACAGTGGTTGCCTCTAATTTTAAATGGAAAGAGCACAGGAAAAGCTTGTTTATATGAAAACATTTCTTTTATTTGTGTTTATTTATTTATTTGATTTGGGGTTTGTTTTAAGATTTCAATTTAGTTTTGTTATTTGACATTTAAATTTTACAAAGAAATGTGCAGCATTTTGTCCAAGCAATAATAAACGGACACATTTTCATTTATAATTTGTCTTGAATCTCATTTTGTAAATAAAAAACAAAAAAAACAAGAGAAAATTGTATCATCAAATGTGTCGTGAATCGCATCGTGAGTTGAGTGAATCATTACATCCATAAAGATAGACAGATATCTATCTAGCTAACTTGAGCCCAACATTTAACCTTATTCCTGACAAATGAAATTGTTATTTTGATAGACACAGACTCATGTGGGTAAATATAGGTGTAAAACGTAAAGTGTTGAATACGAATATATCCACTCTGCAAGCAATGTGTTCTGCAGTACTGTCTTGTCTCCATCTCCAATGAAATGAACAAATATGTTTCATGTTATACATTTGTTATAATTAAATATGTATTTACTAGTGCTCAATACATAAAATGTATAACATTTTCTGCACAAAATAATATGTAGTCTTTATGCTACACTTATCTTTCTAATTGAAGATATGCACATGAAACGGCTTCTGCTGGAGAAGAACTAGGACTTAAAGGGATATTTTGAAGAAGAAAAGCAGGAAGCAATGGCATATAGAGCAAAGGGTTCACAAAACGACAGGCTGTGAGAGCTGCTGGTGGACGGACTGTTCCGCAGTGTTTCTGCGTCTGAGAGCGCAGGGCAGTGCGGTGACACAAACCATCTTGTATATTCACAGGACGGTCCATAGGGAAAGACAGAAGAGACAGGAGACAGGGATTTGGTTCACTGGCAAAGTGGAATTCCAGAGCTTAATGGGCCCGTGTTAAAAAAAAAAAAAATCAGGCTGCCATTCAACGGACAAATGGAGCGTTGGAGAAAGAGAAGAGGGGAGGGATTTAGCAAAGGGATGAGGGAAGGGATGGGAGGGGAGGGGCGGAAAAACCTAGTACATATACTGCACCTCATGAGCAGAATACAAATTGGAAAAAGTGGGAGGAGAAGCATTAAATGGTCATTAATGTAGGAAACAAATCTAGCCAAACTTTTTATGGCACAGTTTATGTAGTCTACAGTCATAACCATTTATAAAGCTCGACATCAATTGCTAATGATTGTTCTCTGCAGATTAGGCACGATGCATGAAAACCACAGAGTGAAACTAACGTGTCCCTGAACGCACAGCTAGACACCTGAAGTCACATGTCTTCTCTTGAAAGAAGCCGTTTTGTCAGGGTACGGTAAGGAAAGAGAGCGAGACAGGGAAAGGTAATGTTCTTTACCAGTTCCCTCATGGATTGACACAAACCAACCCGAGAGACGAAGAGCATCCAGAGCTGACATTCTCCCTCTCCCTGGGCCTCATTTATCAATCTAACGTAGAAACGAGCGCAGATCTGTGCGCACAAATCAACTTACGACAGCGTTCACGTGTGATTTATGGAACATTCGTATGTCGCCAATCTCATCGTACGAATGATCGCATGTTGATAAATGTGGCGCCAGAAAACAATCGTCATTTGAATATCACGCCCCTAAAAACACCCAGGTTTAGAAGCCTCGCCCAAGAGTTTACGACACGGAGAAACGAAACCCGGCCAAAAAGAGGAAGTAATCTCGCTAAAGAGAAATTGATCTTACTCCAAAAACACCCGTTAACCTTGTAATTGCAAACAATTAGGCTACATTAATACATGTAATTTATATGTATATTAAAATACTGGTAAATATAAACAGCCCATTTAGTTCCCCTCACTCTACAACAAATATTTTAAATTTAACGGCATTCAGAACAGAACAAGAATGAACAACCATCTACCCAAATTTGTTGTCAATCGGTTATAAATCGGTTTGCAACAAATGAGCAGCTTAAGGTCTCCCTGCAAACAAAACTTAATGGTTTAAAGGGATGGTTGACTGTTTTTTTTCCTAGGCTTGATTGTGTTTATGGGGTGCAGTCTAACATGTGTTAATGGTTCGTTTTTTAAAAACGCATTTTTTTTTTTTCCAAATAATTTACCTTTATTCTACAGCACTCTGTCCCTTCTCCAATGAATGCTCTGATGATTTCCTGTTTTTATCAAGCTCCTCCCTCAGAAATACGCAGTGGGCTCAGATTGGTTAGCTGGCCCAGTGTGTTGTGATTTGCTAAACGGCCTAGTGCAGTCCAGAAATGTCACGCCCCTCACCTAAGAATGCACTCCGTAGGGCTGGGTATCGAGAGCGATACTTTTTAGGCACCGACCGAATTGCCTCGATACCATTGAGTATCGAAAAACCTCTTGTCCTTCGGTATCAAACTTCGATACCTAAGGGGTTAATCTCGTCAATGTCAGTGAACCAATAAGCCTGCAGCACTAGTATGGCGTTATTTTAATGACAAATGTTGAGAGCGCATTATTGTAGCGCGAAAGCACATTAATATAATGCGCCAACCCGGGAAGAAGCTTGTTGTAAGCCGTAAATGTAGGCATTAAAGGGATAGTTCACCCAAAAATGAAAATTATGTCATTAATTACTCACTCTCATGTCGTTCCAAACCCGTAAGACCTCCGTTCATCCTCGGAACACAAATTAATAATTAATTTTTCATTCATTCTGAGAGCTCTCTGACCCTCCCATAGACAGAAATGCAATTAACACGATCAACATCCAGAGCGTAGCAAGGATATTGTTAAAATAATCCATGTGACATCTAGACTTGTGCCAGTATTCTGTAATGCGATATATCACGGTAATGAATATGCACGATATTGTTATCGTGGGCCCTTCTAAATATCGTGAATAATTATATTACAAATTATTCCGAATTTTGAATGCATTTTAAGAATACTTTTCCCATCAACTGGTCAAAATGCACAACACCGCTGTATGCTGCGTGAAAGACGCGAACCAGAGAGATGCTCTGGATGAAAGCGCACTTTCAACTCTCTGACAGCAGATGGCGCTAAACTGCAGAACTAATAATAATAATAATTCATTTAAATGCAGCCGTTACCACGGAAACCCTGTAAATAAAGCAGCTGCACTACTTTCTGTTTCTGAATCCTGTTTAAATGATTTAAACAGCCATTCAGATTTGTGTATTTGCTATGATGTTCATCACAGCGCCAAATACTTAAATATTTAGACTTAATAGGCTATTTATTTTCAAACTTTTTTTACATTTTAATCTGGACTACAACATGCCCTAGATATTGTTTAAAAGTGTTTTGATTCTTTATTGTTCGGTCACACTTTACATTAGGGCTTCATTAGTTAACATTAGTTAATTCATTAGTTAACAAACTGCCAATGAAAAATTCTTCTGAACATTCATTAATCTTAGGTATTCCAATATTTAATAACACGTTGTTAGAATCGAAAGTTGCAACTGTGTTATTTAATGAGCTAACATGAACCAAGACTTGTATTTTTTTAACAAAGATTAATAACTTCTGTAGCAAATGTAGCTATTGCTCATTGTGAATGTTAATGCATTAACTAAGGTTAACTAATGAGGTCTTATTGTAAAGTGATACCTATTGGTCTTTATAGTTCTTTTGCACTTTAATCTGCGTAAAACTTTTAACTTAATACATTTTTCTGTATTGCTTTATTGCATTTAAATGTTCAGTTATTTTTGTTATAAGAAAAAGTTATTAAACCTGTTATACTGTATTATGACAGCACTTAAAAATAAACTAAATTTCAATACCGTGATAAAAGCATTAGCAATTAATCGCAACATGAAACATTGATACCGGCATATCCCTAGTGACATCAGGGGTTCAACTGTAATTTTACGAAGCTACGAGAATACTTTTTGTACACAAAGAAAACAAAAATAACGACTTTATTCAACAATTCGTTTCCTCCGCCGCGTCACCCTAGCACCATTTTGGAGAGTATCCACTGAACGTAAACAGCACATGCTGTTCGGTGTCAGCTGATCTCCTTGCTACATTTCTGGACATTGATCATGTTAATTACATTGCTATCTATGGGAGGGTCAGAGAGCTCTCAGAATGCATCAAAAATATCTTAATTTGTGTTCCCGAAGATTAATTTAGGTTTTACGGGTTTGGAACGACATGAGGGTGAGTAATTAATGACAGAATTTTCATTTTTGGGTGAACTATCCCTTTAAACTGCCATAATTTTAAAAGACAATATCTCAGTTTGCATTGAAATTTCAGCATCGTAACTTTGCAGATATTGTTCATGCTCAAACAGCAACATTACACACTAATTAAAGTTAAAAAAGTGAAATCACAATCAACCACCCCTTTAACAACTGAAAGCAAATAAAGCTAGCCATAAGCATATCTATTGCAATTTTACTGTTAAAACATAGGCTATTCTTATTCACTGCGTTGATATTACAGTACAATAGTATTATTACTATAGTAACATTTCTTGGCTGATTTCATTTTTACAATATAATAATAATAATAATAATAAAAAGTATTTTTTATTATGCACTTATTTATGTTCACAAAGTGAAACAGTTTAACATGAGTTGTTTTTTGTTTGTTTTTGCAGCCTGTCATATTAACAAAATGTTAAATGTAGTTTATTAAACTTCACTTTTTTCACACTGTTTCTAAATTCTGTCATAAATGATACATTTAGTTTTTCTCATGCATACTTTTACACATTTGTGACATTAATATTAGTAAAAAAAAAACCTGTGCTCCTAAATTTTTGAAATTATTTTTAGGCCTGCGTATGGATCCAAGGACATCGCTGTCATGGATGATGTATATAATGTATGCATAGTAATGAATTTTGTTGAATGTTTTTATAAGTAAATGATTAAAATCATAAATTAATGCTACCTTTAAAATTCCAAGTGCTGACATGCTAAAAATGTTATGAAACTAGGTACACAATTGTCTCTGTGAGTCCCTGTCATTCAACAGTATCTGGTTACCCATCATACAACAAAACAATATGGTGTCTGTAGAAACACTGTAACTGTAATTTAACACCACTAGTAGATGCTCTGACATTGCCAACCTTTAGGTCTGCAGTCTTTATAGAACAGACATAATTTTATTAGTTCTGAGGTGGAGGATACCAGATTTTCGGATAGGGAGTATGGCAGCAAATACAATCATAGACTGAAGAAGAGGAGACAGAGGAGGAAACCCTGAGGGAAACTGATAATATATCTGTTGTGTGTCCATCTAATGATGCCATGCTTTCTACTTACTGGCATTGATTTATTAGCCAGGGCCCAATTATAATATGTCAATAATTAAAAAAAACATTGAAACTGTTGAAGTAATTAATCACAATTAATTTGCAGTTTTTTATTTTTATTTTACTGTAATTTTCCACCACACAGCCTTTTTGGCCTTTTAAAATGAAGTGCATATTGTTTTAATATTCTTACCATTTAACAAAAGAAAACCAAATAAACAAAGTTTATGTGTATGCCATAACTTCACAAAAATTGTTCAGGGAATTAGAAGCATTTTAAAAATGGCTGCCGGATGGTTTATGTGTATTACACAGTGGGAACCGGCTGTTCTTTCAGGCTGCTTGACAAAGGAAAGCTTTTAAAAACATATTTTCTTGCCTGACAGACTCCCGTTTTGGGCCATTTTCATTTTATCATATGCCATTTTATCAGTAGTTTGGATACATCTAAAGGGCTTTTGCCATTCGCTGATATTACAGAGATGCATTCACTCCTTTATCAATCATAAGCCAGCAACCAGTATCATAATTGCTGTAATGTACACGCTCAGAACTTTCTCTATGGTTTTTTTTTTTTTTACAATAAATGCCATTGAAGTCCACTCAACACATAGATCTGTGTTCCATTTAACAGATGTGTGAAGAGAGGATAATTAATTTCTTTAGAATACCTTTAGCAATCACAGATGTCCGTATCCTGCGCTATTTACAAGAATCAAAGGGTAAAGCTATATTGATTCACCCAATTTCATGACCTCAAAGGCCTAAACCAAAAATAAATAAATAAATAAAAAGACTAAAAATGTACTCAGATATAATAAGTATCTATGATTTATTTTAATAATTGATTAAAATAATTCATTATTTTAATGTTTGCTTATTATTATTTATTTTTAAATCTATTTGTATTCCACCACTGACTCCCATTAAAATTAGTTTATTTCTCTAGTATCAGCACATTTCTGGGTTTCTTTCTTCTTCTTCTGTCAGGCTTTTATTGCTAGGACAGAGAAAACGAAGAGAAATCCAGAAAATACCAGAGCCAGACCCATAATCAGACCTCCCGCATGCAACACATTGGAGCATGTTCATTACTTACCAGGCCATTTCTCCAACAATGTTACAGTTTATGTTGCAATATATGACCTTTTTAAATGGTAAAATCAAACAGAAAATCTCAAAATAAATTGTACGCCTTGTGTAAATTTACTTCTGTGACATGTTTATCCGGCAGGTAACAAAGGAGCAAAACAAAAGATCAACACAGTGGCAAAGGGACGGGTCTCAAAACTAATACATTTAACGAGAGAAACAGGATTTATCAGCTTTCCCAGCTGTGAGAGAAATAGTGTTAATCAGACTCTGCCAGTGAGAAAATCCCAACTTTAATTTTAGACAGCTGTTTTTAGCTTATTTAAGAAGCACAGTCTTGCCGAGAGCAAACCAAACAGACTTCTGGTGAAAAGGGCTTGCTATTTTAATCTTGTACTGTTCGGTAGCTATGCCATTGCTCCTAAACCTCATTACAGTTATTAAAGGAATTCTTAGTTTTAATCCATTCCCCTCCTTCTTAATTAAGTTTAATATTACCATGCATGTATGTACCATACATTTAATTGTTTAAAGCTAGAGGAACATTAGAGTGACATAATTATCAACATATGATCACATTATGAACAGAATGTGTAATTATATTTATTATGGAGTTTTGAAGAACTACATAAATTATATAACTGTTCTTGTTTTTTTTGTTTTGTTTTTGACAGCAGCAGATGGAAATAAAAACAGGCATGCAACACCAAAATGACCTTATAGTTAGCTTTACCAGCACATACTACATTTTATGTACATGTCTTTATAGGAACATTCAGCATACTATCAAACAATAGAGAATGGCAGGCAGATATTACAAACCGAAAGCTTGTAATTTTCACCCAACACTCAACAGTGTCATATTTAAAATATGCCTCAGGAAGAGCTTTAAAGGGTTAGTTCACCCAAAAATGAAAATTAGCCTGTGTTTTACTTACCCTCGAAGCATCCTAGGTGTATGTAACTTTTTTCTTTCAGATGAATCCAATCAGAGTTTTATAAAAAATTGTCCTGGCCCCTCCAAGCCTTACAATGGGGGTAAGTGTCACACTTCTCTGGAGGCAAGGAGCGAGGAATGAGGAAACATGGAGATAACTTCAACTCACTGTCTTTAATGATCACACGGGGAACATAGGAGACACTGGAACACAAGGAATGACGTTTGAGGACCGACAAACACTAACTGAAAGGACTGGGGCTTTTAAACACTGGGTGATTGGGAAAACGCAGGTGCAAGGAATGACTAATTAAAGGGAACACGGCACACCTGGGGAGGGAAAACACAACACAAAGAGTCCAGGGGCGTGACATTACTCCCCCCTCTCGGAAGGTGCGTCCTCGCACCGTAGAAACAACATGGGGAGGGGAGTGGGTGGAAACTAGGGAGGAGGATGGACACCCGGGAGGGGGCCGGCAGACAAGAGTCCAGGGAGGAGACAACGGAGGGAGGAGCCAGGGAGGAGACAGGAGGGACCCGGAGCAGGAAGAGCACAGCAGGACCCAGGCCACAGCCATAACAGCGACCCACGGTGGAGCCATGGAGGAGGAATGGCCACCGACTCCAGGGGGCCGACCAACAGCTGCGGAGCAGGTGGTGGAGGAGCCCGAGGCGGAGATGGAGAGCCAACGAGCCAGGGGGATGCCGAGGATCCGGAGGGCCAGGGTGGAGCCGAGGGCTCTGGCGACCAAGGCGGAGATCCGGAAATCCGCAGCGGAGCCGGAGCGACTGAGGACCAAGGTGGAGCTGGCGGGAGAAAGGAGCCCAACGGAGCCAGTGGGACAGAGCGAAGGGGCGCAGCCAGAGGAGTGGAGTCCAGAGGCAATGGCGGGTCGATGCCTGACCAAGGCGGAGCCGGAGGGACGAGGGAACCCGGTGGAGCTAATGGATCGATGGGTGACGGTGGAGGCGAGGGAGCTAGGAGCCGAGGGGGAGCCACTGGGTCTACGGGCCAGGGTGGAGTCCGGGCCTCGGAGGTGGAGGTGAGGGAGGCTCCAACCACGGTGACGCTGGAGGATGGCAGTCCCGCGGGGCTCGCACCGCAATGATTTTTGAGGAGCGGCCACTGGAGGGCGCTTTCTAGGAGCAGGCACTGGAGGCCGATTTCTAGAAGCGGGCACTGGAAACTAGGGAGGAGGATGGACACCCGGGAGGGGGCCGGCAGACAAGAGTCCAGGGAGGAGACAACGGAGGGAGGAGCCAGGGAGGAGACAGGAGGGACCCGGAGCAGGAAGAGCACAGCAGGACCCAGGCCACAGCCATAACAGCGACCCACGGTGGAGCCATGGAGGAGGAATGGCCACCGACTCCAGGGGGCCGACCAACAGCTGCGGAGCAGGTGGTGGAGGAGCCCGAGGCGGAGATGGAGAGCCAACGAGCCAGGGGGATGCCGAGGATCCGGAGGGCCAGGGTGGAGCCGAGGGCTCTGGCGACCAAGGCGGAGATCCGGAAATCCGCAGCGGAGCCGGAGCGACTGAGGACCAAGGTGGAGCTGGCGGGAGAAAGGAGCCCAACGGAGCCAGTGGGACAGAGCGAAGGGGCGCAGCCAGAGGAGTGGAGTCCAGAGGCAATGGCGGGTCGATGCCTGACCAAGGCGGAGCCGGAGGGACGAGGGAACCCGGTGGAGCTAATGGATCGATGGGTGACGGTGGAGGCGAGGGAGCTAGGAGCCGAGGGGGAGCCACTGGGTCTACGGGCCAGGGGGGAGTCCGGGCCTCGGAGGCTGGAGGCAGAGGCGAGGGAGACTCCAACCCTGGCGACGCTAGAGGATGGCAGTCCCACGGGGCTCGCACCGCAATGATGGTGGGCTGAGGGCGAGCAGAGGGGCTGCCAGACGACAGCGGTGGAGGAGGCTGGAGCGGGTGGGAGGGTGGTCATTTGAGGAGCGGCCACTGGAGGGCGCTTTCTAGGAGCAGGCACTGGAGGCCGATTTCTAGAAGCGGGCACTGGAGGGCACTCTGAGCTTGATTCGGGGGCTTGATCCCTCCCTTCTTCGTTTTGGCACTTATGTCCCGCCATAGTCAACTCACCTTCAGCCGTGATGCAGGGGGGGGAGCTTTATCTCCCTGCTCCAGCAGGAGGAGGAGGAATTCGGGGTGAGTGAAGGGATCCATGGGGACACAACGTAAAGAAAAACACTAAGAAAAAAACGGAAAACGAACGGAGGGGAAAACTCGGAAGTTACTGTTTCGGTCGGTCCTACTGTCACACTTCTCTGGAGATAAGGAGCGAGGAAACACAGAGATAACTTCAATTCACAGTCTTTAATGATCACACGGGGAACGTAGGAGACACTGGAACACAAGGAATGACGTTTGAGGACCGACAAACACTAACTGAAAGGACTGGGGCTTTTAAACACTGGGTGATTGGGAAAACACAGGTGCAAGAAATGACTAATTAAAGGGAGCACGGCACACCTGGGGAGGGAAAACACAACACAAAGAGTCCAGGGGCGTGACAGTAAGTGGGTGTTCGGTTGTCAACAGTTCAGAACATGTTAAATGCAGTGCACGCATCCATAAAAAAATGTCCCTCAAGTTAATTTCCATATTTCAAACATTATAAACACTTTTCTCTCACTTCCAGTATTCTGTCATATGCGGAAGGCATTCCAGTGGATGACGTAAGACGTCGGCGCTGCGTGATTAGTGACGAGCGTGGAGAGAGAACAGAACAAAACGCTGGTCACGAATTAGAAGCACAAAACGAGGATTTGTAAAGAAAAATGTAGGAGGATTTCGATATAAGCCAAGAGGAAACTGGTTTTCCTTTGCTAAAGTAAGGAAACTTTGTTTTGAACTATTGACAACCGAACACCCACTTACCCCCATTGTAAGGCTTGGAGGGGCCAGGACAATTTTTAATAAAACTCAGATTGGATTCGTCTAAAAGAAGAAAGTCTCTTACACCTAGAATGCTTCGAGGGTGAGTAAAACATAATTTTTAATTTATTTTTGGGTGAACTAACCCTTTAACTAAGTACCATTTGGGAATAAATTAACTTAGACTGCTCTGCGCTTCTCATATGAGACGGTTGTCCAGGGAGCTTTTCCTCTTTGAAAGCTTACAGAGAGGGTGACAAAAAATACAGAGAGAGAGAGAGAGAGAATAGTCTCTGATTTACTAATGGTTTGGGTGAAAACATATCAGAGGTCATCTACTAACATCTATTAGACTATCAAGGATTTAGTGTTCGAGATTAATATGTGCTTTATAAGTACTAATAAACAGTCAATATGCTAGTAATATGCAGGCTAGTTAATAGTGAAAATTGGTCCTTAAAATAAAGTGTTACCAAATACTCGTATGAATTAGAGGTTGACCGATAATCGGCCCGGCCAAATATCGGCACTGATATTAAGCATTTTTATGGGTAGCTGTATCTGTCATTTTTGAAAACGATTTGTCAATAAAATAATTTAAAAGCATTTAAAGAACATTTTTGTCAGAGCCCTTGTTATTCTAAATTTTGACATTAATTTTTACACCAGACATATATATCGGTTCCAAATATCAGTTATCGGTCTACTTGATCTGTAATAATCGGTATTGGCATCGGCCCTAAAAATCACATTGGTCAACCCCTAATATGTATACACACCATTCAAATGTTTGGGGTCAGTAAGTCTCTTATGCTCACAAGGCTACATTTATTTGATTAAAAAAAAATACAATAAAACTAAAATTCTGGAATATTTTTTTTATTTAAAATAACTTTTGGTAACACTCTGTTTTAACATCCTTCTTACTTGTTACATGTACTTACTGTAGTAATAACAGTACATTATTTATAATTACTATCAAGTACTCTTAACTCTATTCTTAAACCTAACCCTATAGTAAGTACCAGGGGCGGTTCTAGGATGAGTGGATATCCGGGACTTAGCCTAAAGACATTCATATATGTGTCAGAATACACAGGATACACTTAAAAATATAGGCTATACATGTTTCAATTCTACTTTGGCTAATTGCCTTTATTTTTATTTTAAAAAAGCCAAGTATAATTAAACATGCAGGGCTCTATTATAGAGCCTCTATACACCTATTTTTTAGCACTTGTAAATGCATTTACACTGTACATAGGCTATTGCATAAATAATGTTATGAGACTGATGTTTTAAATATAAAAAATGAAATATAGAAATCTGAAATGCTAGAAATACTTTTAAATATGAAACTAAATTTGCCAGTAGGTGGCGGCAAGCCACTATCTTAATGAGTCTTTGAGTCATTTATTCAATCAATCGACTATTCAAAAGAAAACGGCTGATTCATTCAGGAACTAACTAATAATATGTTTTTTATGAATGGATCAGTCCATCACTGACTCACCCGATTCCTTCAAAAACGAAAATTCCTTCAGTAAGGAAACACCGCTGTATGTTGCTAGGGATGCACAACATGGCTTTGTTTGGAACCATTTTTGTTAGTGAAATAGAGCAAAAGACAACATTCATTGTCTCTACAATTTAAGCCACGTATATATACTTCTTGTTTATTGAACTGTTGCCCTGACACGAAGAAGTCTGCCACAGACCATGCTAACAAAATATATAATCGCTCTAAATGCAAAGACTGCGTATATACTATCATTAAACATATAGGCTACATAAATATATATTTGTTGCTTCGCAGTGACAGTGCTCAGTAACAAATAACTTAATTTGACAGATGGTAAGATCGGTATTATAGCGAATAGAAAGTTACAAACACCTGAAGCGCTGCTGCAATAACTTCTTATCGATGGTTGGCCAGTTTACATGTCGGTCAGAAGTACGAGCCTCAGTGGGTGGTTCTTAACAGGAATGTACGAGAGAACAGAGTGTAGAGTAAATCTGCGGTTCTAACAGAAATGATTTTAATGTGCATGAAATCTCAGTGATGATGCAAACAGGGCATGGTAATAAAAACATTCGGGGCTTCAGCCCCCTTAGCCCACCCCTAGCACCACCCCAGGTAAGTACATACTCTTACTACATACATTCTTACTTATATTATAGATGCTGAAAACAATGTGCTGCTTAATATTTTTGTGGAAACCATTATACATTTTATTCAGGATTCCCCCGTATCAACATCATCATCATCATCATATCATTGGTGGATATCTATGATACTTGGAAGTTAGGTGATTCATTGTATGTTTGTTGTTATTATCAATTTCCAAAATGTCTTTTGCCAGGTTTGTGATCATTTGTAGATTGTCAAGGTGTATTGTACAAAGCAGTCAATAGCAGCCTGCTTGCAATCTTGCTTCTCATGCATATTTCCATACATGAGAGGAGGTGTGATCTGTACCGACCTGCTAATGTGAACTCATTTTTAGTGAGTCTTATGTTTTTCATAGTTTAATATATAGAGAAAGAAATTACATTTGACTAGTCAATAAAACATTGCAACTGCAGTGTGATTCTCATGATCAAGTTTGACAAGCCGTCTGCCGCTTCTCTACCATTCTAATGAACTTGTTGCCACGAATAATGTAAAATGCAACATTTTACGGTAGGGGTGGGGTTAGGTGATCCAATGAAAGTATAAATTGATATAATATTATTTAGATTTTTTTTACAAATGCATGCAAACAATTAAATTAAGACAAACAACTGAAAACAAAGGAGGACCCTGCACGTCGAAAAATTATGCTAAAGGGGTACCTTGAGCATCAAAAAGCGACGCCAAGTGGTCCTGACCAAGCGTCAATATGGGACAAGTTGGGAGTTTGAACATGTTGCAAAATGATATAACAAGTAGCATTTAGGGTTTTCTTAGCTTTCTCACTAATGTTAGCTTGCTGTATACTGTATATATTTACATAACAAAAAAATTTTTTTTTGCACTCTTTCAGCTTCTAATGGAAGATGCCCTAAAACACTTGTACAGCTAATGACAGAGAGATTTGCAAGCAGCTCCATCATCTCACCCTCACTTGTGTGGACTCGAACAAATGAGTAAAATGATTTATTATAATGTTTAAAGATATTGCAAATCAGCCACAATACACCAGTGAAGCGCATACACACATTAGTGCCATTTATCTGGGATCTTAGTAAATCACGGCCATAAACACACAGAAGAAGAGTTGGGAGTTTGAACATGTTGCAAAATGATATAACAAGTAGCATTTAGGGTTTTCTTAGCTTTCTCACTAATGTTAGCTTGCTGTATACTGTATATATTTACATAACAAAAAATTTTTTTTTGCACTCTTTCAGCTTCTAATGGAAGATGCCCTAAAACACTTGTACAGCTAATGACAGAGAGATTTGCAAGCAGCTCCATCATCTCACCCTCACTTGTGTGGACTCGAACAAATGAGTAAAATGATTTATTATAATGTTTAAAGATATTGCAAATCAGCCACAATACACCAGTGAAGCGCATACACACATTAGTGCCATTTATCTGGGATCTTAGTAAATCACGGCCATAAACACACAGAAGAACAATCAGATTATCCAGATTGAAAAGTAACAGGGAAGAGGACGATGAAGAGGAGAGAGAATGATATGTGGAGCATTATATGTGAAGGTTTGCGTTCTGTGTGATCAGTGGTGCATTAGACAGAGGCAGGGCAGGAGTGTTGAACAGATGTGTGACTTGGCCAGGCGTAACTGATTTTTGCTGTAATTAATGAGCCCTAACGCAACACTGTTCAAGAGACTTCTCTCCTCAGATCTGAACCAGAAGCATTAGATGTTACCATGGTGATAAAAGTAGACTCTGTTCGATGTCCATTCACATGCACGATCATTGCTGGCCACCACTGAATGACTGGTTCAAGAAAGTGAACAAAAGACTGGTTTATAATTGTTATATACTGTACAATTATCTGTTTGAATGTTTTCTCTTCAACAACAAAAAAAAGAGAAGAGTTTTGTATTCATATATTCTACCTCTCTCCACTGCACAAAATATTTTAGAAGAATTTCATGCTCCCACGCCCTTGCTTTATGTAATTTCCTTTATTTAATTTCAGCTCTAATTTGTCGTCCCTGCTTCATTACTGCCTGCTCTGCTGGTCGGCCAGAATTGTTTTCCTTGCTTTGGTCGATGGAAAATGAGAATGACTTTTGGAGGCAGACTGACATTAGCATCACTCAATATTCACCAAAGGTCTCTCTCCACAGGAGGGGAGAGAACTGGCTGAGAACATTACTAACTCATTTCAGACATCAACCCCACAACCATTTTTTTTTTTGCTTATGTCACCCACCCTAAGATACTTATCACAATCCACATTTTGTGGATTTATCCCCTCTCTAGCAGAAATATTCAGGATTCAATAGAAGTCAAGCTGATTACCGTAAAAATAATTTTGAAACATCCATTGCCTTAAAAAAAAATCATAATAATAATAAAAAGCAAAAATTGAGGTTACAACGAAGCACAATGAAAGTAAATGGAGCCAATTTTGAAGAACTGAAAAGCAGAAATGTGAAGCTTATAATTTTATAAAAGCACTTCCATTCATTTTTTCTGTTAAAACCTGTATATTATTTGAGATGAAAAGCTGTTTAAACAATTTTTACAGTCATTTTAGTGTTGAATGCCTTACGGTGTTCATAGCAACACTTTAGACAGTAAAGGTTAGTAAGAGATTTGTTTGACTAAAATCATGTTCAAATATATATTGTTTATGACTTGTGGCTGTACTTGTATTGAAAAACATATTATTTTAAAATTTATTTTTTAACATTGTGCCACAAATACTAACCTGACCTCTTAGGAAACTATTACAAAGTGATTTCTTATGAATTTATACAATGTGATTGAACCATATGAAAATGTATGATTTTTTGAAAAAAAGTAAGCAAAACGTATGTCCATACATAAACATAACCATTTACTGGGTTACGAATGCATACAAATTAGCCATCAATTCGCCAAAATGTAAAATACTTGCGAATCGTCATGAGACGTTTCTTGTGAGATGTGTTTCTTCACTTAAAAACCAAGTCACATTTTTCTTGTCAATGCCAAAGTGTCTTGTAGACTACACTTTTTTGCTTTAATTTATTAAATCATATCCATTTGTATCTCATTAATAGCATAATAGCTTAAGCCTATACTTAAGGTTGAAACACATAAGATGCCTATCCAGTTTATCTGCCTATTCTAGTTAATCTATCTAGGTCTGGCTGACATTGTGTGTGTATCATCTGTCCTTGAGAGGGTCTATATACATTAAGTCAAAGGTTTACCAGAACGCACGGCTTCATGTCAAGAAGGCCTTTGTCCTCTGCTACATCGCATGTCATTATCACAATGGAATGAAGGTTTAATGGCCTCGTAAATTATATCAGTGACTAGCATTGTCATTTTTCCCCGGCTGTCGAGCTGGACAGAGTCCACACTGGCACACATGCTCTCAGCACACATCTGCTGTGTGCAACTGGCCCATTAGCGCAGCCCTCAGCTAGAGGTCAAGCATCCCATTCTGGCCAAAAAAAGAATATAGCACACACACATGGCCTATCATTCTGTGTCAAAACTAATTAACACACACACATACACATACAAGCACAGACAACATGAGTGTGCCCAAATAACTCGGTACACAAATGAGTTCATTATACCCTGTCAGTTTTGTTTGTCAGGCAATATATACATATGTTATTGCCACAATTTATTCATCAGTCATGACAAAAAGGATTATGACATGATACCTTTAAATGAGTTATTCAATAGAAATCAGACGCATGATGAGAAACCAAATTTCTCTGTCCATTCACCTTATAATAAATACTGAAAAATCTGCTCACCGGGGCTATATTTTAATTTATCAAACATTCTGTAAGACCAGTAATATTGTGACCTATCTTTTAAAATAACTCTTTTCTATTTGAATTTATTTTCAGCCATTATTCCAGTTTTCACTGTCACACAATTCTTCAGAGATCATACTGATATGCTGAGTTTGGTGCTCTCTGACCTCATTTCTTATTTTTATCAATGCTGAAAACAGTTGCACTGCTAAATATTTGTGTTGAAACCATGGTAATTTTGAAACCTTTGAACGGTATCATGATATTTAATAATTTATTTTATATACAATAGAATCATCAAATAACTGTAAAAAATTAAAACTTTCTTACCAGTGAAAAAATACTATCTATTGAAACTAGGCTGACAAAAATGTCCTGTTTTGAAATCCTTGGATTTCTGATGTCAGAAGCATGAAATATTAAAATATGACTGCCCACATTTACATTTCAACAGCCCCTATTTGGTATTCAGAAACTTGGTTTGCCCAGGTAATAAGAAAGAAATATTATTTCCACCAGATCTAATAAACCTGAAAAGTCATATATGTTTCTGACAATGTGTAGCACCTGCAACTCTACATCTCCTAAACAATCACAGAGTTAGCAAAGAATAGCTGAAGCTTATTTCTAGGATTGTCTTTTAAAGGGACAGCATAAAAAATGTCAGGAAGATGGTGGAAAATGGCAATGAAAACAAAATGATTTAGCCACAAAAACTTCACCTAACATTACAAGTGAACATCAAAGGGGGAAAAAATCCTAATCCTAAAACTGTATTATGACAAGTCCAGTATTTGACAAGCCAATATGACTGCATAGTTTGAAGAACGATGGTCCTCATGGAAATATGAACCACAACAACTGTAAAAGCTCATGACACAGCAAACATTGCCGCTTAAGTGCCAAGTAAGCATCTTTAAGCAACTCTAATAGATGGAGATATTTTATGATGCTACAAATTCAATTACCTATTGATGATTTGACAGTAGGTGCAATAAATGCATTGAGAAAACTGTTTCCCTGGTAAAGTATGTGACCAGAATTTTTATTATCATTGAAGGATTATTTAGGCTATATGTTGACAAGGAACACATCAGATGTAATTAACAAGAGAGAGGTGAGAGATCAGCTGACATAACTCTCTAGAGTATAGTTCAGATTAGAGTAGTTGCATGTTTTGTAGATTTTGATCTGCTGATCCCTTTTCAGTGATTTTCTTTGAGGTGTGTTTAAATATACATACAAGTCTGAGAGCAATCTAAATAACTGATCAAGTCAAATAAGCAAATTTGTTATATTGACCATTTTGTTATTTGTCCATTCAATGCAATGTTTCACTCAAGTTATGCTGATTATATAATTTGCAATAAAAACTTGTATATAGAAAATAATGCAAATTTTCAATAAAGCATTCTCACTGACAGTTTTCTTGCTACTACTGTACATACACACATAATTCCAGTCCAGTTGTTACCTAAAAGAATATTTTTCTTTTCTTACAGAACTGTTTTTTAACCCAGTATGCACACTTTCAAATTTAACATAAATGTTCCTCTCAGCTGTTCTCCTTCCTGAAGAATAATGTTCATGAAGAGCTTCAGTGAAGAGCTTCAGGATTTAGGTCTTGTCACAGCATGGAGACAGCACTTGTCAGAGTAACTTAATTACATTTGACGATGGATGTATCTCTGTGCTTCTATTACTAGACCTTACCGCTGCATTTGACACTACAGATCATAATATCCTTTTTCAAAGGTTTGAGAACTACTGTATGTCAGCACTTGCTTGCCTGGTTTATACCTCAGACTGAAGGTTTATACCTTGTCAGACTGAAGCAGATGAATTTTCTTTTTTACATTAGGTGGCTGTAAAAAGGACATTACAGGCTGGATGACCTGCAGTTTTCTTTTCCTCATCTTTAAGGAAACAGAATTAAGAGTCACTAAATCTATATAACATCTGAATAAAATATACCAAGTTCACAAGAGCAATTTCTGTTTTGATGGTTTCATGTACTACAAGATGTGGTGTCATAGCTGACAGTAATCTAAAGGTGCACTCGGAATTTTTTCCCTCATTAAAAAGTTTTACAAAAAGAAAAATCTGGAGATGACAACTCCCAACCAAAGCTGTAATAAAAGCAGTTTTTTTGAGATCACAACACCAGCAGAATAATACCATCATACAACATAAAACAAAAATACTAAGAGCTCATTTAAATGTTGAAATGCCACTCGAATAATGGAAAAATCAGCCATAAATATGTAGGCCTATAGCTAGCATTTATGTCTTAATTGCATATGAAATGTCCATTCATTTGGACAGTTTTAACTAATAAAGTTCATGTGATGCACATTAGCCAGTCATACATAAATAAAACAAATAAAAACAACATTTATGTAATAGTACTAATAAAACAAATTTGTTGAAACACACAATAGATTTATATATGAATCAATAAATGTATTACATGTAAATTTCACACATTTTAACTAAATCTTCATTGTTCCATGGCTAGCCATATTTAAACCATTTTCATACTTAACTGATTACATTTATTTTTACAATGCAACAGATGCAAATAAATGCAAAAACAAATACTTAAAAATAAACTATTCCTTTTTTTGTAATGAAATAAGAATCATGCTTTCAATATCTGATTTGAGGTACTGAGTTAATGCATTCAATAATTCAACTTCCTTTGGAATTAGGCATGGGCCGATTACCGGTTTCAAGGTATACCGCGATTTCAAAACCGCTAATATTTTCTGTTATATCGTTCCTGCGGTATGCGCTGTTTTTCATGTCTCCTCAAAGACTGAAAGTGCAGGAATCCCTCAGGTTGAGTGCAGTGTAGAGAGTAACATGACCTTTCTTTTCCTGTTGGTGCGATCGAGCGGTCAGTCACGTGTGTGTAGGATAGCCGAACTAAGGAGCTTCTCCTGGAACTTACGCGATCGGCAACAGGCCATTTTTTGTCTTATTGCAAGCAACTCATCTCTGTTCTGGACTTGCACAAACTGCGTTACAATGCAATAGTTTTCCAAAATTTCATTTATGTGAAAATATGAAGTCTGTAAACGCCCGTTAACACAGGCCAGAGGCGTTGAAGACGGACGCACAGAGAAAAATACTGTAGCAGGCAGATCACTCACTGTTCATGATGCACAAACTATTGGAAGAAAATCCTCAATATTGATTTGGGGGTTTATATGAATGTGTTTCTGAGGGGAACTGACTGTCTTCAGAAAAGTTTACGTGGTATTTTCTTTTAATCTCGTCTCTGTATAGTTAATATTAAAGTCGGCATGAAACGGAAGTTGCGATTGTCTTTTCTTCTCTACTGTGACGTCTGTCCAAGTGAAACGGCATCTGAAATGAGAGGGCGGGACTTGATTTCGTCCTTCGGGAATTGATTGGATCGTTGAAAGTTGCAGCGTTGCTAAAAAAAATGGAGGCAGATCTGAATGCCAGTTTGCAGTTTGTGGTGGGGGATTTCTCTCCACTGGATTCACAGCCTAGCATGAATAAATGTTTTATTTATTAAGGATAACGACGATCAACGGCACAAAACATGCCTAAACAGTGCGCGCGCGAGAGAGAGAGAGAGAGAGAGAGAGAGTGCCTGAATGACTGAGCGCGTCCTCCATCAGGTTAAGTCATATTCATGAAAAAAATTTGTTTGCGATGTCCTAAGAGTAATGTTGTCGTAATATCCTTATATCTTTTCAATGTTTAGGGGTAACATACTCCCTCATGACTGGTGACAGTGCTATAAAGTGAAGCATCAGCTTCAGCTTTCCCCCCCAAAACATCACTGATGTCACTGCAGCTGTTGGCAGTTCCAGATAGCTCCGCCCTTGCGCCATAGCTCGTGACCGGAAGAGTAGAGGAGTCGTTTTGAGGGGTAGGGGAGATTAACGTTTTTGATTAAAGATTATGAGGGCACATGAATTTAAAAAAAATAATGAAGTGCACGGATAAATTATTTATAATAAACACTACAGTATTCCATTAAAAAAAATAAGAATTTCATGGTGACTTTAAAGCAGTGTTTTAGCGCAGTGCTGCTTTGTTTACAGCAGTAACCAAGGAAACGCCGTATCTGGTGTTCCAGAAGCGCCTCCTGCTGTCAGAGAGTGAATCTGCATCTCATTCAGAGCATCTGCTGTTTGCTTCGTTCAGGCATGTAGCATAATTTCACAAAGCTAGTCAGAACATTCTGTTTTTGCTTCAAATTTGGTTATTATTCAATCAAATTATGTATATGAAATTATATAACTAAATGATAAGAAATTAAATAAATTATATGTATATGAATTATATAACTAAAATTAAATAACTGTAATTACAGATTTGGGTTAAATAAAGATGTCAGTCTTTATTTTTCTTCTTTTTATTTATTATTAATTATACCGTTGCTAATATTCTGTATGTTGCTCAAAAACAAAATATATTGTGTTCAGTGGAAAAAAGTGTTTTTTGGGTTTTTTTTATCCAGTCATTTAAAAAGAACACATTTTAGAACTGTAACGACAATACCATGATACCGTGATATTTTTGCTTAAGGTTTATCATAACGTCAAAATCTCATACCGGCCCATGCCTATTTGGAATATATAATCCACAATGTGTTATGTATGTATCTATAATCAAGCTTTAGCAGGTCTAAAACACAGCAGCCAGAATTCTTGGATCTATAAAGTTTTAGCACAGCAGGCCTATTTTATCCACTGTGCATGGTTACCTGTTCAGCTTCTTATTGACTTTAAAATACTGCTATTGCTCTAAACAATCTAGCCTCCAGTACCTGAGAGATCTCGAAAGTCTTATAGCCTTTTGCACCCCCTACAGTAACAAAATGCAGGTGTTTTACCACTACCAATAATAAAGAAATACAGAGCAGAAGGAAGAGTCATCACTTAATGTGGCTCCTAAACTTTGGAACAGCCTGAGAAGCCACACATCCATACTTCCCTGATCTGAACCTGAATGATGCTATTCCAGTAACTCAATGCATCCCTGCAGTGGAATCTGGACTTTTCTGTGGGGGAGTCTAGCTTGTTCGTTATCATCTGGCTAGCATTACAACATAAATGGCTGTTTATTTTGGGAAGAATGCAAAAAAAAGAGAGTTTTTGAACTTGGAGAATACACTGCTCACTCTTTTCAATATAAAATAGTCTTAAACTTTAAAAAAACAAACATTGAAAAAAAAAACATTAAAGCAGGGTTTCTCAAACTGGGCTTCATGAAGGACCAAAGGGGTTCATGCATTGCTAATAAAAAAATATTAATAGGAAACTCTGCATTACAGTATAATACAAGTGGTCCATGCAACTTGTGCACTATATTCCTAGTTTTGTGACAAACACACCACAAGTCTTCATTCATGGCTTTTTCTTCCTCTAATGTGAGATTATGTTAAAGGATTTATGCTTAAGAAAACTGTCATCATTTACTCACAGTCATGTGGTTTTCCAAACCCATACGACTTTGGTTAATCTTCAAAACACAAATGAAGATATTATTTTTTAACGAAACCTGAGAGGTTTCTGTGTGCACTGAAAGTCCATGTAACCAAAACTTAAAAGATACAAAAAGATCCAGCAAATGACGAAAGAATTTAAATTTTTGGGTGAACTATACCTAAATAACATTTGTGACTGGATTGAAAAACTGGAGCGGTCTGATTCATGAACGAATCATTCAGTTTTTCATAATGGATCAACAGCTTCTTTGAAGAGCTAGAGCAAATGTCAAGGTTTTAAGTCAAGAACAACTAATGTTGCATGTTTGTTTTTCTTGACATATCTTTGAGCTTTTGGAAAGTAGCCATGATGTAAAAGGTAGCAAAGTGTTGGAAGTTAGCAAAGTGGCTGGAAACACTCACAGCACCTTTAAGTGCTAGAGCGACTGACCTTAAAAAAAAAACAGGGTGTTTAACCAGTCCAAGACAATAGAGTTGACTTTTTCAGTATTTGGGCAGGAAGCATTTACACATGCCTTTCTGAAAAATAGAAACTAGCCAAAAACATCTACCAAGCAACTGCCAAGAGAAACAATAACCCTGTAGAAATACATCACTGGGTTGAATAATTTTAACTGACACCAGTGATAAAATCTACACCACTTCCGAGAATAAAGGATCCTTGGGGTGAAAGCTTGAGATGGTGTCTGAATTTTCCAATACAAGATGGTACAATCTCAAGAGACCCTCATCTAAAGGGCGAACATGCACTCAAAGATGCCAGAACCTAGCTAACATAACAACCCCCTTGAGCTTCAGACTGCATGACTTGATTCCAATCCCAGTGAGCTGTCTAAGTAGGCAGCATTTTAAGGCATCATAGGACACAAAGGCTGTGCCAAAAGGCAAAGAGCATAATTACACTGCCTTGTCTGGGAGCATCACAAGGATCCTTCACAGAGATGGCAATCCAACAAGGCAGCTCACTAGGTTTGTCAATATCTGATCTTTTGGGCAGCTTTTAGAGAGGGTCCGTTCAACAGCTCTGCCAGACCTGCCATTCAAGGTTTGGTTTGGCCATTTGTGGACCCCCACTAGGTCTTCTGTTCTTCATTCTCAGATCTGTGATAAGCCAGTTTGAACATGATAAAAGTGAACAGAAATATGAACAAGCTTAGACAGTCATCTGTGCATTTAATGCATTCAACCAAAGCAGTCCCACATGGGCAGCCAAGGAATACAACAGTGGGCAGGTGTTCTCCTGTATCTGTTTTATGTACAGTATCTCCAGCCTAGTGCAGATGTTCTTTTAGATGATCATCATTTGCACCAGCTTATGGCCACTTCAGTTTAATAAGCCAGTTAAGGAAAATGATGGCCATTCAAACACATTTTAACACTGTACATGATGTCTTGTGGTTTTAGCTTTGGAAATAGACTTTAAATCTATACATTTTAAATATAATGAGTATTTAGTTGAAGCATGTTTGATGTCTAAGATTTTCATACACTATCTTTCAAAATATTTTTAAAAAATGTTTTCAGGTCTATTACGTTCACCAAGTTTGCATTTATTTGATCAAAAAAAGCTAATATTGTAAAATATTATTAAAATGAAAATAATAGTTTGTTTTAATATATTTTAAAATGTCATTTGTTCCTTCAGCAGCCATTAGTCCAGCCTTCAATGTCAAATGATCCCTCAGAAATCATTTTAATATGCTTATTTGCTGCTCAATAAATATTTCTTAATTAGCTATGTTGAAAACATTTTGAAAAAACAAAAATTTTGTGGAAATGTGATATTTTTCAGGATTCTTTGATGAATACGAAGCTTAAAAACAGCATTGTTTGAAATAGTTTTGTAACATTATAAATGCCTTTGCTGTCACATATGATCAATTGAATGTGTCCTTGCAGAATAAAAGTTTTCAATTATTAAAAAAAAAATCTTACTGACCTAAACGTTTGAATGGTGGTGTATCTAAGATCGTTTATCACAACAAAACAAAAAAACTTAATCATAGAATAAAAAAATAAAAAATAAATCATAGAATGGAATGAGGAATATGAATATAACCTATAAACATAAAAAAATAGATATTTAGATATACCATACAATCACAACAAGAAATTCTTGCCACAATACAATCAAAGAGTTTTTCAAAATGAAGAAAATCTACTGGTTACAAAAATCTAAATGTTTAAATTCAGCATAATACAGCTTTCACACCCTTCTGCCCCAACTTCAGCATCATTATCAACACAAAAGGTACCATTATAATGCCCGCACATCATTAAGCGCAAGATATTTTCATTTCACAGCTAATTATGGGCAAGTATGGAAAGTTGATTTAATTTCCTGAGGAATAAAATTCTAATTGGTAAAGTAGTGTGATTCAGTGTTTGAGGTGATATTTAAATGAGGAGGTTTTAATAAACCTGAAGCTTAAACTGTAGCGAGAGCAGCAGAGTATGTGTGCATATGCAAATCAATGTCTAAAGTAAGGTAATTAAAAGGAGATGGTGATCTGCTCTCTCTCTTCACTCAAAGTCGGTCAAGGTTGTCCCCTGAGGTCGACATGGCACCTCTAACAGGCAGGAAGTACCACGAGCGAGTGCGGACACCTCTGCACCGCCAGAGGGCAGCTTTGTGTTCACCTCTCGAGAGGTCAAGTGTTGAGTTTCATGTGACCACACAGGCCCGCTTTTCAGAGCGTGTCCGCAACAGGCTGTAAAGCCTGAGGGAAAGACCAACAGATCAGCCTTATACTTCTGTCAGACTGTAGAAATAGTACTTTGTTGAAAAGTACTCTGACTTCCTCTTCCAGACGTCCCTTGTCTGTTTGCCAGACTGTCAGATACTTCCTACTGAGTGACCAGACAACAACCCCATGCCTCATGAGCTGGACTTGTTTTAGGGTGGATTACTTTAGTTATCTCTAAATCAGTGTGTCTCCACCACCCTCTGCTGTGCTGAGCCTCACACTGTGCAGGAGGATCTGGTGGGATACTGTGAGTCACGGTGTGCGAGAATCTCACCACCTTCTTGGACTACACAGAGTGCAGGACAAAAAAGGCAGAGAAAATGAGGGATACATGAGTGGGAGTTTATTATTTTATTTGCACAGGCAATTAAGGCTGACTAGTTTATAAATTCAGATGCTTGTTTGTGTATGACTGTTTCCCCCCATGTAGGATGCGTAATCGTGAACTCCTCTGTGGCCATCTTGATGGAGGCTGTTTTATGTTGGCTGGCTGAACACTGCTGCAACTATTTAAAGAAAGAAGTTGAAAAATTCTGCATAACGTCACCGTGTGTAGAGCAACTTGTGATGTCTATAGAGAGAACATGCGACAGTGAGCTGTAATGGTTTATAAATAAACCATTTATAAATAAACCAAACATATAAATAAAATAAAATAAAATATAAATGCTGTCCCACTTTAAAATGGTGAGAGGTTTAAACGAGCTTCAGCAGAGACACATACTACAGTGTGAGAGATCTAATAAAAATGCTTCTACTTGCATTTAATTGTTTTTTATTTTCATTGCAAATTATACTATCAGCATAGCAGAGTGAATTTGAGGTTGAATTGAAAACATTTCTGAATATCTTTGGATACCTTTAATAACAGCAGCACGAGCTATATGAATGCCACAAGGTCGTGTAAAAGCTGATGATTGTGATAAGGTTCATTTAAGAACACCATTCAACTGGTAGAACATTGCGTTAGCAACACCAAGACTGTTGCTACATCCAAAATTGCATACTTCTCTACTATATCTAGGTTAAAAACAGTATGTGAAAAAGCAGTATGTGAATGGCAGTGAAGAGACGCAACTGAAAATTTCAAAATGGCGAATGTAGAATTTCTGGATTACATTTATACTACACACATAAAACGCAGAACATAGCCTACATTATAAGTCGCAAAATAATTATTCAAAAGAAGTATCTTTTATGCGATTTCAGATGCAGCCCATATGTTTGATTCCAAGAAAAAACTGATGATCCACCATATTATCCACCAACTTAGTTAATTTAGCTGTAAAAAGAAAAACAGTATGTTGTGATGCTTTATATTACATAATGGCATTTTATTATTTACCCATAGTGGCCAATGAAATCACAAAAAGTCTTGCATATTCACATTCCATGAAATAAGGTGGGTAGCATAAATGGGATAAAATTGTCCGCTAAATGCATAAAATGTACATTTACATCATAGTTTTTGTTTATTTTAAATATTTTATATTTCTTATTATAGTATTTTAATAAACTTCATGTGAAATAATTTCATATTTCATTTTTAGGCTTTTTTCTTTATATAGAATAATATACAAATATAACAATCTTAGATAAACAATAATTATGGAAATTAAAAAGAATACGTTTTATCTGAGAATCGAACCCATAACCTTGCTGTTGCTAGCGCTATGTTCTTCTGTTTCCGCTGACCAGAGTGATGAAAGGGAGGAAACCATACAAGACCCAAATACCATTCCAAATTTCAAATGATTACTAGAATCAGATAACAAAAGAAATACAGAGTAGATCAGCTTAATCTAAAAAAGAAACAGGTCACACCTTTCTCTGTGTTGGTCTGAAGCCCTGAAGATGAACCATCCATATGCTACAGTGTTTTTATAGTTTTACTGAGAAACCACTTGGGCTTTCGGCCCACACTCACTGGATCGAACAGGCATTTGACCAGGTCGTTCAGAGTAGCCAGTAGGCTGGGACAGGGATCGAAGCAGAGTGAAGCTATGAACAAAAGAAGGGTAATGACTGCAAAAAACACATTGACCCCAAACATGCAAACACACACGCATTTTAACTTCCTCTCACATGCCATCAACTAAAGCGCTAAATAAACGCGCTAATGGATGTTTTAGTCATCGTGGATGTGGAACTTCAGAGGACCTCCTCAGTAGTGCCTAGATGATGAACTCCATCAAATACACCTCCGCCACATCTATGACAGCAGAAACGGAGGAGAAGAGAGCACCTCTGCTTTCCACTCATATTCCGAGGTACTGTTACCATGGCAACATCCTCCTAATATCCTACGGCAAGGTTTCCACGGCAGGCTCTCTCTGCACCCATAATCAAAGGCACATATTTGCTCAGTCAAATCTAGATCTCGTCCAGTCCAGCTGTTCTGTAAACATCAGTGATGACACATTCTGACTTGATGGGCCACAGCATTCACTTGCACATTAGCATATTTTCAGGAGGGAGCAATGAAGATGTCAAATGTCAGATAAATGTCAAAATGCAATAAAATATTCAGCCTTTAAATCTTTCATTTGATGCAGAATGAGACACGTGCTGACTTCACTCTTGCAGTGTAACAGTATTATCTGTAATGCATTTGAGATATTTAACAACTGAAACACAGGGCAGAATTTAGTGCGCACAATTCCTGCAGAAACACTTAGATGATAATGGTAATTACAGAGACGGAGGTTCATATTGTTGTCGCCTATGTACTGTTCTGTGGAGACTGACGTACCCTCAGCAGTACTGCCCTATGCCTCTGCTAAACATTAAGGAGGGCGAATCAATGCCATTTACAGTGCTTATAAAGGGATAGGTCAATCTGTCATCATTTACTCCGTTTTGAATTTCTTTTGTGCGTGAAACACAAAAGGGGACCTTTTGAAGAATGTTCACGCTGCTATTTTTCATACAACAAAAGTGAATGAGGACCAGAAAAAGGACACCCTAAAAGTACTCTAAATTACAGAGCCCTGCACATGATATGTGTATCGTGGCCACGATTTACTAATTTATTCCCTGATTTTAGTTAAAGGGGCCATGAACTGAGAAATCTAAATTCCCTTGATCTTTTGATATATAAGCGGTCATTGTGCTATAAAAACATTCTGTACATTTCAGAACTCAAAACCTTCTCGTTAGTCTAAAAAAAACGTATATTTAAGCCAATCTGCCAAAACAACAGGTTGTGGAATGTGCTACTCTATTATGTAATAGTGTGGCTAAACACCGCCTCCGCAGAAGAAGATCAACGCCTGCTTCTACATCACTGCCTGTTTAGCCCCACCCACCAATTTGCACACATAATAGGTAAATGACAAAGCGGCAAATGCAGGTCTACGCAGAAACCAAACGATAAACTTTAAGTACCGTGGATTCGTTTACAAACGAGGCACAATTCGACATGGGATTTTCAGAAAGATTGAAACTAAAAGATGATGCTATGTCGACTGTATTGGATTCAATGTCACACCACACAAGTGCGAGTAACGGTTTTCATTACATGATCACTATTGCTTTGTCTGTTATTACAGATTGTTTGATATGTGCTGAGTATTTATGATATGTGGTGAGGTTTCTTAGTCACAACTTCTTGCTACTGGGGTTCCTCAAGGCCCAGTGCTTGGACCTCTTCTCTTCTCCATCTACATGTCATCATTAGGATCTGTCATTCAGAAGCATGGCTTTTCTTATCACTGCTATGCTGATGACACTAAACTCTACTTCTCATTCCACCCAGATGATCCAACGGTAGCTGTTTGCATTGCGGCCTGTCTGAAAGACATTTCTAGCTTGATGACGGTCCATCACATTCAACTCAACCTTGCTAAGACAGAACTGCTCGTGGTCTCAGCCAACCCAGCACTTCATCACAACTTCTCTATACAGCTGGGTTCATCAACCATAACTCCTTCCAGGACAGCCAGGAACCTTTGTTTGTGATCGATGATCAGTTAAGCTTCACAGACCATATTGCTACAACGGCCCGGTCCTGCAGATTTGCCTTATACAACATTAGGAAGATTAGACCCTTCCTATCAGAGCAAGCTGCACAACTCCTTGTCTAAGCTCTTGTTCTCTCCAGACTGGACTATTGTAATGCTCTCTTGGTGGGCCTTCCCGCATGTACTATCAAGGCTCTGCAACTGATCCAGAATCCAAAAAAAGCTCACATTAAACCTCTCTTCATCAGTTTACACTGGCTACCAGTAGCTGCTCGCATCAAATTCAAGGTACTGATGTTTGTCTACAAGACAACAACTGGCGCTGCACCAATATACCTAAACTCGCTAGTTCAAACGTATGCGCCCTCCAGAAGCTTGCGTTCTGCAAGTGAACGACGTCTTGTGGTGCCATCCCAAAGAGGCACAAAATCACTATCACAGACCTTTTCCTGGACTGTGCCCAGCTGGTGGAATGACCTCCCTATCTCAATTCGAACAGTCCCCCAGTCTTTGGCCATTTTCAAAATACGTCTGAAGACACATCTTTTTCGCCAACACCTGACAAACTAATACTATCACTTACCTATTCCATTCTATTTAAAAAAAAAAAACCTAGCCACATGTACTGTGCTAGACTAACTTAGACTTGCCACAGCACTTGTATACTGTTGCTCTCTCATTCGTCTGATTGCTTTTATTATTCTCCTCATTTGCAAGTCGCTTTGGATAAAAGAGTCTGCTAAATGTAAATGTAAATGTAAATGTATGTATGCGTTTTTGAACCTAAAACACAGCAGCGTCCGTCTGTGAAGGATGTCAAACATACACAACTGTTAGCCAATCATATCAGTGGGCGTTTACTTCCGAGTCTACAATCTGCCACACCTATTCAAACGGAGCTTTCCAATTAGGGGGGTTAAAAACAGGACAGAAAACAGCCTATTACTTCTAAATTATGATGTTTTTTGATGTAAAAATCTCGATAATATTATAGGCTAAGTGGACCTGAGAGAACAGTACAAAATAAAAAAAGGCACTTCATGAGCCCTTTAAATCAAAATGAGGTGAATAAATTAGCATAACATGGTCCCAATTAACTAAATCAAGGGAACAAATTAGTAAATTATGGACATGATTTAAATAAAACAAGGGAACTATTTATTAGTAAATAGTGACCACAATTGAACAAGTTGTGGGAACATGTTTTTAATTCATGGCCATATTATAACTCTACTGAAGTCAAGTAACAGTGTGTGATGAGTGGGGCGGGGCCGTGAGCTGTGGGAACGGAGCGAGGCCGGTGGAGTAATTGATAATGAGCACTCACCGGTCTCGAGTCCCACGGAAGAGCTCCGGAGGATAAAAGGAGGAGTTACGACAGTGAAAGACGAGAGAGGGCCAGGCCTGGACTTTATGTTGTTGTTTTGGTTCTGTTTGTGCGCGGCAGTTATCCGCGAGGAGCTGTCGCGCTATTTTCAGTTTTGTGTTTATTTTGTTTAAATGCTCGCCGGTTCCCGCCTCCTTCTTCTCGATCTATGAACATTGTTACACAGTGTTAAGCAAGAAAGACTGAACATTAACAAAAAATCTTGCTATAGGCGCCATGGTTACCGTTCACTTTTAATGCATGGGGAAAAAAACAGCTTGGACACCTACATAAATATATCTTTTCATGTTTAAAGGAAGAAAGAGTTCACGTGTTTTTTAAAAAAGATTGCATTATAAATGAGGTGAATTAAAACTCTAAAGATAATACAGTAAAATGTGAAGATAACACAAAATATGTTTTGGATTCATTACTCAGATTTTTGTAGATCCAAATATTAAGAAAAACTACCAAGTTCGTGCATTTAGTGCTGTCAGCTGACTACCAATTCACATGAACTTAATTTAATAAAAAATAAATTAAATTAAATCAGACAACAATGATAATGTATAGTTCAAGAGGCCAATGTCCTTCGTTCTTTAAACCAAAAGTTCTTTCATTCAACATATAGGCTAGATTCTGTTCTGCTTTGTCACATTGTCACAAACTATCTTACAGAACCATACATAAACATATATAAATAATAGCATAATGTGTACCACAATATCCTCAAGGCAGCTTGACACACTAGAGTGGAAAAACACACTGACACGCTGTGGTGTGACATGTTTAGCTGTGTTTTAGTCACATTGCCAGGCACTGCACGTCTAAAAGGCTTGTCGGTGTATAGGTTTAATAAGAATCCCTAGCTGATGATAAGGACTCTCTGTGGTGGTCTTATGTTAGCTTACATGTATGCATTTCATCAGCAAACCACATCATGTTGAGTGAAATAAGGCATATCATTAAACTGATTTCACACGCAGGCATTGCCTGCAGAGTTAAATACCCTTGGTAACCTTGAATAACATGAACGTACACATAACGCAGCACTTCAAGCTGGAAACATACCATGAGCTATTACATTAAGTCAAATTGTGCATGGTGCCAGCAAATCATTATGAATATTACTCACTCTGTGCCTGTGGGCACTGGAGAACATTTCTACACAAGTGTTTCCTACGGAATCTTTATTTTATATTTTTTGCAGCGGAGGTGCCCCCATCCACCTATTTTATATAAAGTGGCCAAAAATAGGACATAAGGACAGCTGTGCCTCATCAAGACTGATCAGCAACTTCATAATGTGAACAAGTACTCCAAGCCAAGAATGCCAGCCCTTTTTAAGCTAGACTTTTCAGCACTAGAAGTCTAACCTGAGCCGCCTGTCACCTCGTGCCCACCCCGGTTTGCCATCATTGCAATGCAAAACGACTTCAACTCACCGCCTAAGAACCTTGTGCTTACTTTTCCCTTGACAAAGGCACTGGAGACTCTGTCATGTGAATTTTTATTTTAAAGTGGCTCTCCTGGGCATTTTCACTCCTTGTGCTCATTTTCATTCCCTGCCACATTATGTAATACAAAAGCTGATTTCTCCAGTGCCTTAAGAACTTTCAGCTCTCTCTTTAGGTATAATTAAAGAGATATACTACAGGTCTCCCGATTTAAAAACGTCATTACTAGTATTTCCCCCATTTCTTCGGCCAAAAATGGGAATTATGCTGGTAATTTCTGGGAAATCACTTTTCCTTTGATGTCATTCAAATGCATGTTTAACGCCTTGGAGGTACAGCACTGAGAAAAAGTGTTCCAGCTAAGGAAAAATGCATTTTTAGAAGAAAAAAACATCAGATCGAGCAGATCAGGTACAATGTTAGTTAAGTTTCCCCTTAATTGCATCATTCTCAGATGTGCTCTATTCTGTCCCTCTACGAAGCTCCAGGGAGACTTGCTGCTATAGTAATAGCAGTTAGAAGATGTTACTAAAGCAACTTGGCAACACAGCATCCCTTATTAAAGACAAGAAAACAATTTGCCACAGCAAAAGCACATTTCTGTGATGCTAGACCACTGAAAGAAGAAAAAGAAAAACAAGAACGGAAAGGATAAAGCACTGTTCACATATGCTATAGTGGACGTTGCTAGTACTGATTGCCCTGACAGTTATGGGCTCCTACCAGTTAAGGTTTTCTAAATTACCTAGCAAAGTAATACAAAATACAGTGAGTAGGTAATGTAAGTAAATACAGAAAAAAATATAGATCATTACTTACCAGTTCAGAGAATGTAAGATAAAGAATTTGTTTCCACATCACTGACTTTTATGCCTCGAAAATAATAATAATAATGAGCCCTGGTAACAACAAAACATCCCAGTTTGGTTTAACCCTCAATCGGCCCCTGGGGTCAATATGACCCCAATCAACTTTTACTTAGTTTAAAAAAATGGTTCTCTTTATCTCAGTGAAATAAGATTTTGTGACTTTTCAACATTTTATATTTATATTCACATAAAAAAAACTGGGCTTGATTCGGTTGTTCTGCTCACTCACTCACTCACACTCACTCACACACACACACAAACAAACACACGCAGGTATAACTGCCACAGAGAGCATTTGTATAGAATTTGGCAAAATAAAATCAGCCAAAAATGCAGAACAAAGATATAAAGGGGTGAGACCTAATGCACGCATACGGGCACACACGCACAAATTTAAATTAAATTTAGGTCATCCTTTAAGTGATTTTTTCATAAAAAATGTATATTTCACATGCAAGCTAATGGTGTAGTTGAGGAATTTTGTGGTAAATAGGTACAAAAGTACTTCATATCTCCAAAAACACAGCATTAATGTATAGATGAGAAGTAAACAAAAAAAATTATATATTATTTGTATGATTAAAAATTTACATATTTTTCACAATTACTCTTTCAATGTTTGGGGTCATATTGACCCCAAGGGACTTAAGTGTAAACAGGAAATGAGGGACGTTTGAGGGTTAAATCATCTTAAATCTACAAAGATTGATCTCCAGTGATGCTGTTTACATTCACTAGTAGGCTACTATAATTTTTTACAAAAACTGCACGCTACTACCATAATTATAACATACTAATTTATCGTAATTTTGACAATTAATCGTGGAATAACATTCCAGTTTTAATACCTGACCACTATTTACCCAATAAAATGCTACAGCGACAGAATACCAACATGTGTCAGGAGTACACATCACACAAGCAAAAATCTAAACGAGAGTTGTCGACATTAAAATAAAGTAACGAAGACACACATACCTATTAACTCCTGTTCTGTCAGGACCAGGCTTCAGTAAATTACGTCCATGTTATTTTTTTATACCAAACAAGTTACCCTTCATGTTTATTTTCTACTAAATGATACAACACGATGAGCGACGTGGCGATCAAACACTCTCTTCAGAAGTGTTCGATTCCTCCAGAAAGCTAGAGGGCGCCCTTTTCAAACACAAACCAGCCAGATATGATCGCATATTATGACATGTGCGGATCCTATTCCGTAGTTTGTTTGTTTTTGTTTTTTTATTGTTGAAGGCAGAAATACACCAATGCATTTAAAATATGAAATGTAATAATAGTGGTAAACATTTTAATGTTTTGTTTGTTTATTTCTATCTTTTGATTATATTTTTTACAGTGTACCCTCTGGCTGCATTTATACATTTTGAAAACTATATATAGTAAATAGATTTAAATTAATGATGTGGGCATTACTGTTCAGTCTGACACTAGATGTTTAAGCCTAGGCAGAACTTATGTAATTTTTAAACATATCTCTTTATTACTAACCATTTTGAGTAATTGTGAGTCATGTGTGTAGTCAGAAGTACTCATCAGTGGGAACCATTTTATTTTGGGTAGGTCATTAATGCACTCCTATAGTGCGTTTGTGAATTTTTACAATGAAATTGGAAACTCACGCAGCACAGGGAAATGTGTTAATAAACTCAGCTTTCTTGGAAAGAATGAAGTTATTCGTGCCATTTGCTACTGCAGCTGAACTTTTTTTCTTTTCATATTTTGGCATTCAGATCTTTGATATTTCCCTGTAACATGACCGCTTTGACTTCCCCTTTGCCATCTACGCACTTGCTACGCAGCAGCAGAGAAGATCGAACCAGTTTTGGAAAGAAAAGAGGGATTGTGAGCTGAAAAAGGAAAAGAACTTGTGTCACAGAATCCATGATTAGCATCTGTATGTTTATTTTGAGCTAGAAAACATTGAATTAATAATACTGGATCCTGTGTCAATCCTACTGGACATTCTGTATAGGCCTTCCATTGGAACCTGTTTCTATCATGTTATGCATGTTATCTGTTTTATTACTTCCCAGAGCTATAATCAATCTATATCCATCTGGCACACTTGTCATATCATGTCATAAACTGCATTTTACACTATAGCGAATATATTTTTAATACATATACAGCTCTACTTTTTTTAAACCACCTTAATGTGCGGTAACATAATTACAACTCTGGCCTTCTCACTGACAAGTGAGGACAAAGCTGAGAGTGCAACTGGGCAGAAGCATTAAAATCTGGCACAGACGAAGGCCGTAATTTAATGGATGATGACAACTGATTGTGCAAGGCTTTTCTGAACGACAAGTTGAGGTTGTTTTAATGAGGCATGATTACAGGGTTCTGTTTTCCTCCCTCTCCCTGTTTTAAATATCTCCGTCGGAGAGCCTTGGCCCCCTGGTAAACGTTACATAGTATATTTATCACCTTTGAAAAAGCAGTAGCGAGTGTGGTGATATTCCAAAAGCTATATATGGAACACATGTCAGTTTTTTCTTCTCCTGACTGCCAGTTTCAAGCAGTTTTAAGGTCTCAAGTCCACAGAGGGGCTTGGAAACACCATAAGCAAGGCCATAAGAAACCACGGTAACACTTTCTATGAAGCCCGTATTTATAATACATTATAACGGTATTCTTAAGGCATTATAATGAATGCATAATGCATTATAAAAAACCTTATAATATGTTCTCATGAATATTCTTAAGAACAGTTTTAATATATTATAATATTTACTTATTTGTGGTTATAGCTTTTAAGAGTATGATGATTTATAACACAATGAACACGTTGCATCCACTTTTACAATGGATTATATTTCTCATAGTTATAATGTATTATTGAAGTAGATTTAATATGGTGATCATTGTGTGTTATAAATAATCATACTCTTAAACTTATAACCACAAATGCGTAAGTATTATGATGTTATAACTGTTGTTATGATTATTCTTGATTCTTATATTCTTGATATAACATATTATATGTTTTTTTATAATGCATTATGCATTCATTATATAATGCCTTAAGAATACCCTTATAATATATTATAAATACGGGCTTCATAGAAAGTGTTACCGAAACCACATTTCCCACAGTGCAAAGCATCAAAGACTGGTAAAATGTGACATAGTTCAAAATGGCCCACTTTTCTTTTGCAGGATGAAAGTAATTGCTTCAAAGGTGTTTGTATAGATGGGCTGAGCTGACTTCTGGAGGGAATGTCACCATGGCAACAAGCCCAAGACGACATTTAGAATCAGTGATAAAACATTAAGCAAGGAATACAGCAAATACAATTACCAAGATAACATTTGTTACACTGGGGGCCAAAGGCGGGATTCGGATCTTTTCCGCAGTTAAAAGCACGGATGCAGGATGCAGAGCTGGCGTTTTTGCTTAACGGCCTTTCAAAGCGTCTCGCTTTCATCAGAGCCCCACTCCGATTCTGTGAACGGCTTGCTGGGAGCCAAGTTGATTTTCTGCCTTTGACTTTTAGAAGACCTTGAGAAGGCTGCAGTCACACTTTAGCAATGGGTTCCCTCCTGAGGCTAGTCTCAATCAGGCAAAGCTCTGCGCAGTCCCTAGGAACAGCTCTGTGAATTGCTGTTCACCCTGAAGGACCCGCAGCTGAGGAAATCTAACCGAAGACAAAAGACACGGGCTACTATTTACACGATACACTCGCATGCAACATTCCCAGAGGGTTCTTACCTGTATATTTTACCGTTTATATAAAAACCCTTGTATGTTTTTGTGTGTGTCAGAAGATCTGTTGGGTATAATACACATTTATTAGACCCTGCAATAATTGTAATGCAGCACGACAAAAAAGACAGACGTGGCAGGAATGGAATGAGACTGGCATCATGAGGTCTATTATATCTTAATGGCCAATGTTGTCAGCAACAACAATGAAAGATGGATGATTGGACTGTGACATCTAGTGGCAAACGGCTGATTGATGGCCTGTCAGATTGGAGATTTCTCATACACAGTTCATGTATGTCTGCCATCAGTCTTTTACAGGCATTATTGATTCACACACACCAGACAATTAAAACTATCATTCCCTCGCATGTGTAATTAAAGCAGTTGATAGTCACATTTTTACATGCAGTACTATGTTATCGATAATCACATTGATATATTAATTGCTGCAAACCTGTGTAGTGCTTAAGGCACTTTTGCGTGCAAACAAGACAGATGTTTCCCATAGATCAGACTAAAATAAGCGTGCATCACAACAAAAGCTGATCTTCACAAACTCTACAGGAATTTGAGCCTAAACGGTCCTGTGGGAGACGTGTTTCAAGATAAGTTGCAAAAGATGTGTACTTCCTATGACATACATCCAAGTGAAACAGATCATTGGGGAAAAAGGTAGGATGAGGACTTGGTTCTGTTATTCAGTTGTTGACTGGATAGAGGGAGATCTGAATGCAAGCTTGCAGTCAATTAAGTTAGGTTCACTTTTTTAAAAAATCAGCAATTTCTCCATTTCTAAATAATTTCTGACTAGGGCTGAAACGATTCCTCGAGTAACTCGAATACAAAAAATCATCGAGGCAAATAGTCCATTTACTGTAACTACACACGGAATACTGTGTTTCCCCACGGACCATTATTATTATTGACGCAGAACCCGATAAACGCTGGACAAGACCGTTGTGATGTCCCTAAGTTAGCTATGTTTTGTGAAAGACTAAGCGCCATTCATGTTGATTGTCTTATTCTCTCTCTGTGACACACAGACACGTACACTCCCCATACAATTATGCATAAAAATACCACAGAAAGAAAGTTAGTCAGTATAACACGAAGAGTGCCAGTTTTCACCTCTAAAAAGCAGCATGATTACAAACGTGATAATGATTTTATGCAACAGTTCAATAAACAAGAAGTTAATATTAAGAGACTTACGATTTAGACATCATATTGCCTTTAGTGCTCTATTTCGCCAACAAAAAAATAATTCCAAACACAGCCACAGCACTGTTTTGCGTCTCTGAGCAACATGAGGGCGATTCGTTCCAGAATTAATCAACCGTTTAAATCAGGGGTGTCCAAACTCGGTCCTGGAGGGCCGTCATGTTGATTGTCTTATTCTCTCTCTGTGACACACAGACACGTACACTCCCCATACAATTATGCATAAAAATACCACAGAAAGAAAGTTAGTCAGTATAACACGAAGAGTGCCAGTTTTCACCTCTAAAAAGCAGCATGATTACAAACGTGATAATGATTTTATGCAACAGTTCAATAAACAAGAAGTTAATATTAAGAGACTTACGATTTAGACATCATATTGCCTTTAGTGCTCTATTTCGCCAACAAAAAAATAATTCCAAACACAGCCACAGCACTGTTTTGCGTCTCTGAGCAACATGAGGGCGATTCGTTCCAGAATTAATCAACCGTTTAAATCAGGGGTGTCCAAACTCGGTCCTGGAGGGCCGGTGTCCAGAAGAGTTTAACTCCAACCCCAATTAAACACACCTGAACCGGATAATCAAGCTCTCACTAGGCATACTAGAAACTTAAAGGCAGGTGTGTTGAGGCAAGTTGGAGCTAAACTCTGCAGGACACCGGCCCTCCAGGACCGAGTTTGGGCACCCCTGGTTTAAATGATTCGGTTCAGTCGCAATACCTCACGTATTAACAGTGACTTGCTGCCACCTGATGGCGCTTTTAAATTCATTTAAAGTATCGTTTCATTTTTTAAATAATTGTAAATATCAGTATTCAATGTTTCATGTTTAAAATAACAAAATATTATTTATGCATTTGTAACTGCAGGTTAAATGCATTCATGTCCCTCTGAGCTGAATTAAATAGTGTGTAAATAGGCCTACATCTAAATGCCTCTTCAGATGCAGCTTCTGTGTTTCCTCTGCATTACAAAGATGAATTTAGTTGGCACTGATATCATTTGTTTGGTAACATCCCAAATATCTTATTATTCTAATTGACTGATTCAATGTAAGAATTTGACTCAAAAGATGATGCACACTTTTAGAAAAAAAAAGGCTTTATAAAGGTAAAAATGCCCATAAAATGTACAAATCAATTTAAACTTATTGGAACAGATTAATTTCTATCACTGCTGTGAACTGAGCAGTACATAATATGAAGGATATCAAAAAACAGTTTCACACACACAACACACACACACACCAGTACGTAGAGAGACAATTAAGAGTGTTTATTCTCCAAATATCTCTAATTTCACGTTGCAGAAAAATGTGTTTAGAAATTGTATGGACTCTTGTTCTTGTTCCAAGTTACCTTTTGCCTCTTACAAAAGCCACAAAGCCTTCCAAGAAGACAATAAAGGCTTATGTCATGCTTGAGCTTTAGTTAGGCTGAAACTTGAAAGTTAAGTTGCACGACATAAATGCAATATTTAGGTATTATTATTTTTATTACTATTAT
The DNA here is from genome assembly GCF_001515645.1 of Sinocyclocheilus grahami. Classification (NCBI taxonomy): domain Eukaryota; kingdom Metazoa; phylum Chordata; class Actinopteri; order Cypriniformes; family Cyprinidae; genus Sinocyclocheilus; species Sinocyclocheilus grahami. The sequence goes on from NW_015505238.1 coordinate 163,990, forward strand.
TTTGATATATGCCTTAGTTTTAATCTGTACCTTTTTTAAAGCAATGTGAAATTGAATTTTAAATTTCTTGATTTATGCCTTAATTTTAGATTGTAATGTTTACCTTTTTTAAAGTAATGTGTAATGAAGTAATTATTTTTTTATTGATATATTTGTATTTGCATTTTGAATGTAATTTGGCAATTAAATGCATTAAATGGGTTTAGTTTTAACGGTAATTAATGTATGCAATTTCAGCAGTAAAAATATTTATTTTTCTAAAAAGGAAACAAATTAGTTGTTTATTTTAAGAGACTTATCTTATTTTCTCTTGTATATCTATCTTGTATACTTTTTTATTTTTAGCCCTACAGAATTAAACCAATCGTTTGTTTTCAAAAATATCATTATGAAAACCTGGATTAATTAGGCCTGTCTTGGATGTAGCCAATTTTATTATATTATACACAACATTATTCATTAATTTTCTTTAATTCAGCTCCCTAATTTAATACTTTAGTCTTGTACACATACAATTAATTTATGTACAATTTATCAATGGCGATATTCCAAAAGCTAAATATGGAATGCAGGCCAGTTTTTCTTCTCTTGACTGCCAGTTTCAAGCAGTTTTAAGGTCTCAAGTCCACAGAGGAGCTTGGAAACACCATACTGTACACCATTTCTTTAATTCAGCTTCCTAATTTAAAGTTTATTGTTTGGTTTCTGTGCAGACCTGGGTATGCCGCTCTTGTCCTTTAACTACTACGTGTGCGAATTGGTGGGCGGGGCTAAACAGGCAGTGATGTAGAAGCAGGCGTTGATCATCTTCTGCTGAGTCTTTTGGTAGATTGGCTTCAATATAAGCTGTTTTTAGACTAACGAGAAAGTTTTGAGTTCTGAAACTTACAGGATGTTTTTATAGCACAATGACCTCTTATATATCAAAAGATAAATGGAATTTAGATTTCTCAGTTCATGACCCCATTTAAAAGTAACTCATGAAAAGAAGTACAGGAATTGAAAACGTTTGTGTACACGACATATACTAAGCTGGACAGTGACTCAGTTTTAGCTGGTTTAGCTTCTATGTTGTATTTCACATGCTACTACTGTGTGATTAATAAAATACTTCACAGTCCCTAACTTATGGCCTTGACGCTTGTGATTATCTCAAATGGCACTGCTTCATAAATGGATACAATATGCAATACCAAGGACAAGGATGCCTGTGGCATAAATAAGTAAAACCTGTGCAGATTGGAAATGGAAGAAATTCATTATCTGGTGGTTTGAAATGGTAAAGCATGTTAATTTCCTCTTGTGAATGATCCTTTTTTTTTTAATTGTCACATTTGCTACTGTGAGGGAGTGCGGAGCGAGGAGACGAGGAGTACATCAACAAGGAGATTTTAATGACATCAAGGGAACCAGGCCGGTTTGAAGGAAGCTGAGGAGGTTGACATAAACAACACCGGACGAGGAAACATGGAAACACACACAGCTTAAATAATAAGGGAGCTAATGGGGCACACATGGGATCAATAGAACTAAATGGGGAACACCTGGAAACACATTAAATAATCATAATAATGGCAGGAACGGGAAGGACCAAATAAGGGCATAAACATAAAACATGGGAAAACCAGGACATGGAACACATGGGGAGCAAAACACAAAACATGGAACAGAGTCTGACAGTCATGTAATATCCATTCTTTTTTATTCAGTTTGACTAAGATAATAGCTTATAATTATAGTCACCAGAAAATTATATATATATATTTTTTTATTAAACTTGTTTAGTTATCATCATGATGCATCTTTTCAGTTCAGATTTTGCATTTGCAACAAAAATTTTCATGACTGATTTTGTTGATGAAATACTGCATGTGAATATCAATGGCATTCCTGTCATTGACATCAAATGCGGCATGGAACATGTTCATGCGTCAAGTATGAATATGGGCAAAAGCAAATGAGATTTGATATGAGGGAAAGATTTTCAGAAATAACAGTTTAAGCTAACCCATCGTGAGGATTCATAATGTCACACAAATTGTTTTTCAGCGTATACAAAAAAGAGCTGCATGGAACTGAAACAGTTGAGTAAACAACAAAATTTCCAATCCTTCGTGAACTATTCCTTTAGCAAAACACTTCCAATCACTGAAAACACCTCCACCCAACAACAGCAAGTCTTATATCAACACCGCAGCTCTCTTCTTCTATTCCCTGAAACAAATGTCCAAATGAAATGGCCCATTTCCTCTGTCCAGATTACTCCTGACAAAACAAACACACTGACACAAACACAAGCAAACGAATACATAATGACCTGTTTGTGAGGTGGCAAAGAGTAAAATCAATGAGATGAGACATGTAGGACCTGGAAGATAAAACAACAAATTGACTTGGAAAAACACATTAATCTCATGTTCAGTGAAAGCAAACAGAAGCCCATCACCCTTGTTTATTTCCTTGGAGTGTGTTAGCAGTGGGTAACAGACTGCACAAATGCAATAAGATCCAGTACTCTTCCATCAAAAAGCAAGAATTATCTAATCATACTGACGAAAATAAATCATCCATACAGCACCAAAGCTGGACGATTCCCAACAGGTGATGTAATATGCCGAGGCAAAGCAGCCTTAAAGTTTTTTTCCTTACTGATTGAAATCTATACAGTATTAGCACGTATACGCCTTGTATGAGATGTTCTAGAAGGTCTAGAGGAAAACAACTCCCCTGGTAATATTTTAGCAGATATTTCCCATCAGCAGGTCGCCAGGCAACTGTGTCCTCATGATTCAGGTCCATAGTAAGAATAGCACAATGAAGCAATGATCACAGCTCTATGTTTCCAAGCTGGATCTTACACTGAGACAAACTAAATCCCAGTGTATAAGAAAAAGAGAGCTCACTCACGCAGATAAAAACATTATTTCACTGAAAAAGCTAATGTACTAGAGCCATGGTCAATTACGGTTGTGCAATTACTACCGTAATTACTTAGAAGCTATAAGAGAAATAATTATTTAACACATTTCTGAAAAGCCCGAGCACATGAATATGAGACATACTATGTGATTAAATAAAGAGACAGGCAATGTGCTCCGCTGTGATGATTTTTCCCCAGAGCTCAAAGCCTCCAAATTCTGAGCCACTCTGGAATCAACAAAGTTCACAGTATGAAGGGTGGTGGCTGTTCAACATTTCAGGCTTACAGCTGCAAATGGGTGGACTGGCTTAGGGCTGCACGTCACACTGGCTTTTTATAGAACGTGCACCACATTTCAGGACTGATACATTTTAGATTATGTTGCATCAATTATGTACGTGCTCTATTCTAGACATGATTCCTCCATGCTGCTGTCAAATTTTAATTAGGGGAGACAAATCAAAGGGGTTATTTGAGGTTGGGTTTTAACATTTATGTAAAATTTTATTGTAAACAACAGTTAGTACATGTGAAAAAGAAAAACAGTATCTATCTATATTCGAAAAGAGTTAAAGAACACACACACACTTTGTTTCTGTGAATTGTGGGGACTTTCTATAGACTTCTATTACTTTTATACTAACCAAACAATATTTTCTATCCCCTAACCCTAAACCTACCCCTTACAGGAAACATGTTTGCATTGTTACACTTTCAGATAAACATCATTCATCTATCACATCTATTTTTTATTGTTTTTCCCCCTCATGGGGACCGCAGGCCAGTCCCCACCATGTCAAAAATTTCAGGATTTACTATCCTTGTGGGGACATTTGGTCCCCACAGTGTAGCATAAACAAGTACACACACATGCACGCACACACTCTCTCTCTAAAAAATGGTGAGTTAAACACAAACCCAGCGATTGTTTTGGCCCAGCCTTCTGGGTAGTTTTAACTCAGCTATTGCTAAAAAAAATTGAACTTGCTTAAAATGCACCCCAAGTAGGTTGGAAATGAACTTTTATTAATATGTTCAATAAATGAACATTTCTTAATAAGTTCTTAATTATTAATAAAAATAATAAATAATAAACATTTTAAATTGCCTATTAAATGTTCACCTTTTTTGATTATTGCTGATGCCTCTAGTAATTATGTGTCTGATTTTTAGTTTATAACCTATTGTGGGTTCATTTTAAGCCAGCCATGTTAAAAAACATTTAAAACTTGTGTTTGTGTATACTGTATAACCACATACATTCATATATGTATACATATGTACGCATGTACGATATGTACTAGCAATAGATGTACATATGAAATATATATGAAGTTTTTCCTTATATAAAATCATATACTATATACATAATGTATCCAAAGATGAAAATATTTTCCTCAATGAGGTTTGAACAATCCAAAATTCTATTTTTACTCTAATACGTTTTATAAAAATGAAAAAGAATGTGCAAATGTGAAAGAACGACGGAAAGTCAGTCAGTCACTCCTTTGGCTGTATTTCAAAAGCCTGATTGCTAATCAAAGGTGAACTGTTGGACCTGAGCTTACCTGCAGCACAAGAAAAGCTTAATGCACATGATTACTGATGCCTTGCCTTTCCAGAGTCTCCCACAGAGAGGTGGCCTGATTGTCTAGAACAAGGCACAGAGTTGCTGAGACACAGCCTCTGGTTTGCTCTGAATTCAAAATATCAGGGAGGGAGCAGAAATGGCTCCCCTCTTTCATGCAGTCAGGCTGCTAGGTACTGTGGGTTGGACTGGTGGGCATGCTGTCAGTTATCCATGTTCTCCCCCTGCTGTTTGCATATGGTATACAGTATTCCAAAAGAAATGGCTTGGAAATAAGGAACACCTTGATGTTATATAACACGATTGTTGTAACACAAAAACACAAGCATCAGTTGGTCTTTCCATAATTGATGTTAAAGAGGTGTTAAAGACAATTTGCCAGGATATGTACTGCATAAAAAAATAAAAATACTGAAACACTGAGCCTGTGTGAAACAGAAACAGATTAACTGCCTATTCATAACGGTACGCATCTATTCACAAAGCAGCAAGAGGTTGAGAGCATCGCGCCGCAGAGATATGGACGATTTTAAATTAAAGGCGAGTTTTTGAAGGTGTGCTATGCGCATTGCTAAAAGTAAACATAAAATGTTAAATAAATAGCATGACCAAAGGCAGATAGTAGCATCTCTAAATGAGTGTGGCTGCGTTGGCAATTAACATTCGAAGAGAGTATGCGTCTTTGAGGCAGAGTGACCTTGGAGGCAGACAGAGAGGAGAGCCACTGAGAGAGAGAAGATAACGAGGCAGACCAAAGACACGGAGCAGAGGTGAATTTCAACACCAACTCAGTATGAAGGCCAGCTGTGTACGAGGGGAACAGAACAGTGAAGATAAATTGGTGGAATTCTCCATTTGTCCTCCCACATTTTCTAAATATCAAGGTAATGAAAAGAGCCAGAGTCCAGCGTCATTGAACAGTCATTAAAATTGTATGAACATTATAGACAAAATACTGCAGTGGAACAAGTTGACATAACTTAATTAGCCACACTCGACAGTTAGGCCGCTATGTAAGCAAGCCTGAGACGTCGCTGAACTGAAGGTAGTCCTGAAGCAGTGTGGGGACGGGCAGCTGTTTGAAGAAGGACGTCTTACACAAAGCACTGCTGCCCGCACTGCCAGTCTGCACAGATGGTTGAGGACAGGGACTGATTCTGGAACCAAAGGCAAGAGGTTACTGAGCTGTGGCCATTTGCCCCATCAGATGATACAGCTATGGAATACAGTAACGCAATGGAGGTGTTTTTTTCAACAACTAAAAAAATAATTTGTGACATTTAACAATACTTTCATTCAGCAGGGATGCACTGAATTGATCAACAGTTGACAGTAAAGTTTTTACATTGTTACAAGAAATTCTGATTTCAAAGGCTGTTCGTTTTTAATGTTCTATTCATAAAGAATCCTGTAAAAAACATATCATGGTTTCACAGGCATAAATTACATTAAAATACTAAATTAAAATATTTCACAATTTCTGACAATATAAATGAAGCCTTTGTGCGTGTGTGTCTGAGTATGTATGTATATATATATAGCGGGTTGAATGGGTTAATGGCTGAGTGGCTAATCTGTGGGATTTAAATTGCTTTGTAGAAACAAAAAATAAATAGAGTTTATCAACTATAATGCAGAAACACTTTAGGAAACTTAATGGACATAAAAAGTGTAGTAAAAATCATTCACTATGTTTCTTAAAGGGATAGTTCACCCCAAAATTAAAATTGTGTCATCATTTACTCCCCCTCATGTTGTTCCAAACCTGTAGGAGTTTCTTTCTTATGTTAAACACAGAAGAAGATATTCTGAAGAATGCTGGTAATCAAACAGCTGATGGTCCACATTTACTTCAGTAGTATTTATTTCCCTACTATGGAAGTCAGTGGGGACCAACAACTGTTCGGCTCTTCAAAATTCTTCAAAATATCTTCAACATAAGAAAGAAACTTGAGGGTGAGTACATGACAACATTTTCATTTTTGGATGAACCGTTCATTTCATTTCATTTCATATCACCAACAAAATAACTGCGAATATACTGTAAATATTTGATATATGCAACATTCTGTTGGCTACATAAAAAAAAAACGCCTAAACAATGTCATGAAACCCACACATACACATATATTAATATGATTTAAAGTGTATCGGTCATACCGAAATGCTTCCGTGGCGTCCAGGTGCCATCTGCTCGACGGTGAGAGAGAATCTGAAGCATTGAGGAGGGCAGAGTCTTCCAATTAATGAACTCCAGAAAGAAATTAAGCACTCTGTTCTCAGCTTCTTCAAGCCTGCACCCAATTAGAGCATAACAGGCAGAAGTGAAGAGCTTAACACAGTGCTTTTTAACGCTGACGTTAATAAAGCGCAATCATTTATTAAAAGGCACGCATGGTGAATCCACTCTTGATAAAAATAAAAAAAAACCTGTGTGGCACAACAACCGCAAATGTGTAGCTTACATTTTGTCCTGGAGGAGCAACATGGGGTCCATTCCTGCTTTGAGCAGCAGGGGGAGCCAGAAAGATGCACTCTGCATCTCACCAATGGCTCTATGGGCCAGTTCTTCGAGTCGGTCACCCCGAGGAAGGCCAGCGTGTTCTAAGATCAAGGGAAGGTGCTCTGGTACGTGGCCTTGTAATGCAAAAGCATAGATGCCCATTCTCACATGGGCCCCTGCTGCCAAGAGCATCAGAGTGATTTCACGAATCTGGTGACACTCGCTGTTCAAACTGAGAAACAAACAGGACAAAATGCATCATACTGTCCAACTGACTGTGTTTAAAATAAAAAGCGGGACACAAGTGTACATCTATGTCATACTTCCAAGAGTTGCACCACAGAGCCATGTCCAAAGGGCAGCTGTAGCCAAACTGTCGACAGCTTTGGGCGTCTGGACTGTAGCCCTTCTTTAGCAAGGCCCGCAGGCTGTCCGCTTGTCCGCTAAGTACTGCCAAATAAACTGGACTGACCTTTCCCTCGCCCCGGTCACATTCTCGCTTCGTTACCGGAATCAGCTTCTCTAAAATACTACAGAGAACGACAAGAGATGAGCATCCAGATTAATGCGGTTTAACAAAATTGATTTCATAAAGGCCAAAGTTACACTCTTTTAAGAAGGTTAGCTTTCAAATCTGTTTATCATTATACTAAGTAAACTTCGCATGGTCTTAGTAACCATTTGACAGACCCAGTACGTCACTGACCGAACTGCCATACCTAAGACGACTGAACTGGGCTGCAGCATGGATGGGTAGCTGCCACATTCCACATTGCAGTACAGGTTGGGGTCAGCTCCATGGGCCAGTAAAAGCTCCACACACCGTACGTGGCCCTCCTGAGCGGCAATGAGCAGCGGTGTGGCCAGATCGTTTGCCTGGCAGTTCACAATCGCCCCTGTGGCAAAGACCACCTGTGCTTAGGCAACCAAACTTATACTTGACTGCAGTGTGGCTTCTGCTTTCTTCATTTAATAAGCAATTAGGTCAATGACAAAAAATGCCCACCATAAAGAAAATTTATCTTTTAAAAATATGCCATGTTTTTAGAAATGTCTTGTATTTTCAAGAGAAATGTTATTATAATAACTCTACAAATGGAACAGCAAGTAAAAAAAAAAAAAACGTACACATTTTAATCATTATTTCCAAAAAATATATTTTTTGATATTTTTCATAATACAAACATTTATAAACATACACTGCTAAATGTGGGTTTGGAAGGTTTTTTGTTGTTTTTGAAGGAAATCTCTTATGCTCAACAAGGCTGCATTTATTTGATCAAAAATACAGTAAAAAGTAAGATTAAACCATTAGTTTAATTTAGAAATATTAAATATTGTAAAATTTTAATTTATATAAATAAAAATATAAATAATAGCTGTAAGTTATAATAAGTATAATACTAAGTAGTTGTGAAGCTTAATATTTTTGTGGTAACAGTGATACATTTATAAGGATTCTCTGATTAACAAAGTTTGAATGAACAGCATTAATTTGATATATAAATGGCTTTATTGTCACGTTTGATCAATTTAACATTCTTGCTGTATATATTATTATTATTTTTTTTTTTGGAGTCGCACCACATGACATTTTACAACATAAACTAACCTTGCATGTTAATAAAAAATTTCAATTAGCTGTTCTTTTCAAAGAATTAGTGACCTGGACAAAGAGTCACAAGGGTCTGCAGGGGTCTTTACAATATTATTGTATTCAAGTTTTGGTACGTACGAACTGCATTTTTGAATAAATTAATAGACCTGCATGGCATTGACCCTTACATCAAACTCTTCCAAATCTGCCTCTGAAGAATGTGTCACTGTGAATAGCAGTGTGGATACAGTAGCGATAACTCTGATGTTGCAAGACTTAACACTGAACATTGATCAAAGCATGTAAAGTACAAAAAGGGAAGCATATCATGACTGGCTAGATGCAGCACGTACAGGGTTAATCATTAAAGAAATGTCCTCACCGGCATTTGCAACAATCTCTAAGCACTGGTGATGTCCATATTGTGCAGCAACAAATAATGGTGTGATCCCATAGTCATCAACTGCCTCCAGAGAGCACATGCTCACCAGGTACCTCACAATCTCTGTATGGCCCTGGAAATGGTTTTACAAATATTTATTTCATCACCTTTTTAATAGAAGCCTTTGATAACTGCCTTAGATGTAGGATTTAAAAACTTGATTAAATTAGAATAAGCAAAATGGCCTTGGGTTTTCATCATTTGAAGCTTAATTAAACATTTAGAAGTATAACATTTATTTAAATGTATACCTCTTTCAAAGTAGTAATCATGTGATTGTTGTGATGTGTTTTTTTCCTGATGACAACTAGCTGATAAGCATTTACGCTTAAAAGTGAGTAAGAAGAGCTGCAGAACATTTTAAGGCATGTGAATGTAGTATGTGTGCAATTTTTGATGTTTTCAGAACATCAATCTTAAATCAGAGTTGTAGATTAAAGCTATAACCTTGTAAACAGCTTGATGGAGACAAGACCAGCCTGACACAGAGTAAGTCCCATTGACTTCTGCCCTATTTTCAACCAGCAGCTCCACCACATCTTTGTACCCACTATCTACAGCTAGGAACAAAAAATGAGACAAATATATAATAAGATGTGTATAAAAATACACATGGTTAACATGATATGAGATTGTGATCCTAGGTACTTTGAGTTTACCTGCAAAGAGGGGACCGGAGAATTCATTGGTCGTCCTGTTAATGTCCGCAGCACCTTTGATAAGCCACTTCACTGCCCAGAGGTGTCCATTCCTCGCAGCAAAATAAAGAGGAGTCTCTGAGTTATGCGTCAAAGTGTTGATGTAGTCTTCGCAATTGACTGAAGTGAACAGGGACATACAACGAATGAATTGCACATTAGAGAAAAAGATACAGTCATGTGCTGTATCTTAAACAGTTTTATAATTACTAAACATACTAATGTGTCAAAAGAGCTCTGATTATTGGTCTTACAGGTGATCTTTAATAGTTCACCCAAAAATGATATTCTGTCATCATTCACTCATCCTCCTTTCATTAAAAACTGTACTGATTTTATTTAGCGATTGTTTCTTCTGTGAAAACAAAATACATTTGATCATTATTTTAAACACGTCTCTGTAGTTTTTATTCCTTTTAACTACAGTTTTAGTTATTGTAGTACTTCAAATGAAATTAAACCGAAATGAGAAATGCTGCATTGGCAACTAGATGAAATAAACTTATTTTAAGTGTTTATTATTTTATTGCAGTTCATCTTTATTTTATTTCAAGTTACAAAATTGTTTTCAAATGGTTTTGGTTAACGAGAATAATAATAATGAGGGGGGGAAAAATCACTTGTCTGTCCCATTTTCATTTGTTACACACAAAACTATCCTAGAATATGATAAATGCTAAACGGTGCCCAAGTGGTAAAGATAAACGTTCTTGCTTAATGATATCTGTTGTTGAGATTGATGGACCCAGTCCCCATTCATTTATAATTAAATGAGCAATGGAAAAGAGCAGCGTGAACGTTTTGCCAAGTATGCCCTTTTGTGCTTTACTTAAATAAAGTCGCGTGGGTTTGGAACGACATGAGGTTGCGTAAATGCCAGAATTTGCATTTCTATGTGAACTGTCCGTTCCTTGTCTAAACGGTTCACTCTATCACTCTATGTGATGTTCCACGCGTTCAAAGCAGCTAAACCCCCACCGGCTGCAGTGAGGAGAAGCCGCACACACTCCGCTGTACACACATGAAAAAGTGACGACGGAATTCGCATTATTCTATTCGTTTTAGGATAAGATACATTTAGTGGGCATTTCCGGCGATGCTGTTTTCTGATTGGCTGATGTATGTGCAATGTTTCGTTCCGTCCATAAACAAATAAGAGGAAATAAACATAACAACAACAACGCCATCATAAAAACAAGCCCAGTATTTTGTTTGACATATTTTCAGCTGATCCACCCGCTAGACGGAAACCATGTCATCATAAGGAGATATTATTCAATAACTAACAGCATCTAGCTTAGTCATTTTTGTTCAGCATTCTTCATTCAGATCTTTAATGAGATATAATTACATAACGCAAGACAGCCATATATACAACACACGTGATATAAAGCATTGCTTGTCTATTGAACAAGCAGGGTTCCCACGGTCAGCAAACGTAAAAATATCATTTTAATATTATTCATGAAAATACGTATTATATAACTAAATAAAATGTTTAAATGCAATTTTATTTATGCTCAGCTCTACAGATGTAACTTCCTTTACATAAAAAAAACGATTATATCCGTAGGTTTCATCAGACTGTCTTCGCTACTACAGTTATTACTGCAAATATCCTGCAAATTACTACAGTAATGTATTAATATGGATGGTTATCATGGTATATTTATTTATTCTTTTTTAAGGGTTTATTTTTAAAGCCGGTGACCTGGCTTTTATTTTGAAAAATAATCTCTACTAGTACCCTGTTCATTCAACTAATGCCGTGCGGCTTTTAACGTTGATATTGATTGGATTTTGAGCGAAAGCATATATAAACACTAACGCGCAGTGTGTATGGCAGCCTGTAAATCAAAAGGCAACGGATATGAGACTTGATGCCAGATATTTTAATCGGCTAGATCGGAATCTGCCCTTGGCAAGTAACGTTCTGACTTTCTTTTGGATTCTTTAGCATACTAATTACTGTGTTGTGTCCACAGTCTATGGTCCACACCTATGCCAACGCTGTCAACATACCTAACCAAACTCGGCGGCGGCGCACGAGCCCTAAAAAAAGCCGTCCATCGCTATATGAGTGAAGTATGTGTTCAGACACGCAGTGAGCTGTCAGCAGGAAGCATGTGGGTTTTTGGTTACGGATCTTTGATTTGGAAAGTTGACTTTCCATACGAGGAGAAACGAGTGGGTTTCGTCAAAGGTTTCAGTCGCAGATTCTGGCAGGGAAGTACGGATCATCGCGGGGTGCCTGGAAAGGTATGGACCCAAGAGTTTATGAACAGCAGGTGCCCAGTCATAGTGACCTTTCAGTACGATTAACACTTCTACAAATTCTATTGCAGCCTGGGCGAGTGGTGACATTAATAGAGGACCCTGAGGTAATGACTGTCAACCTGTTAAATACTGCTCGATTTATACGATTCAAACCTATACAAAGCCGATATATGGCACATTACATTCCTCGAATGCGGTAAAAAAAAAAAGTGTTCTCCCCACATGGAAGGAACTTTTTTTTTTTTACTTTATATATTTTTTTGATAAACTATTATCTAGTATAAATGACTACTACATTTATAATTACCTAGCATAAAATTAATATAAATTATAATGATACAATTTATTAAAATGATATTTTATATTAAAAGTTAATATTGAAACTAAACCGTTAATTATATAACAGAACATTGAATGAAATGGAGCTAGTTTTAAACATCACATTTCTGAATCCCACCTTAAAATGATGATTATGCAGTATTTTATAGTGTCAATATATTTTTTTATAATTCACAATATATATATTTTTTTAAATAAATTATTATCTAACAATTAACCTTGCATGAAAGGTTATATATTTATGAGTTTTGAACATAATGTCTGTATCCAGCTTTATCATGGTGACGCAGTGTAGTGTCTATTTATTTTTTATTCCACTTCAAAATAGTTTTTTCATAATTTTAATAAACTATTATTATCAAACATAATTAACATAGCATGCAATTAAGCTAGTTTGAAACAAATCAAATGTCTGTATATCCCACCTTAAATGGTGAATACACAGTATTATTTATTTATACGATTACTTTTAATTCACTTTAATATTTGTAATTGTATTCAATTTAATTCACTTTAATATTTTTGTACTTTTAAAATGAATTATTTTATTTTGACCTTCTGAGTCAGCATCTGACTGTTTATTTAATGGGGACAATGACACACATACCACAATAACGTCACAGTACTCAGACTTGCGTCCTCATGTGATGATAAATAACGAGGGCTCAGCCCGAATATATTCTTCATCAAATTACCGATGCGTCGAGCAACCATCGCCAACACAACGAGGTGCCTGTCGCATCAGATTACTGTGGAGGTTTAACTTGAAAAGATGCTGGCGTGCCAAAAATTTCACTTAACCAAGAATCACTTGCTGCTAGGCTGTAAAATGTTTACTGAAAACAAAATGCTAAAAAGATGAAAAATCTTAAATCTTAAGGTTTCAAATTCTAAACGTAACTGATTCAGTCATTGGACTACCTTCACATGCTCAGATCACTGAGAACCTCTCCAGAGAGCATCATGGGGGCTTTGGAGTTGGATTTATGGGGCGATCCATAGGCATTCTGTCTTTCGTCACACACTTCATGTCAACACACAGAATTATAGAGGAAAAAAATCTATCTGTACAATAATATTACAGACTGCAGGCCGTACATTCCTGCACTGGTAAACCTTAAATATTAAGTATAGTTGAAATGCAAAAACATGGGCTAGATATATACATACAAACAGTACGTACAGAGTATATGTCTAGGTCGTTAAATCACTCATCTTGTGTCTCCTTTGTGCCTATACGTGCCTCCTGCCCTCCTCTCATCGTGTGTGTGCTCGTGGTTTAGTGGGCTCCTGGGTCTGGGTTCGAGAGGTTCTGCTGTAGATGCGGAGATCCTGAGCATCTGTGTCCTCCCATCTCACCCTCATGAATGCATAAGATATTTTATTTGAATATAAAATAAAAACAACTAAACTAAACTAAAACCTGCAGCAACATTGTCACAATCTGAAAAGAAAGAGATACAGGTCACGGTCATGCATTTAAGCAGTTTTTATAGACTAAACAGATTTCATTTATGAGTTGCAATGGGTGCCGTCAGAATGAGAGTTCAAACAGCAAATAAAAGCAGCACAAAAATCAGCTGTTTGCACTCTTTTTCTGACGGCACCCATTCTCTGCAAGTAATGTAATGCTAAACTCATCTAGATTTTGAATGGCCTGCAACTGAGTACATTTTCAGCAAATTTTAAATTTTTGGATGAGCTGTTCCTTTAAACAAGTGTCTTTGTAACGTACCAGTCTATGCATAGTAGCAGGGTGACACGAGAAGGTCTGTGAGCACCACGAGCTGGTCGTCTGTGAACTGCTGCTTGTGCTCCAGCCAGTTGTCGTGATGAGTACGGCGGAAATTAGACAGAGTCTTTTTCACGGTCATCTAAATCAGACAGAGAGAGGCTTGTATTGATTTTTGTTAGATTTAATGGGCCCTAAGAGCGAAGAGCACAAGAGGGAGACAGAAAGCAATTGTGTTTGTTGTGATGTGACCGGTGTACCTCAATAGGCTGCGTGTCGTTGAGGTGTGCGCTGAGGTCCATGAGGAGCTGGGGCATCCAGGTTGGGACATCATATGGGCTGGATAAGATGCAAGCACTGAGTCCCAGCACTCCGGCATGACGCCGTACCAGATCTGAGGACAGACAAACATGGGTTTAGTACATCAAAATGATTGTTCTTTTTTTTTTTTCTCAATAAAAGTATCTGAATATCCCTTTAAATTAAAAAAAATCTTTATTTTTTCATCAAAATGATTGATCTTTTTCTCAATAAAAGTATCTGAATATCCCTTTAAATTAAAAAAAAATCTTTATTTTTTAATAAACAGATTTAGTTTATTTTCGTGTACTTGTTTTACATTTTATTTTAATAAAATTGTATTTGTTTTCTAGTAAATAATATAAATAAAAGTATTTAAAACAAGATATTTAGAAGATTTACTAGAAAACAAAACGATTTCAAAAACAGTGATTTAAGTCATTTTTCTCTGAATATCCCTATAAATGTAAAGAAATCATTATTTTTAATAAACAGATTTAGTTTATTTTTGTGTACTTATTTTAAATTTTATTTTAATTAAATATAAATAAAAACATTTTTAAAAAGACAAATATGATTCTTAAGGCATTTTGTCTTTTAAAATGGAATACAAATAAAATGAAAAAAATATATTAAAGAAAATGCAAGATTTTCTCTAATCCACAGGGATATTCAGATACTTCAGGAAAAAAAAGAAAAGGAATCTGATTTATTTTGTTTTAAGGATATTTAAAAGATTTACTAGAAAACAAAATTTTCAAAAATAGTGTTTTAATTTATTCCTAAAATAATGTTGTTTTCCAGTAAAATTTCTAAATATCCTTAAAACAAGATAAATTCACCAGAGCAGTCCAAAAAAAAAAACTACACTTGTAATTTATCTTGAACATAATTGCATTGGGCCTGAGTTTTGCTTATCAGGTGAATGTATCATGCCTTAATGATATTTAAAATGTTTTATTCAAAAAAGAAAATATGCACATAAAACACTAGAGCTATTTTTATTATTTTATTTACAGGCATTTCATGCCTTTTCATGGCTAAATAATTAGACAGCGGGAATGTGACTTGACTCAGACCAGACTTGAACTTAAATGACTTTGGTTCTGAAATTTGGCAGGCATTCAATGTTAGCACTGTGCCATGGCTCTGATACAAATAGCACAGCACTGCATGTGATTTAAGCGTGATCATACCGACTGAAGGAATAGTGTCCACCACAGAGCCTCTCTTCCTCTTTTTGGGTAATTTGGTTTTGCATAGAGCCTCAAAGTGGGTCTGCATGGAGGCATCCATTGCCAAGAAGTTACACTGCAGGAAGCCGCTGAGAGTGGTGGCAGCCATCTCTCTCACCTAAGGCACAGAGATGAAGGTTTAATGAACAAGGCTGCATAAAAGTGAATAAATGATGATGCCAGGATGCCAGTGTGGCCTGAAAGCTACCTCCAGCTGCTCATCCTCCAGTAGCCTGATGACCAGTGCTCTCACATCCTGAACAGCCTGCTCATTGCTCAGTATGGTGAACAGATTATAGAACACCATTGTCTGGAGGTATGTTAGCACTGAGAATCGTGCATGCCAAGAGCTGCTGCCAGCAATCTGAAAAAATAAGAATCTTATGATTGCACAGCAAATATAGTACTCACTAGGACTGGGTAATAATGGTAAATAAAAAAAGTCTATACATGTATATATTGACATGTTAAGCATGTGGGATATTACTGTATGTAATACTAAACATATATTTGGATGACTATTTGCTAGTCCAATTATGCCTGATTTCAGCAGAAGATTAGATTTAAATAAGTACACCATTTTACGGGATATGCACTTTTTAAATGTCTAGTGAATGCAATCATTGATGATACTAACATATTACAATATTACAACAATAGACAGTAATATAATTAAATGATAAAATCATGAAATAGTAATGTGCAGCATTTGAAATGCCTATGTAGTATATAATCAGTGTCACTTATGACATACTCATTCAGTGAAAATGTGTTGAAAAACAATTCTGTGTTTTCAGCAAAGCAGAATTAGGAATATTTCTATGCTGGTGTCACCATTGAAATCAAAACCAGAACCACGATTTGAGTAATTATTTATAAAAGTATTTACAGCTAATTGTACTCTGCACTAATCACTGTCACTACATCATGATTATTGGTGGGTTATCAATCTGCATTTTGATTATTTATTACTATTTGAATTGTATTTAAATTAGCTTTTATTTTTTATTTTCAGTTTTAATTTGAGTAAATCAGTTATGTGCTTTTGTCATTTTATTAGTTGTTTTAATATATTTCTATACAGCTTTAATTTATTATTTCTTCAGTTTTATTTTCAATCATTTTAATACTTCAACTGCAATTTATTTCAGGTAGTTAATAAGGTAATATTTCTAATATTTCTTATTTTCATCAATGTTTTTTATTTTATTTCAATTACTGGCAACGGTTTTTAATAGTTTTAGTTTCATTTACCACCAAAGTTTTTAAATAAAAAAATTAGTCAAGATTAAATTCATCTTTCAAACTGTTGTCCTGATATGTGGGGTCGTGTCTAGCGTGTCTGAGGCCTCACCTCATGTAGCACCTTCAGTACCATAGGGATCTGCTCAGGATAGAGGAGACCTTGAGACATGAGGGACAGGCAAGTCTTTGCGTCCCTCTTCAGCTCATCATAGCTGTCATCATTTTCTACGGGAGCGATCTACAGATGGAGAGAAACAGGCACTGAGTGGAAGTCAGCAATCCACTTAAGAGCACTCCACACAAATGTATAAAGAATGAGACACAAAGAGCATACGCGCTAAGATAGAGAGAGAGAGCGAGCAAGCAAGACCTTAAAGAGCAGGGGCAGCAGCTGTAGCTGCTGAGGTACTGGAGTAGAGAAGGAGCGCCCCGCACTGGCCATCAGCCACTTCAGAACAGTTTTGAGGAGTTTGATGGCCTGGGTTCTCTCATCCTGCACCCCCACTCCGTTCTCCTCCACCACGTGGTTCTGGATCTCCTCGTCACCCTCAATCAGGGGCTTCAGCTGAGACAAGATCCTTTCAGTAAACTCAGCAATGTGTGGTGACTTAGTAGGCAGAGTGTATGGCAGGTTAACATCAATCATGAAAATGTACGTCAGCACACTGCAAGAGAAGACACGACAAGACAGAAAACATGACAAGAGAGAACTGTCGGTGTATTTTTAGACTACAGTGAGCGTTTTGACCCCGACTGCACACATACCTGCCGATGCGCTCTCTTACATTCTTATAAACCTGAGTGAGTTTGGGCTCCAGATAACTCAGCAATCTGTGTAGCAGCTCTGGGACCCTCCATTCCTGCTGTGCCAGACCACCCTGCAGCACGTACAGGTGGCTACAGAGATAGAAAGAAATGATTAATCTCTCAAATATCAAAAATGCATCCAAGTCTGAATGGTTTCAGAATTAAAAGTAAAGTAGTTAAAAGAAGTAAAACACAAAATACACTCACCAGGCATCTACAAACGATCCACCTTCCCCACTGAGAGGACACTCCATCAGCATCTCGAGAAGCCAGTGGAGCTTTCGTGGATCTCGGCTCTCCTGAAAATATCAAACATAAACAGTTAGTTGTTCTCATGGCTTCACATACTGCCCAAAAGCTTTTAATATTTTTGATAGAAGTCTCTTATGCTCAACACAGAAAACAGAAACAGTAATAGTGAAATATTATAGCAATTTAAAAATAAGGGTTTTCTTTTTTATATATATATTTAAAATATTTTTTTATTCCTTTGATGGCAAAGCTGAATTTCCAACCATTACTCCAGTATTCAGTGACACATCATTCTTCAGAAATCATTCTAATTTGATAAGAAGAAATGTTTCTTGAGTACTAATGTTGCTGTGCTGCTTAATGTTTTGCGTAAATATTTTTTTCAGGATGTTTTGATAAATCTAAAGTTACAAGAACAGAATTTGAACAATTTGACTTGTACAGCAACGTAGAAGTTTTTAGTCACTTTTGACTCATTTTATTTAACCTTGCTGAATAAAATAGGTTTTAAAAAATGTTAGAATGTCAGAAAATGCATTGTGGTACTGTCATGAATGCGCGTCAAAGACTGACACGGAAGAAAAGAAATAGTTGAATAAAGTCCTTATTTTTGTTTATACAAAAAGTATTCTCATAGCTTCATAAAATTAAGGTGGAACCACTGATGTCACATGGAATATTTTAAAGTAATTACTATCTTTCAGGGCCTTGAACGTGGTGGTTTCCTTGCTGTCTATGCAGGGTCAGAAAGCTCTCGGATTTCCTCAAAAATATCGTAATTTGTGTTCCAAAGATTAACAAAGGTCTTACAGGTTTGGAACAACATGAGGGTGAGTAATCAATGGCAGAATTTTAATTTTTGGGTGAACTATCCGTTTAAATATTAATTTGGATATTTTAAATAATATAATATACACACACATTTAAAGTCCATTTATAATGTTTTCATGACCATTTACTGTTGGCTGCTAGTAGACATTCAGGCGGTGGATTATGTGGCATACAATTTAACAGAGTAAGGATCTATAACATACACAGGCAGTTGCCACACAGGTACCCCAGTCAGCATAGGTCTCGATAGTAATATTGGACAGTGCTGTGCGCATCAAAGGAATCAGGAATTTCCATAATGCCTCCACCTGTGTGAAAGAAAGAGGGGGTTCAGACATCAATGTTGTTAAACATCTCAGCAGCTCCCTAATTTTAATTGTATCCCTCATGCCAGCAGCGGTGCTCACCTTGCTGAAGCTCCAGTGCTTGCTGCCTCTAACCAGTCCTGCAATGATCTCAGCCACACAGCGCTGGGTGCTCTCGTGAGAGTCATTTGCCAGCCGCTCCATATGAGGCTTTAGAACAGGCAGGAAGGCATCACTGTAGTTCCGGAAGAGTCCCTGTGGGCATTGAATGAGAAAGCAAGACATCTGTATTTTGTAATAAATTCGTATGGCAGGTGAGCAAGGCAGGTTTATGAGCTGGTTAAAATGCAGAGATTTGCAGAGGTAGATGTGGCTGGGAGCACAATTGTATTTGCTGCTCTCCACAAATCATTTATTGAATACGTCCTCACAATCTGTGCAATCTCTCGGTTTGGGAATTACAGCTGGGGAAACTGCAACTAAACTGCTGGAATCAGTGAACATAAACAGGATGATAATGATACAAGAAATGCTACTTTTTAAAGGTTTTCTCTCTGCTGAGAACCCAAAAATAGAAGTCAGGGGAATTATGTGGCGATTGAACATATCTTAATGTCCTCTCTGCATCTGAGAGTTTTGTATGCAGCCTGGTGCAGAGGACACTGTAAGCAAATGTCCAGGACAAACAGTGGCTTGTTAACAAGATGCACAGGAACATCTAAAAATATTTCTATAGATTACATTCAAGGCTATTCAACATGCTTTCAACGATAGCCAAGTATGATACACATCGTGATACATGAGCCCCAATTCAATACACTGCAACGCATCACAATATAACTGAACTGCAAATGAAATGGCATCAAACAAGTGAATCTAAGCTTATTAAATCTCCATCCCGTTTACTTTACTTTTGTCCAAAAATTGTGCAGTTTGTATAGGCACAGCATTAGTTCTAACTAGGGGTGTGCGATGTTGACAAAAAATATAATCTCAATATTTTCTGGGATTTTATCGATAACGATAATTAGACGATATTTTGCTGAGTGTGTTATTGTGCTGGTACCTTAAAGACTGCCGTGGATAGCTGACTCCTAAAGTTTTTGATATTCTTCATATTCAGTGTAGTGGCCAGACAGAAATTAATCTTTTCCAAAAAGTTTAAATTGATTTTTACATTTTACATTTTTACCTTTATAAAGCCATTTTTTTCTAAAAGTGTCCATTATCTTTTGAATCAAATTCTTACATTTAATCAGTGAATTAGAATAAGACATTTGGACTGTTACCAAGCAAATGAAATCCGTATCAACTAGGGATGTCAACGATTAATCGATGATCGATTAATTGTCGATAAGAGATGCAATCGATTAAAGCTATGGATGGTTGATTAAGTCGTTTAATTTTGGGCTGCATGCGGCTCATGCGCAAAACACATGCGAGCGGCTGTGAGTGACGGCGACTGTATATAAATGCATCATCATTCACTCATAATTACAAATTAAGCTTTTAATGTGATTTAAACTTCAAAAGTACATTAAAATAGAAACAACACAAAGTTCTTCAACATGGAAAGCAATAGAAATGTAGTAACAGTCATTTCCCCAGATAATTCTTTCATATCGGGCTCTGTGCTTTGCAGGGCAGGACACAGGACAGATAGGCTATTCATTCCTACAACTTGTTAATTCATTCCTACGACTTATAAATTTGTGGCCACTGTCCATGTTTCATTAATTTTGTTCCTTAAATAACCCATGATTTAACTAAAATGAGGGAACAAAAAAAATAAATCGAACAAATTCTTAATTCATGGCCATGAAATCTTTCATTTCCCTTTCGCATGTTTACCACAGTAAGAGATGCAAAAACAGTGATAAAAAGTGAATGACAATAAAATAAACCTG
>NW_015505238.1:186210-215229 GCF_001515645.1 Sinocyclocheilus grahami
AAAAGCATGGTCGCGATGTAACATTTTCCAGCTAACCAATTATTCCTCTAATAAACAAAGCTTTTATACCACACTTGTCATAATCAGAGCTTATACTTTGTATATAAATAATTACTGGATTCAAAACAGCAATTAAAAGGAGCTGTGACCAACACTGACTATACGTTTTCCCGGAGCATTCAATGTCACTAAACGGTGATGCCACAACTAAGAGCATCGTTCACAGGTTTCTGCATGGACCTAACTAGCCTAGGGCACAGGTTTTCAGCGTCTCGGCGCTCCATAAACAAGTGTTTTTATGTTTCAGCTGTTCGATCGCGCCGGCACCTCGCGTGCACACACCCCACATATTCTAGCAATTCAAACTTACATCGCAGTCTGTTCATTATCAAAATAAAATACAGTCAACCAAACATATAAAAGGTTACACTGGTCAGTTTAAATATACCGGTCCACTCTGCTATACCAAGGACGTTTTTGCTCATGTGAAGAGGATTATCTTTTCCGTCTATATGCGAATGCGTGTAAAGTACAAGCCTAGTTTACATTATAAATAATAGTTTAACATTCAAATACATTGCGGATATGGAAACATTTGGATTTGTGCCGAATGAGATGTGAGTAATAACCTCCAAATGCATCTAGCCAAACCCGCGCTCGCTCCGTCTGTCACGAACTAATGCACTGTAAATGCCGGATTTTTAAAAACAAATAGGCCTACCGCAAAACAAAAATTTAAAATCTGACATTTTCCGGAACAGGATCCAGCTGCAGCAGGATCAAATTAAGTACTGGTCATAATACTCGCATACAAATGTTTGATGTGAGCAACAGTGTGTTTTGCTAGAGCAGCGCCGATGGAAGCGGTTCACTGACTGCGCAGCACAGCCACACGCGCCACAGTTACGTTTGGGATCATTTTATTTTAAATGCCATAATGTCAGTTGAAAACATTGCAATAGTGTTTTAAAATACAACAACGAGCACCACGAAACCATTTAAAGAGGCGCGTTCAGCGGTCTCAGTGTCGGGATAGGAAACAAAGTAAAATGATCTCAAACGTACGGCGCGCTCTCTTCATTTGATCAAATGATCATAATCACATCTATTCATTTTACAATCCTGCTACTAGCATTTTATTCAGACTAAATCCCCTTTAAATCGGGTGAGAAAGCGGGGTTTTCTTTTTGAGTAACTTTTGCACATCCTGTCATGCCGGGCTGCATAGACGCATTTAGGTTAACGATTAATTGATTGTTAATTTAAACGACGATCGATCATGGGAATTATCGAAAATTGACATCCCTAGTATCAACAAAATGTATCTTTGCAATGCAGAGGAAACACAGAAGCTGCATCGGAAGTGGCCTTATATTAATCATAAAACGTTGAATAGATACTTTAAATGTGAAATTAAAACCGCCAGCAGTAAGTCACTGTTAATAAGCGAGTCATTGCGATTGAACAGAATCATTTAAACGGTTGATTCATTCAGGAACGAAACACTGTCATGTTCCTCAGAGATGCAAAACAGTGTTGTGGCTGTGTTTGGAATTATTTTGTGGTCGAAATAGCACAAAAACAGGAAATATGGTGTCTAAAACGTAAGTCTCTTAATTAACTTCTTGTTTATTGAACTGTTGTAAAAAAATCAATATCACATTTGTAATCATGGTCATTTTTGGAGAAAAAAAACAGCACTCTTTGTGTGAAATTGATTAACTATATGAAGTGGTATAAATATATACATTTTCTGCCCCATGTATTGAATTTATGATCATTCTAAATGTATTTTAATAGACTGAATTATGCAGTGAAAAAACACTCTAAATGTGCACGCGCATTAGTCTAGACTTCATCATGTAATGTATGTGTGCACTCTGTAGGTGTGTTTTGTTTGGTTTTTGCAACATACTCGATAATGTCAAATCACACATCGTTAAAACAACAATTATGATATCGCAGACAATATATCGCACACCCCTAGTTCTAAAGCCACTTATACTCTACTGTTCAAAAGTTTAGGGTCAGTAAGAGTTTCTTTTTTATTATTACATATAAAATAATTACATATTAAAATAATTTTCCGAAGGATCATGTGACACCAAAGACTGGAATCATGGCTGCTGAAAATTTAGCTGTCATCAAACGAGTAAATTACTAATTGTAAACTATATTAAAATAAAATAAAAAAGTATTTTAAATTGTATTTCTTCATAACATTGCCGTTTTCTTGTATTTTTAATTAAATAAATGCAGTCTTGGAGAAAACAAAGAAAAAAAAAATCTTACTAACCCCAAAACTTTCCAATGATGATAATAGAGACAATATTGTCATATTAAATAGTCAATTTAATCTCCAATTTTTGATTGATTTCCTTTCTAACCTACTGCCAAACTGTACTTTTATCTCCTCTACCATGATTATTGTCTTATAAATGCTAGTACCTTGAAAAGACAGAAGCGACGAGGATTGAACTTGTCTTTGCCCTTTCGGTCCTCAAGAGACAGGAACTCAATAAGCTGTTTGATGAACATGGGGTCTGTGAAATGGTCACAGATGATGCGCTCCCTCTGTAAGAAAATCATGCTTAGTATACATACTGTCAAGTTTGGCAGTAAAACAAAGTCTAGCACACTCAGTCCATGTATACCTCATTCATGTTCTCAGCGGAAAGATCCTTGGGCTGCTCTGCTGCTGGGGCATATACCATCAACTTCCTATAAACAGAGAAATGCAGAGAGTGAGAAAAATAGCTGGAAGCAGAGATTTGGAGTGTATCATACAGTGATCAGAGGCTGAGAGTGTTTACTTTGGCCAGCAGTAGTAGCCCCAGTGTGTCTTCTCTATAAAGCAGAAATGGTCCCAGTCCTGCTGGGTGCTCGGCAGGCTGTCACCGTGGTACTGCAGCCAGTCATTCCCCGGCCTGTCTCCTGCCACCAGCCCCTCTGGCTCGGTTACCCCACCTGCAAGGCACCACATGTGTAATTATCTCCGTCCACAGATACTGAGATCTTACAGATGGACCAACAGATGGATGTGAAGAGTAATTTAATCATCTCTTCATTTAATTGTACTATTTATTTGTTTGTACGCTGTTGTTTACTCACTTATATCACAGGGACTAACAGGTATTTTCTTGCGCTCTCTCTTCAGCTGTTTCAGTATGCCTGCTATAGCGGCGATCGCCATCTATATCAGCAATTATTGGAAGCAAAACAATAATATACACAATGTTTTTTTTAAACATGTAACAGACTAAGTGCATATACACTACTGTTTGAGTCAGCAAGGAAGCATTCAATTAATTAAAATTGACAGTGAAGACATTTATAATTTCAAAAAAGATTTCTATTATAAATAAATGCTGATCTTCTGAACATTGTATTCATCAAAGAATGCTAAAAAAAATGTACCACACTTTCCGCAAAAATATTAAGCAGGAAAAAACATTTTCAACATTGATAACAAATGTTTCTTGTGCACCAAGTTAGCATATTCTACATTTCTAAAGGTTAATGTGACACTGAAGACTGGAAAAATGAATGTTGAAAATGTATCTTTTTGCATTGCATTTTAAAATAGATCAAAATTTAAAATAGAACAATATGTCATTTTAAATCGTAATAATTACTTCATTATATATTGCACAATAATACTGCTTTTCTATATTTTGATCACATAAATGCTGCCTTTGGGAGTATAACCTCTTTTAAAACGTTAAAACTAAATCTTGTTGACCACAAAATAATGAACAGATTTTAGACCTAAACCTAATCCAAATTTAACATCTAAATAGATACTTCTAGGTAAGTGTACTGGAGCAGGCTGGTGCTAAACCCCAGCAAATCCTGATACAGATTTATGCAAAGCTAACAAAAACAGCATTCCACGAACCTTGCGAACAACAAGTGCATCATGGTTGAGGCTCTGTACAAAGAAGAGCACTGCTGGGGCCGGGAGGGGATAGTCATCTCTTAGCAGTAGAGACAGGAAGCCAATAGCAATGTGCTCAAACTTCCAAGGCCTGATGACACACAACAACATATTCACAAATTAAGTGATGCTTTTATGTGTCCAGTTTTATAGAAACAATGTAGCACTTTTAAACATCTGTTTGATACTTACAGGTCCCTGTCATCTAGGCATTCCAACAGGTCTCTGACAATCTTTTCATATTTCCTAAAAGAGGAATGACAGCGAAGATTTACTACACCATGTTATACGAGTATAAAATGTTGTGATTGTGTATATGTGTAGCACTTACTGCACTGCATCCTGGTTTTTGTCTTGTTGAAGCGCCAGCCCCTGCTCCAGCTCCTGTTCTGTGGGAGTGCCAATGTGTGGAGAGGGCTGGCTTGAATCGGTGATGCGCTGGCCCAGCAAAACTGCACTCTCAGGTACCTACAGATTCATCCAGGGAAACATGAGTCTTACAGCACAAGGTAGATGCTATTTTCCACCTAAGGGTATGTTCACAAGACAATGATATGCTAAAAACTAAAATTCATTCGTTTTGAAAAATTTGCATTCAATTCTCTTTCACGCGGATCCACAATAACGAGAGAAACGCTATATTATGCATGCCAGGCCACTAGTTGGCGATGTCCCTTTGTAAAGAAACACATAATATGCATATCCAAGACGTCACGGTTTTCTCAAATTCACGTTTTTGTAATTTACACAGAGATGATGACATAACGTTTTAAAAAACTTGCACTTTAAAGCCCGTTTTCAAAAGTTAGCATTTTCAGGCACCCAAAACGCCGCTGTCATGTAAATTAATGGCCAAAATGTATAAAAACTTTTCCATTTTTATTTGAAAATGGTGTCATGTAAACGCCCATTAAAGGTGCGGCCACACTAGCCAAATTTCTGCAAAATGTTGCTGTCAGAAAAAGTCAACAATTTAGCGATGTATGAAGTACAGCTTGCACAAAAATCACTTTTAAATCAAGCAGCTTTCTATTGGATAATGCACCAAATCCATTGAACAATTTGAACTTGTGGGGAAATCTTTATGACAAAATCCAGAATATCTGGATTCCTATTAAAATTACTGGATTTCTCTTGTGAATAGTCACCAAACTGATAAATGTATCCACACTTTAACAGTCTGAATGACACACCACATTATGCCAAAGTTTATGTACAAAATGTAGAAAACAGGCGACGCTGCTTACTGTGAAATCGATGCCGATGGTCTCGTACTGCCGGTGGACTTTGTCTGCGAGGTCATCGAACAGTCTGACAATGGAGGGCTTCTCTAGAGACATAGCTGAGCTGAGGCCTGAGCGCACTATGGCCGGCCATGTCTGAGCGATGCAATCCCAGTCATGTAGGTTAGCAAGGCACACTCCACAATGGTTCCCAAGCAAGCAGTAGAGCGCACCCTAAAACAAAATATGATAAAAACAATGGTATTAAATTAAAGACAAATACAGCATTACGCTAATGATGGAAAGTGAAAATTGTAGACTACGGACCTTGAACTGTTGCTGGGTGACGTCAGTTCGTGTAGGCTCTAGTAGCTCCAGGACACGTGGAGTAATGTCTCGGCAGCAGAAGTTATAGGTCCCCAATGCTGTGAACAACACATTTTGGGCCTTGCTGCGGACCTGAGGGTCCAAAAATGGGTATTCAGGAGAACATATAAAATAAAGGGGATAATTTTTTTTTTTAATTTGGTGAATGTGGAATCAGACCTGGCTGTAGGTGCTGGTGGAAAGACGCAAAAGGTCCCTCAACAGGTTCTGATGAACAGTCTTATATTCACAGCCCTCGACCAGCAACTTTCGCATCTAAACATGGAGAGCAGGGAAAAAAAATTTAAATTCCTATTTGGGGTGTTTAAATATACTGGTATTGACAATAATCTAATATTCAAAGAAATTAAATACCAATATCATGTTAAAACTATACATATGATCATATTTAATAGTATATAATCCAGCACCAGTAACTATCTGGTTGACACTCCAAAATTATAGGTCGGAAACTGCCTTATGTTGGTTGACACACGTAATAAAATGAGAAAAAAATTTATATATATATATATATATACTATATATGAGACACTCTAAGTGTAATTCATGCTTTTATAACGTCTATTCCTTGGCTTTTATTTCAAGCTGAGCTGAGACATTGTGATGTTTTTACTGTATTTTTCTTGTTTTTGTCTGAGTTTTTCTGGACACTGTTAAGCACTTTGATCAACCATGGTTATTTTTAAATGTGCTATATAAATAAAATTGAACTGAACTGAACTACCCATACCCTAAAATGCTATCCAGCCATTCTGGGAGTTTTTTGGATTGCTTAAAAAAACACCCCAGCAGTAAGTTTTTTATATGCTTTGTACTTTTGGTTACATATTTCCCTCTGCCTTCATGATTAAAAAAATAATCATATTTAGTGTGACTCTTTGGCCAAACAACAGAAAACACAAACGTTTAAGAAGAATTTGACTGATAGCATTGTTTATTTCTTTAATGTTCTATAGATATCACGACAACATTGTTCTTGTGAATTATTTTGGCCATGAAAATCATGTCATGAAAATGTGATATTGTGACAGCTCTACAATATCTATTATGCACCAAGTAACTATGCCAAGTTATTAGCATTGGCTCCTACCTCATGCTGAAGAAGAACTCTGTCAATCAGAAGAGCTCTGATGTGCTGTTTCTTCCCATGAAGCTGGAAAGAATAAGATGATTCATAAGACAATTATACATTTCAAATAAATGGCACAGGAGATTTTTTTAGGCCCAACTACACACCCTGTTCTCCATCGACTTCTTCACCAAGGTGAAACTCTTCCAACGAGAGTCAAACTCATGTTTGTGGGAACCTCTGAAGTGCATCAAGTCACTGATGATCTGAGGGAGACAAACAACTTGAGAAATCACAAAACTTTAATGCCTAATAATTGCTTTATGATCCAATTAGGGTTGGGCGATGTCTACAAAATTGTCATAGGACGATGTCTACAGTGAAACATCGCAATGGACGATGACATCGGCGGGGGCGAGCGGGGGAAGGGGTGTGGGGGTGAAGTTAGGGGGTGTGCCTGAAGTGTGAATCCTTATAAGGGAAAACACGATTCCTAACACCGTGTCTACACCGGACGCGAGCGGCGCGGCATGACAAAATACTATAGAACCAATGATCTATAATAGACATTTATTACATATAGATAAGTCTACAGAACTCATTATAATCAGTGATGCTGTCTATACTGGATGCGGTGTGGCGTGTCACGACAAATCCCTGACAGTAAACTGCTGCCGCGTTCTATTTATGACGTGCTGACACAAATTTCAAATGATTTTCAACGGATGCTTTGTCGCGGCTCCCTGATGCCGAAATATATATGTAGTATAATTACCCAATTATATAACTGCGAGGAAAATATTTAAATATATATTTTCCTCCCATCTCGTATTTATTCCCTTTAGGGGTTCAGCCTACACGTAATTTTCTTTCCAAACACGGTATTGGGATCCGGGGGGGAATGACGATGCCGGCTCAACATCGTGATGTCTGTCAGCCATCGGCGATGGACGATGGCATCGTCTATCGGCCCAACCCTAGATCCAATGCAAACTTAATGAACAACGGTCAATTCATTTTGCACGGATATCTACGGTGCACACTTACCTTGATAATGGCGAAAAGGGATTTGGTGTCATCCTCTGAGCGTTCCAGAATGTAATCTAAAGAAGAAAATTAGAAGATGCTTGTCTTAAGAATTGTGGGTAATGTAGATTAAGTAAATTTTGTGTACTGGAAGGTGTTCTAAATGAGGATCACTTACGAAGCAACTGTCTCATCACTTTACAGATGGCCTCACGGTAGTTCTCTCTGGACTCATCTGGAAAAATCAGCAATGACTTACTGAGAAGCTGAGATCCTATTCTATCATCATGATGCACAACAAGTTATTCTAACTGGACATTCATCACAACAGGTTTCATAAGCAGAGTTTTACTGTGAACTTCCCCAATTTGGGCTTACCATAGTCGACACCAATGTACAGCTTTGTTTCCTCCAAACTAACCATGCTGGGTACACTGCACAAAGGAGAATGAACAAAAAAAAACAAAAAAACATTTGAACTACAATGCAAAACCGTAAGATTTTTTTTAACAAAAAAAATGGCTGCATTTATTTGATTAAAATAAAAAAATTTTTACACAATTTCAAATAACTGTATTCTGTTTTCAAATGCGTAATATATTTTAAAATTAAATGTATTCCTTCGAGGACAAAGCTGAATTTTTTGCAGCCATTTAGCAGTCTTTAACTTTTTTATTATGAATGTTAAAAACAGTTGTTCTGTTTAATGTTTTTGTGGATACCATGAATAGAAAGTTCAAAAGAACAGCATTTATATGAAATCGAAAACTTTTGTAACATTATAAACATCTGTGCTATCACTTTTATCAATTTAATGTGTCCTTGATTAATACAAGTTTTTATTAAATACATTTTTCCCAGGGCTTGAAAATGAAAATTCAAATCAACATTTTTTTGAAAAAAAAATCAATCAGTTCACTCCGAGCAGAATTGATATTTTAACGTTTCTGTATTATGCGTTCCTCTGTATTATTACCGTTCCGAAACCAGTTAGAGTAGAAGAAATACCCGTTTTTTTTTCTTTGCCTATAATAATAGTAATAAAGTACAGCATTTTCTTTACTCAAAAATAAAAAAAAATTAAATCTTAACCCGATGCGCTTAGTCACAACCAATACAACATCATCTTTTCTGAATTACATTCAGAAATAATGTAGGCTAAAATGTGTGTAAAGCAAAATGTTTACAAACATTATAAACACAGTTATTAGTTTCTCTCCACAACAAATCTTAAGGCTATGCGTTTAGGCTATAAAACGTCAATCCAAAAACAAATTAATTTAAGGAGAAACTGATGCCTACCTCTCTCATTCTAGCACGAATCCAAATGTTTGCATATTCGCGATGTATTTGGACGCTAAAATATTATTTATTATAGGCTAGGCTTTGTACTTTCATCTACGTAAAACATCATCCTTCACATTGGCTAATGAGCACAGTGAGGCGGTGGTCACGCTGAACGCAACAGATGAAAAAAAAATCAATCAGTTCACTCCGAGCAGAATTTATATTTTAACGTTTCTGTATTATGCGTTCCTCTGTATTATTACCGTTCCGAAACCAGTTAGAGTAGAAGAAATACCCGTTTTTTTTTCTTTGCCTATAATAATAGTAATAAAGTACAGCATTTTCTTTACTCAAAAATTAAAAAAAATTAAATCTTAACCCGATGCGCTTAGTCACAACCAATACAGCATCATCTTTTCTGAATTACATTCAGAAATAATGTAGGCTAAAATGCCTGTAAAGCAAAATGTTTACAAACATTATAAACACAGTTATTAGTTTCTCTCCACAACAAATCTTAAGGCTATGCGTTTAGGCTATAAAACGTCAATCCAAAAACAAATTAATTTAAGGAGAAACTGATGCCTACCTCTCTCATTCTAGCACGAATCCAAATGTTTGCATATTCGCGATGTATTTGGACGCTAAAATATTATTTATTATAGGCTAGGCTTTGTACTTTCATCTACGTAAAACATCATCCTTCACATTGGCTAATGAGCACAGTGAGGCGGTGGTCACGCTGAACGCAACAGATTGTACAACGGAGCAGTGTAACTTCTTATTTGTTTCTTTAACTGTATTTTATTTTGATAATGAACAGGCTGTAATGTCTCAAAAATATGTTGTGTCTGTGTGCACGTGAGGCGCCCGGCGCGATATGTTCATACCAATGCTGGTTGGTTATACAGATAGAAGCAAGACATCATTCAAAACTGTCAAGCTTTTGCTAAATAAATAAAACTGTAAAGCTTTTGCAAAATAAAGAAAACTACTGCCATCTCGTTTTCATTTCCGAGAACTTTGGAACGCATCACAATGAACCGTAACTCACACATTTTTTTTCTTTTCATTTGTAAAGGGGTCCTATTATGCTTTTTCAACTTTAGTTAGTCTGTAATGTTGCTGTTTGAGCACATAAAAGATCTGCAAAGTTACAATGCTCAAAGTCCACTTCAAAAGGGGATATTTTATTTAACAGAAATCACTTTTCAAAAACTACAACAGACGACTCGTTTGGACTACAACGCATATTTAAAATCACAAATACCGAAGAATGGGACGAGACCTGGTTGAGCTGCACTAGAGAAGGCAACGAGTGTTACTATGTCGGATACACGCTAGCTTTCCCAAGGCAGAAGAACTTAAGAATGGTTACAATCATCCGGGTTTAAATCATGCTCAAATTGATTTGATTTTGACGCAATATTTACACTGAAGCTCGCAGGCGGCTATGGTAAGGGGCATGACATTTTCCGACCAGGCGCCGAGTGCTGCCAATCACAACACACACTGGCCCAGCTAACCAATCACAGCACATTTCATATTTCAGAAGGCAGGCCTATATTTGATACAGGAACTATTAGAGCCGTTCATGCCAGGCTGGGGAGAGAGGTGTTGTAATAATGTAAAATATATGAAAAATAATGTGTTTTTCGAAAAACCTAGTATGAAAGCCTGTTCTAGTACACCCCCAAAACAAAATCAAGACTTTGTAAAAGAGCATAACAGGACCCCTTTAATGTCAATGATTTAAGTGAAATATATTTAGTGTATATGCCTATATATTCCTTTTTTGTAAGCCTGTAGTTTTATTCTGTTTTCTCCATTCACAGAAGTGCTGCAGGTGCGTGTGATCTGTTGAATCTATCTTACACTATCCTCGGATAAACTCTAACGCCGGTGCATTGCCACTGCGACTTAATGATGAGTTCACAGCTGAGCGGGCCTTTCACTTGTTGGATGCGTCAGCTTCACATTTGCATAGGCCGTACTACTTGAATTCGTGATTGGTTGACAGCAAATTTCAAATATTAAATGGAACGATAAAATAACATTATTAACTGGTTAATGGCCATTTCAAATTTTCGATTCTGTTCGGAGCTATACAATTTGATTTAGTTTCTGGTTCTGTTCCTGTCAAAATTTAGTTAGTTTCCGTTTTCATTCCTTGAACCGGTTAAGAGCCCTGATTTTTCCTTTTAAAAATGAAATACAATTTAATCAGCGCTGTGTGTCCCTTCACATATCCGCTGATTAGAGCAAACTTTGCTCTATATCACAGTGAGTTTTTGGACTTACAGGCCAGTGATTGTGGGTCCATCAAGAGGGGGGAACATGCTGCCAGCACCCAGCAGACAGTGCTGGACTATACACAGGCTCTGAAGAACATCATCTCTGTTTAAAGTTCAGAAACGTGTCAGCATTAGCAAAAACAATTTAAGAAAATATTCAAGATGTTTTAAAACCAATACAGAATGATGTTTTTTTTTTGTCTTTACCATTATTACAGAGTGCACTTTTGACACCTGACCTGCTCATTTCCTGCTCTCCCTGTGCGTATTTCTGCAGACGCTGGAGCTCTGGCTGCAGCAGCAGATCCAGAACATAGAAAACAAACGCCGTTTCCTCTGCGCTGGGCACGTGCCACTGGATCTCCAGGTTCCAAAGGTCCCCCGGACGACCCCAGTCCTGTTTAAAGAACAAGGGAGGTAGTGAGAACTCATGGGATCAACAATGATCTAATACACTGCTCTGCTCTCTCCACTGGTCAAATGTCCTCACATGGTACAGACACATTCCCAGTACCTTAATGGGCAAGTACTCTTGCAGGGGTCTGTTGAAGCCACCGGGCACACTGCAGTAGTCTGTGGGGTAAGTGAGTGCTGTGGAACGCAGGATATGGTGCAGCAGGTTGCAGGCCAGAGTGTAGCCCTGCTTACAGCGCAAACGCAGGGTCAGTTGCAGAGTCTGCACCAGCTGAGTGCGGTACGGGAGGAGCTTTTCTCCATCAACACGAGTCACCTGAAGCAATGATATATACACAACAATTGCTGTCTAGTGTCTAAACAGATGTAAGGGGATTGATGTGAAAAACTCTTCATAAGCAGCGACTCCATTACTGTACCTAATGGAAAGTGTATGTCATACAAACTTCATAGTTTAACCTAGTTAAAGAAAGACCACCGAAATTCTGTCATAATTTACTCACACTCATGTTGTCCCAAAGTTGTATGACTTTACTTATTCTGTGGAACATAAATTATATTTTAAAGAATGTTGGTAACCAAACTGTTTCGATTCTCATTGACCATTATTATATGAAAAAAAAACATGGAAATCAATGGGAACTGAAACTGCTTGATTACTAACAGCATATCGTCTTTTACGTTCTTCAGAAAAAATAAAGTCAAACAGGTTTGGAACAACATGAGGAGGTGAGTACATTTTTAGGCAGCTATCATGATTTTGTTATACATTTTAAGCTCTTCTGCACATAATCTTTCATGTGCAGTTTGATATAGGGTTATTTTGACCTCAGACAGCAGCTGAAGATTCCAGATCAGTTCTTTGTCCAGTTCTTCCTCATTTGAAACATCTTCATCTGAAACACACCAAAACACAAGTGAGGATGCTGAAACAGACTCAAGATAACACAAACGGTCATTTCTTGTACGTACTGGCAGTTAGATGAGTAATGGCATTACAGCAGTGTGGTACAAACAGCCTGAGAGACTCAGCCGGGTGACACTGAAACAAAGCAGAGGACAGCTGAATCAATGTGGCCCCACAGCTGTGTGTGTGTTGGGCAAAGGGAAAGTATTACCTTAGAAGCTGCTCTGCACATGTCTGCCACCATCCTGCCTGCGACACGAGTCTCAAAGATGTTGGTGGTGGCAAAGTTGAAGACTTTCTCGAGAGCAACCTATAGACAGATAACAGCTGTTAACGGATAATATTTAGGTGTATATGAGAAAAAACACTGTTCAAAAGTTTGAAATGGTTTTTTTTTTTTTGAAAGAAATCTTATGTCCACCAAGTCTGCATATATTTGATCAAAAATACAGCAAAACCTGTAATATTGTAAATTATTACTACAATTTAAACTATGTTTTATATTGTAAAATGCAATTTATTCCTCTGATGCCAAAGTTGAATATTCAGCAGCCATTACTTCAGTCTTCAGTGTCACAAGATCCTTCAGAAATCATTCTAATATGCAGATTCGGTATTCAACAAATATTTCTTATTATCATCACAATTATTATTGTGAAAATAGTGTTGCGTAGTATTTTTGAGGAAATTGTGACAATTTTTTTTTATTCAGGATTCTTTTGTAACATTAGAAATATGTCACTTTTGGTCAATTTAATGCATCCTTGCAGAATAATAAAAAATAAAAAAAATCTTAGTGACCCCAAACTTTTATCAGTAGTGTATATGGGTGCCACAAATAATATATTGACAGTCAATACACCGCATGCATAATTATTAGGCACATTTATATTCTGATATTTTTTTTCCAAGCACATTTTACCAATTCCAAACCACAACAATCTTAATAACGACTATTATTTTTGTATTTAATCATTTATAAGTGATATACAATTGTCCATGAAGGCTGGAAGTGAAAAACTTATATTCAGGTGTGCAGAATTATTAGGCATGTTTTCTTTTACTGAAAAAATGAGCTAAAAAAGAGGTTTAACTCAGACTGTTAAAAAAAGCCAGAAAGTCAAAAATTATTAAATCCCCATGAGAAATATTCAAAACTAATGCAATACAGAAATTGCAAAGTTAAGACATGACCATTGGACAGCAAAATGCTCACTTGGTCAGCGAGGTCAGAAAAAACAGGTGGAGAAGAAAAGACATGTTAACTGCAAAAGATTTAAGAATTAATGTGAAGAATTAGATGTAAAACCATCAAGAACCATTTAGTCTCCAGCGCCACCATTTTCCAGAACTGTAACCTACCTGGAGTCTTCAGAATTACAAGGTGTCAGGATCTCAGAGACTTTGCTTGGGTAAAAAATCCTAAAAAATGACCCACACTTAATAAGAATAACATGCTGAAGTATTATGAAATACATTAAGACTATTTTTTTTTTTAGGCTTTATGGACAGATAAGTTGAGAGTGACTCTTGAAGGACCAGCACCACATCCTCTTGTAATACAGTTTGAAGAATTTATCTTCCAGAATCTGGCAGCAAGTTTTAGGAGCTCATTTTTAGTTAACCCTGCAAAGACTTTTCAGGATAGGAGATGGAATATAAAAAAAAAATACATACAGTGTATATATACATATATATATATATATATACACACATATATATATATATATATATATATATACACACACACACACACACACACACACACACAGTGCCATGAAATGGTTTTTGCCCCCTTCTGGGTTTTTTTTTTTTTTTGCATATTTGTCACACTTAAAAGATTCAGATCATCAAACTAATTTTAATATTACACAAAAATATTTCAAGTAAATACAAAATGCAGTTTTTAAATGATGATTTCATTTATTAAGGGAAAAAAGCTGTCCAAACCTACCTGGCCCTACGTGAAAAATTAATTGCCCCCATCCTGTTAAATCATGAAAGAACTGTGATAAACCACATTACTTTAGAATTAAATTAATTTAAATTTAGAGTTAAATTTCACTAGCCACACCCAGGCCTGATTACTGCCAGACCTATTGAATCAAGAAATCCCTTAAATAGAACCGGTCTGACAAAGTGAAGCATGCTTAAAGAGCACCACATCATGCCTAAAGAACATCATGCCTAAATGATCTAAAGAAATTCAATTCATGATTCAACAATAAGAAAGAGACTGGCATCCATGGGAGAGTTCCAAGGGAAAAGCCATTGCTGACTAAAAATAACACAAAGGCTCATCTCACATTTGCCAAAAATATCTTGATTATCCCCAAGACTTTTGGGCAAATATTCTGTGGACTGATGAGAGTTTAACTTTCTGAAAGGTGTGTGTCCCGTTACATCTGGCGTAAAACCAACACAGCATTTCATAAAAAGAACATCATACCAACAGTCAAACATGGTGGTGGTAGTGTGATGGTCTGGGGCTGCTTTGCAGCTTCAGGACCTGGACGACTTGCCATAATTGATGGAACCATGAGTTCTGTCCGGCCGTCAGTTTGTGACCTCAAGCTCAAGCGCACTTGGGTTATGCAGCAGGATAATGATCACAAACACACCAGCAAGTCCACCTCTGAATGGCTCAAGAAAAACAAAATTAATGTTTTGGAGTGGCCAAGTCAAAGTCCGGACTTAAATCCGATTGAGATGCTGTGGCATGACCTAAAACAGTCCTTTCATGCTCGAAAACCCTCCAATGTGGCTGAATTAAAACAATTCGGCAAAGAAGAGTGGGCCAAAATTCCTCCACAGCTATGTGAAAGACTCATTGCTAGTTATCGCAAACGCTTGATTGCAGTTGTTGCTGTAAAGGGTGGCACAACCAGTTATTAGAATCGTGCCAGGCAGGTTTGGACAGCTTTTTTCCCTTAATAAATGAAATCATTATTTAAAAACTGCATTTTGTATTTACTCGGGTTATCTTTGTGTAATATTAAAATTGGTTTGATGATCTGAATCAATATATATACACAGCACTATCTATATATATAGTCAAAAAATGTTGCGGTCCTCGCTGACTTTACACAAATGCAACCACACAGTGCAACGTGCTGTCAAACAACCGGTGAATCAGTCTATAAAGAGTCACTGATCTGACTCATGGGATACTTCAGTTCTCACTTCTTTACTAAATCAGCTCAGATTACTCACTGAGCCGCAGATTAATAAAAATGTATATACAGTGCACAGCATAAATGAGTACACCCCCTCTAAAACTTAAAGGGGTCCTATTATACTCTTTTACAAAGTCTTGATTTTGTTTTGGGGGTGTACTAGAACATGCTCTCATGCTTGGTGGTTCGAAAAACGCATTATTTTTCTCAGGCGGTCGCACACCGGACGAGAAGCGCAGCGTCGCGCCACGTCTTTAAAATTCAAATACATTATTTTCTATGAGTGTAGGCACACCGGCGGCGCCTTTCGGCATCTGTCTGCGGCGCCCAGCTACGTTGTGTTGTACTTGTAAGAATAGTTCTAGACCAGCGGTTCTCAATTCCAGTCCTCGTGTACCCCCGCTCTGCATGTTTTGCACGTCTCTCTTTGTTAACACACCTGATTCAGATCATCTCATTAGAAGTGAGCTTCGTGCATGAACTGTGTTCCGATTGACATGGTCCCCACTCAGTATCCATTGCTCCCTACTCCCTGAGCAGGGGAAATCCGTTGAAGTTTACTTCACTTCGGAATATTCATTTACAGATTTGCGCTGCGCCACTGCCTGCAGCGTCTTCACACACAAACAAAACTTACTAGAGAAGCGTGAAGTGGGACTTAATACACCTCTGTAAATAAATTTACAATTTAAATTCACATCTCGCAGACTTAAATGCCCTTTGTATGGAACATATCCGCTCCCTTCAAACTGGAATCATGGAGGAATATCCGGTAATGTCCACTTCGCAGGGCACTTACAGTCAAATATAGCAAACGTATGAAGCAATAAGAGAAACATACAAAATGTGCAGAGCGGGGGTACGCGAGGACTGGAATTGAGAACCGAAAATTTGTGTTGCAAAAATGAGTACACCCTCCTGAAAGTTACTAAATAAATAAAATAAAAAATTTTTTAAAAGTAATATATAGGTTTAAGGCTATTTTTGATCAACAGGTAAGCATAAAATAGCATCTTAGCATAAAAGAGAACAATGGTACAAGAGGAATACCAAATTATTGTTTTAAGTGTGAAAATATAGCAGAAGTAGCACCAACATTCAAAAACAATGGACTTGTGATAAGGCTCCTGAAATAATCAGGTCTTCACTTTAAGTTTTCATTTAGTGATGAGTGAATTTTTGCTAGAAAAAGAGCAGGAGAAATAACATGCAAGTGTCTCAGAGCCGGCAAAAGCTGTGAAAAGACGCAGCCTGCAGAAGTGACATGTGTGGTTGTTGTCACCACTAGAATTACCTACTGTAGCCAAAGCAAAATAAACTAATTTAACCTCTTCCAAGGCCCATATTTACAAAATAGAGACTTCTGGGAATCCATACTCTGGTCTCGAGAGACCAATTCAATCATTTCGGGTCTAACAGTATCCAAAATGTTCTGGTGTTGCTACAGGAGTACAAAGAGAAGTGCTTGGTACCCACAGTGACGTTCAGTGGTAGTAAAGCTTTTATATAGGGATGTATGAGTGCTGAAGGTGTGAGCGAGTTGTGCTTTATCAATGCTGGCATGAATTCACACACTACTGTGTGATGTAATACAAAAACTTGAAACAGATGCTACCCTCCCCTCATTCCCTGCATTATTGGGCATTTTTTCAGCATGACAATGAATATATTAATTCTCCCAAGGTGAAAATCCTTCAGCGGACATGTATTTCACTCAATCTTAACACTCTTGAGAAGCTGTGGGGGATTCTGTAGAGGCGAGCTGAGCAACACTCCCCATTAAAGATCAGGGCATTTAAGGAGGTCGTCCTCCAGGAGTTAAACAGGACAGATGTGAAAATGTGTCATGAACTTGTACACTCAGTGCCAAGAAGGGTCAGAGCAGTATACTTTAAGTGCTTACGAAGTGACATACTAAGTACTAGAATATTATACATTTTCTGAATTAAATCTAGGGTGTACTCATTTCTGCAATCCTTCATTTAAACAAAATTGGCTAATCTTGGCTTACTTATCTTACTTATAAGTAACTTACTTATATTTACTTAGAAAATATTGGCATATATTCTGTTGTTTTTATTAAGTATATGATTAATATGTTTAAATTTTGCCATCTTTCCATGAATTATATTAGTGATCATTAAGAAAATACATCTTTTATATTTATTCAAAGGGGGTGTACTCATTTATGCTGTGCACTGTATATATATATATATATATTTGTAAGGTTAACAAAATCTAATTACTAAGAGGCAAAGAAAACAGAGAGGTCTGAGACTTTTCTTTTTGTAATAAACAGTTTTTTCATTAAAGAAAATGTTTTAAATAGTTTAATAGTTAAAATTCTATTAAATGTAATAAAAACCTTGAATATCTCCATGGAGCACTGTGTCAGAATGGTGCTGAAGGTGGATGAAAGGCCCAGCTCCACCAGACTCTCTAAATGAGTCATTTTCTCTGTCTCCGTCTCCTCGCGCGTCTGCTCCAGAGTGCTGCTGTCAATCAATGCAAAACACCTACAGGCACACAAAATAGGGCTCAAGCCACAACAATAGTGTATTATATTTTTTCCAGGCACACACATCTCACTAAATGACTCACCTGTCCATAAACTGCAGAACAAAGTCTTCAAACTCAGCAGAAGCCGAACACAGCTCTCTCTCCATCTACAACAAATAAAAGATTTTATGACAGAATACAGAAAGAATAATTATGTAAAATCTCTGCAGTGGGTCTTTTACATAAGATTTCAGAGCCCTACCTCAGTCAAGTCATTTTTCTCATGGAGGGCTGATGAACAGTCCACCAAAGGCACTAAAGTAGTAAAAGTAGCAATGAACTGGAACGTGATCTAAAAACAAAATATGTGAACATTATAAGAGAGCAACAACAAGGAATCAAAATTCTTTATTTAATTGTCAATGTTTATGTCACAGTTTACCCACCATGCATTTGCTGAAGTCATTAGGATCAACACCAGGCAGTGCTCTCATTAGCAGGGGCAGGACATGCGCGGGACCTTCGGGATAATGTCGGCCCCTGCTGAGAAGACTGCGGGCCATGCCAATCATACAGCTGAGAGTGGCAGTAAGCTGGTGCGGCTCCGTCAGAGTCTCCATAGCAGGATACGTCCTGCAGGGGGCAGCACATTCCCACATTTGCTTTTAGTTGGTTACTCCTTTGGGAAAAATCCAGCTCCTGCTTTACACTGGATTCTAAGTTGACCGCTTACAAAGCCTACTTACAAAGATTGGATTTGTATATCCTGACAGTGAATAAAAGAAGCCACTATACAGGTTATGATACAGCTTTATGACATTAAATCATGAATTTATATGGCAACTCATCTTTAATAACTGTTTAAATTAGGGGTGCTCTGATCAGGATTTTTGAGGCCGATCACAGAAAGCAGTATCTGCCGATACCGATCACCGATACCGAACTTTTTAAAGCCTTCTTTTTATAATTTATAACTATTTATAATGATACTCCAATCAGGATTTTTAGACATTTATTTCATTTTTGAAAATGGGGGGAATTCCCCTCTTAGGTGACTCGTGAGAGGAGAAGCAGCTTTCACACAGGAGTCTGCTACTGATCCGTGTTTACCACAAACACAACATTTATCCATTATTTTGATTTCAAATCCAAACATTGTTACTGAAAATGCTTTTTCAGCATTGCAATTCTTTTTTTAAACAGTACAGTAATACAATCTTTCACAGATATGTTTAAACACAATAAATATAAGCAACACATCATTCAATGCATTTACCTCTAGATTTATATATTAAGTTGCTCAAGCAAGCGGCAAAACATTTAAACTACTTTTCTTACGTTATCACAAACTTACCATTGACAGAAATAGTCAGCTCTACTGCCTTTCCTTTTGTATTGAAACCTTTATTACAAGCAATCCTGTGGTTCATAAAGAACTTTGTTTTCCTACCTCTACCCTACCATCTATTATTGCCTTCGTTATCTAAAAGTGCTCTTTTCCAACAAGCCATGTGTGTTGACTGTGAAAGACAGTATACTTTAATTATATGCATTTATGGTGCAACTGCTACATTTTCGTTTTCTTATGTACTGCAAACAATGTGCTGTCACTTTAATTCAGTGCGTGTATCACAGCAAACATAGACTCGGTGCGTAAACGCTCTCTGCACTGCTGCAGACACACCGCTCCTGAACGCACTGCCATGTGCAGTGTGAATGCTTTAATCCGTTAACATGAGCGCGGAAAAAATACTCACCACATACCACGCACTGCAAACAGAGTAATGTGAACCTGGCATTATGTGTCTGCACTGCAAGTGTGCATGAGCACACGGTCTACAGGAGAGCGCGCGAGCACTGAATGATTAAACACTGGCAAGTAATGCAAAAACTTTACTTTACTTGTATAAACTTTAGTGACGATGTGACACTGCCTCGATTGTGCAAGTGACAATTCCTGTGTCAACTGTGCAGCGTGCAGCTCGCTTATAGACAGACGTGGTGTGGTGATTTGAAGACATTCGCGTATTTTGAGAGTAAAAGAGAGCGCGTGGTAATTCACTCACGCTGTTTGTGAAATTACGTCTCACACAAGGTTTTCAAATTACTTTGCAAGTTATTTAATAAAGAAATATGAAGGTGAGTACCTCAGCTTCAGCATTATAATTATTTCACCTGCTCCGGACAGAGACTGAGACAGTTCCGCTGCATGTCGTGCCAAACCTCAGCGTCATCAGCTTGAGATCGTTTTTTTGAGATCGGCCTTTTAGAGACTGCCGATCGATCATCCCAACGTGATTATCGGCCGATAGTGCTCGGTAGCCGATCAATCGGAGCACCCCTAGTTTAAATACTACAAAATTAAGCACATTTAATCAGCTATACATCATCATATACTAACAAATTTATCAGAATAGATAAAAAATACTGTGGGGGTGAATTCACTTAGCTGGTTTAGCTTTAAAGTCATTGTAACCTTTTTATGTAAATTAGGCTGATTAGTCTGTGCCATCTGCCTGTTATTAGCGCCTACAGGCCCTGAACATCAGCAGTTCCACACACTCACTTCTCCAGCACAGGTGGGATGACCAGCTCTGGTCTCATCAGGGCCAGATTCTGCAAGGCCTGAGCTGCATCCATGCTGCCTGTCTTGCTGAACATGGCCATCAGTACTGGCTGCTTCATGCTCTCCACAAAGTCGGTCACATCCTGGTCTGAGAGTCTGTGACTGGCGGGAACAGGGGTGATCCAGCAGGGTTTCTTATAGCGCTCCCGATGTAGCCGCCGAACCACACTGGCAGGCAGACGCTGTAGAAGCTTCATCAGCTTCATCTGGAGAAGAAAATAAGAGACAGACGGAAGCGATATTAAGATATGACTGACGCAGATGGCCAAAACAAATGAATTATTCCAGAATGAAATGAAGCTAAAGTTTCATACTATGTTTTCTGTAGCACCTCCCATAGTAGTGATCAGCCTTTTTATTTTAATTTTTTCCAAATCCCATTTAAGATGCCAGCAGCATCCCAGAGTCTTCTCTTGACTCTTGCAGATGAAACCAGCATTTGGCATGTTTTTTTCTTTTTTCAATTAAGCTTTTGGATTCCCAAACTATAGAGAATGACCACTTCTTTCAGTCCTGGTTAGATAAAGTTTGCATCTTCTTTCAAGAAAGAAACAGCCTTCAGAACAATAAACTATAGGGTTTCCAGATAAATTGGATTATTTTTTGCCATTTAAAAAACAAAACTGGGCTTTATGAAGTCAATTATTTAGTATTTGAAAAAGCTATGAAACATTGCAATGGGCTTTTCTAACTTCTTCAAATGCCATAACTCTTTTCTTAAGAACTCTTTTTCTAAGTTTGTGGTACCAAATTAAAATGCATGAGACTTTAGAATGATCTCAAAATTAGTTTTTCTTTTAGTAGACATGGGACTTTGCTTCGCTTTTTTAGTTACTTCAAATAGTAATAATATTTTTTTAAAACTGCTATGCATTATAGTTAAAACATTAATAATGGATTGAATTAACATCTACCCTATTTCATGCACACAATGCTGACAGACTACAACAGTTAAACATGTCGTCAGTGTGGACATACGTCACTGTGACCAAAAAGGATTCTAAAGTAGCAATATGCAAAAACAGATGGCTGAGATATCGAGAGGTCGCTTGTTGCTGAAGAACTTTAATAAGACTGGTTTAAATTACCACCTAACTAACACCAAGTTCCATTAATCAAATGTATTATTCAAACTTTATTTTCTGTTCCAGTTTTCACTCGTGATTCTGTAAAAAATAATTTTGGTGCATCACCACTTTTGAACAGTAAAGTAGCACAAAGGAATAAAGACTTAGTGATACTCAACACTCTTTAATAGCATTTGTTTTCAAAAAACAAATTATTTGTTGCAATACGGAGTTAAATAATCACATCTGCAAACTACCCTTATGATACTGTATGGTACTCTACTGAGTTATGAGTGCAGGAAAAGGATGCATGTCTAGCATGATAGGTGGTCAGTAACTGTAAAGTTGTCAGTGGTGTTTCAGTAGTTGGAATGTGGAGTGACCTCACTCTGTCAAAGCACCATCCGTCACTGCATATCTCCCTCTTGCACGCAAACATAAAGCTCAGCTGATAACACAAACCGTAGACAGTTCCAGAATGGACTTTAGGGGACTTCCAAGATTTTGCACTGCAGCAGATTGTTCTGGATGTTTATCCTAATAGGGAACATCTTACCAGCCAGCGCCCATTGTTTGAAGGGTGGTAGAAAGATGCTATACTACTGACATTTTGGTGCATCACCACTTTTGAACAGTAAAGTAGCACAAAGGAATAAAGACTTAGTGATACTCAACACTCTTTAATAGCATTTGTTTTCAAAAAACAAATTCTTTGTTGCAATACGGAGTTAAATAATCACATCTGCAAACTACCCTTATGATACTGTATGGTACTCTACTGAGTTATGAGTGCAGGAAAAGGATGCATGTC
This sequence comes from Sinocyclocheilus grahami, assembly GCF_001515645.1. Lineage (NCBI taxonomy): Eukaryota > Metazoa > Chordata > Actinopteri > Cypriniformes > Cyprinidae > Sinocyclocheilus > Sinocyclocheilus grahami. Next base: position 208,934 of record NW_015505238.1, read on the forward strand.
TAGCATGATAGGTGGTCAGTAACTGTAAAGTTGTCAGTGGTGTTTCAGTAGTTGGAATGTGGAGTGACCTCACTCTGTCAAAGCACCATCTGTCACTGCATATCTCCCTCTTGCACGCAAACATAAAGCTCAGCTGATAACACAAACCGTAGACAGTTCCAGAATGGACTTTAGGGGACTTCCAAGATTTTGCACTGCAGCAGATTGTTCTGGATGTTTATCCTAATAGGGAACATCTTACCAGCCAGCGCCCATTGTTTGAAGGGTGGTAGAAAGATGCTATACTACTGAAGAGCCCATTAAGCTGTGTCTGGACCTGGTTCTGTGGGCCACCCTGAAGAAAATAATAAAGATCTGTAAATAAATGCACCCTTTAATAACTAACCTATAATAGCAGGAGTGTGATTCATGAAACTTACAAGCATGGAGGAAATCCAGAGGACCACGTGACCGATTTCGTAGGAGTTGGTTAAGTATCTGGGAATTACCATTTGGCTGGTGCCAACAGGAAGATTGAAGCTACGCAGAATCCTGGTGAAGATCTGAAGGAAGACAACAAAGTATCAGTATAAAATGCTCTGATGTCTTTAGATCATCATCTACACTATGGTTCAAAAGTCTGGGGTCAGTAAGCTTTTTTGGAAATAATTTGGTACTTTTATTCAGGATGGATTTCAAATAAATGCTGTTTTTGAACTTACTATTGATCAAAGAATCATGAAAAGAATTATACATCAGTTTCCACAAAAATATCAAGCAGCACTGTTTTCAATATATTCGATAATAAATGTTTCATAAGCACCAACTCAGCATATTAGAATGATCATGTGACACTGAAGACTAGAGATTAAATTATATTTTAGAATATATTAAAATAAAAAACTACTTTATAATTTAAAGCTACTTTAAATAATAATAATTCACAATATTACTGTTTTTACTGTATTTTTCATCAAATAAATGCAGCATTAGTAAGAGACATCAAAAACATCACCCCAAAATTTTGAACAGTCGCATATATAAGCCGGACAGTACCTTGGGAATGTATGGATCCCAGTTCACATAGCCAATGTTGTCATTAGCCAGACGTGCAAAAATATTCACTAAATTCTGTAAGAGGAAACACGAGTTAACAGAGGATAGAAAGCCAATGGTGACATAATATTTAGCACTTTAACAAATGAATTCATGAATGAGAAGTACTTACACCCTCCCAAGCAGGCAGGTTTTGCACTGAAACCCAGAGATCCATCATTTCATCAAACCATAACCTAAAACATGCACAAATCCCCCTATTACACTGGGTCAGACTTATTGGTTGCACTTTATGAATATTGAGTAATTTATTTTAGATTGCAATCCTCTTATTTCATTACTAAATTGCATAAGAGAGTCTTACTTGAAGCCTTTGTGATGCTGTTCTGGGGGCATGATGGTGGGCAAGAAGAGCTCAAAGTAACCAATGGCCTTCTGCATAGTGACATCAAACGGGCACAGTAATGGCCGCCACTCATCAAGCATCTCCTGTGTGGCTGACTCAGGGAAATAACTAAGCACACACACACACACAAACATTATGAGAACCAAATCACATGTCATTTTCTTAGATCCATGGTTGTTTATTTGTTATGTGAGCTCTTGCAAAACGATGAAAAGTGGTTGTTAGATGAATGAAACGGTCAACAGTATAATGTGTTAAGAGAGCTGTAATCGGCTCAGTGTGAAAGCTGTGGGCTTGTCTAACAACGGCCTGATTACATGATTCTTTCAACAGCACAACGAAAAGCTGATTAACACAATGTGCAATTCTTTTGTGAAAGGGGTCGAACATTTATAGGCACATTAGTGAATGACGAAGGATGAAAACACTTACAGTCTGCAGCTCTTGACTAGTGTCTTCAACACATTCTCCACTGAGCTAGAGGGAGGAAAAGGGAATAGACAGAGAAAGGAAGTGCATTAATATAGTATGAAAGACTAGGCTCATTTGAGGTTGAAGCAATAGATGCGATTAGACCACGTGCAAAGCAGAAACCCAACTACAGTGCGTTTTGTGAAAGTGTAAATGAGAGTTTCCCAACACCAGAGCCTGGGCACATGAGTGCAACATGTCAGGTTATCAGGTTCTTCTCAGGTCCTTTTTATAACTGAGCTCAAAAATGCTGAATACAGTCACACTGCATCAACAGCTAATTCAAATCAGGAAGCTGCTCCTAAATATACACGTGTTTTACCTTAAAGTTGGCCAAGATGTGCAAACCGCTGGCTGTGGATTATGACTTTTATGAATACAGTTATGCTACTAAATGATGTAAATAGAGATGAACTATTTGATAAGGATGTTTAGCCTTAAAGGGATAGTTCTCCCAAAAATGAAAATTCTGTCATTAATTACACATCCTGATATCGTTCCAAGACCTTCATTCATCTTCCTAACGCAAATTAAGATATTTTTTATGAAATTTTTGATGCAACTGACACGATCCAGGCCCAGAAAGGTAGTAAGGACATCATTGAAATAGTCCATGTGACATCTGTGGTTCAACCGTAATTTTATGAAGCTACGAAAATACTTTTTGTACACAAAGTATTCTCATAGTTTAATTAATTTAAGGTTGAACCGCTGATGTCACATGGAGTATTTTAACGAAGTCCTTACTACCTTTCTGGACAAAGTATTCTCATAGTTTAATTAATTTAAGGTTGAACTGCTGATGTCACATGGAGTATTTTAACGAAGTCCTTACTACCTTTCTGGGCCTTGAATGTGGTAGTTGCGTTGATGTCTATGCAGGGTCAGAAAGCTCTCGGATTTCATCAAAAACATCTTAATTTGTGTTCCAAAAATGAATGAAGGTCTTACGGGTTTGGAATGACATGAGGGTGAGTAATGAATGAAAGTATTTTCCAGTTTTGGCTCTTTTTTTTTGAGGACTATGGCAGTGATTTACTATAAAATGTATATTCGGCCAAACCATTTATTCGATTTCTATCAAATAATGCTATTGAAGTGCTCTATAAATAATTCTGTGCCATTTTATACATATTGTGTGAAGTTATGACTTATTCAACCTGCATTCTTTTCCATTCTGATGTGGTCAATCCAGCTAGTTTTTTGAATGCAAGAACACTAAATTAAGCCCCTTAAAACACATCTGACTGGGGTCTACTGATCCTGATCGTTCAAGGCTTACTTAAAAGGACAGTTCATCCAAAAATTAAAATTCTATTTACGAATAGAAAAGTAGTCATTCCAAAATTAATGACTTTCTTTCTATGGTGGAACATAAAAGATATTTTGAGAAATTTGTTTTTTTGTTGTTGTTCATAATATGGAAGTCAATGGGCTCCAGTGTTGTTTAGTTTTCAACGTTCTTCAAAATATCTTCTTTTGTGTTCTGCAGAAGTCAGTCATACAGGTTTGCAATGACATGGTGGGATTTCACTTTGGGGGAATATCTCTTTAATACAGGCCTGTCAACTAGTTGTTCAGATAACTTACTGGCTAGTTAATAATTAAAATATGTTGTCTTGTACATCCACAGTTCTAAAAATACACCCCAGCAAAGCTTAGCAAGACATGGCAGCTGTTGATCTTCCTCTTGGTACAAGTGTAAACAAACACCTTCCACATTCAGCACTCTCTCTGTTCGGGCAAGTTTAAATGGAACACAATGATACCAGAACCCAAGGGGAAAATTGGCAAAAATTGGGTGACCTTGCCCTCTAAATCAGCGAGCCAAAGTGATCCGACCCACATATTACAGCCTGACCTAAAAGAAACAGGACTGACAACAGACTACACTGTGTTTCCCAAAAGCGCTGTGAGCTTTAAAGTGGAAATGAAGCAGTCAGTCAAGTTTACATTTGGGAAAATAACTTCCATTTTAATAAAAAAAAATATAACAAACATGATTAATGTAACCATTTTAAAGAAAAAAGGTTGTTTTGTTATAGCTTTTGGAGCAAGGGCGCCGCCATCTTGCAGTACCACCAAATGTGACGTCACAGGGTTGGTTCGCTCCGATAGCCAGTGAAGTAATAGAACCATTTCTTTACATTTTGAACACACGCTTGTTTTAAAATGGAGGAAGACGAACTTGAAAGCACTGTTGAGTCCATAATAAGTGTAATTGCCTATGCATTTGAGCCAATACAGCAATGGGACCGAGCAGTTAGGAGTTGAAGAAGTCGTGAACCTGCTGGTTTGGGGTAAAGTGCGGATTGGAAACAATACTCGTTTACGTGGATACTCCTCAACACTGTCATTCCGACGTGCTTTTGTGTGCATTTGCTGATGAAGGCGCGAAAGAAAGCTCAATTTGGTAGCCTACTCACGTGCTGTCCGAGCCCAGCTGTGGCTTTGTGTGTGTGTGTGTGTGTGCGGCGCCCAGTTTTGACAATTTGGGGATTTTGCCGCCAAATTTATCCATGCTTGAATGGCTTAAAACACTTTAATATTTAAACTGACAAGGCTTAAAACACATGAGAATGATAAACTTTATTGAGGAAGCAGCACTGGTCCAATTGTTCAGATAGGTGATTAGTTCAAAACTATGTCCTGTTAACAGCAGGAAAGCTGTTTGTATTCAAGCTAATATTCGCCGGTGAACATAAAATATGATACTGGTGAACCAACCAGTCAGAATTCATTCTGATTCTGATTCTGATATTGCATGAAGTGTTGTTTGTTTACGTCACGTTGGGCCTCTCATTATGAAAACAATATGTTTGGGATACCACGATCAAAACTTAGCATATAGACAGTTTGATGTTGAATATTCATGCAAATTATGGTGAAAACCAAATTATTTGTGTGGTAAAATAACCTGTGTGTGTTCAAATGTAAAGAAATGTTTGTATTACTTCACTGGCTATCGGAGCGAACCAACCCCGTGACGTCACACGCAGTGGTACTGCAAGATGGCGGCGCCCTTGCTCCAAAAGCTATAACAAAACATCCTTTTTTCTTTAAAATGGTTACATTAATCATGATTGTTATATATTTTTTTATCAAAGTGGAAATCACTTAACTAAATAATGTTATCTTAACTGACTGCTTCACTTCCACTTTAAGGGTTAGTTCACCCAAAAATTTAAATGCTGTCATTAATTACTCACCCTCGTGTTGTTCGAAATCCGTAAGACCTTTGTTCATCTTCGGAACACAATTTAAGATATTTTTGATGAAATATGAGGGCTCTCTGACTTCACAGAGAGAGGTCAGAGAGCGTGTGGCGGCGCCGGTGCTGAGCCAGATCCGGTGTAATGACGTCATCACGCCGAATCTGGGTCAGCGCCAGCGCCGCCACACGCTCGCGTCATGATACTGTCGTGAACGCGCGTCCAAATTGACGCAGTAGAGACGAAAATGTGGAATAAAGTCGTTATTTTTGTTTTCTTTGCGCAAAAACTTATTCTCGTATGCTTCGTAACTTTACAGTTGAACCACTGATGTCACACGGACTACTTTATCATCTTGGTACTTTTCTGGACCTTGAACGTGGTAGTTACCTTGCTGGGAGGATCAGAAAGCCCTCAGATTTAATCAAAACTATCTTAAATTGTGTTCCGAAGATGAACGAAGGTCTTACGGGATTGGAACAACACGAGGGTGAGCAATTAATGACAGAATTTTAGGGTGAACTAACCCTTTAAAGGGATAGTCCACTCTAAAATGAAAATTCAAATCATAATTTTCTCACCCTCACATCATTCTAAATCTGTTTGACTGTCCTGCTTCTGTGGAACCCAAACAAAGATTTTTTTTTTTCTGAAAAATGTCTGAGAAATTTTTTTTGTCCATAGAATAGGAGTCATTGGGCTCCAATGTTGTTTGGTTCTCAACCTTCAAAATATCTTCTTTTGTGTTTTAGGTGAACTATCCAAATATACAATTTGTACAAGAGGCCTCTACAATCTATAGAGTGCAACAGTGCATGCTCACTTTTTCAGTAAAGTTGGTTCAGGAGATATTTGTCATACATTTTTTTCCCATAGGAATTATTTTTTTTAATCTATCGGATTTAAAAAAAAAAATCTATCTATCCATCTATCTATATACAGGTGCATCTCAATAAATTAGAATGTCGTGGAAAAGTTCATTTATTTCAGTAATTCAACTCAAATTGTGAAACTCGTGTATTAAATCAATTCAATGCACACAGACTGAAGTAGTTTAAGTCTTTGGTTCTTTTAATTGTGATGATTTTGGCTCACATTTAACAAAACCCACCAATTCACTATCTCAACAAATTAGAATACTTCATAAGACCAATAAAAAAAACATTTTTAGT
>NW_015505238.1:215357-218705 GCF_001515645.1 Sinocyclocheilus grahami
GGCGCCCTTGCTCCAAAAGCTATAACAAAACATCCTTTTTTCTTTAAAATGGTTACATTAATCATGATTGTTATATATTTTTTTATCAAAGTGAAAATCACTTAACTAAATAATGTTATCTTAACTGACTGCTTCACTTCCACTTTAAGGGTTAGTTCACCCAAAAATTTAAATGCTGTCATTAATTACTCACCCTCGTGTTGTTCGAAATCCGTAAGACCTTTGTTCATCTTCGGAACACAATTTAAGATATTTTTGATGAAATATGAGGGCTCTCTGACTTCACAGAGAGAGGTCAGAGAGCGTGTGGCGGCGCCGGTGCTGAGCCAGATCCGGTGTAATGACGTCATCACGCCGAATCTGGGTCAGCGCCAGCGCCGCCACACGCTCGCGTCATGATACTGTCGTGAACGCGCGTCCAAATTGACGCAGTAGAGACGAAAATGTGGAATAAAGTCGTTATTTTTGTTTTCTTTGCGCAAAAACTTATTCTCGTATGCTTCGTAACTTTACAGTTGAACCACTGATGTCACACGGACTACTTTATCATCTTGGTACTTTTCTGGACCTTGAACGTGGTAGTTACCTTGCTGGGAGGATCAGAAAGCCCTCAGATTTAATCAAAACTATCTTAAATTGTGTTCCGAAGATGAACGAAGGTCTTACGGGATTGGAACAACACGAGGGTGAGCAATTAATGACAGAATTTTAGGGTGAACTAACCCTTTAAAGGGATAGTCCACTCTAAAATGAAAATTCAAATCATAATTTTCTCACCCTCACATCATTCTAAATCTGTTTGACTGTCCTGCTTCTGTGGAACCCAAACAAAGATTTTTTTTTTTCTGAAAAATGTCTGAGAAATTTTTTTTGTCCATAGAATAGGAGTCATTGGGCTCCAATGTTGTTTGGTTCTCAACCTTCAAAATATCTTCTTTTGTGTTTTAGGTGAACTATCCAAATATACAATTTGTACAAGAGGCCTCTACAATCTATAGAGTGCAACAGTGCATGCTCACTTTTTCAGTAAAGTTGGTTCAGGAGATATTTGTCATACATTTTTTTCCCATAGGAATTATTTTTTTTAATCTATAATACTTTCCGTACCCGCTGTGTGTATATATATATATATATATATATATACATACGTACATACATACGTACATACATACATGTGTATATATATACACACACTGTGACGAGCGTCCCAAGGCTTCATCAGCGTCGCCCTGGAAACAAGCGAGGAGAACCTGGCCATCACCATCACAGGCTGATCGGTCACAGCTGCACCTCATCAGGCGGCGGCTACATAAGCCATCTAGGATATTCTTCCATGAGACTGAGCACTAACTCACCCTCTCATTTTCCCCACAGAAAGCAGCGTGTGATCGACCAGCCCCACAGGAGCACTGCACGGACCCTCTGCACTGGGAAGACGGAAGAGAGCACTCCCAGCACCGGAGCACCTACCTGGACCTTTCTCACGAGCACCCCTCACCCCAATAAATCCACCCTCCAGGGTATAGATTGAGATTTATTGTCGTGTGATTCTTCACCCCGTTACGATACAAATATATACATATATATATTAGTCTTATCCTGAATCATTATAAGAAGTGTTTATATTCAGACTATTTTAGACCTGTCGGGACAACATCCACTGCGGAGTAGCCCAGTACCTGCGTGACTCGTCATATCCGTAAACAGAGAAGTAGCTCCAGGCTAAATTGTTCTTCCGCAAGTTTTATGCAGTTTTGTTTAATAACAGTTACGCAGTGCACCTTTAAAGGGGTCATATGATGCGATTAAAATTTTTCCTTTCTCTTTGGAGTGTTACAAGCTCTTGGTGCATAAAGAAGATCTGTAAAGTTGCAATGACTAAAGTCTCAAATCCAAAGAGATATTCTTTATAAAAGTTAAGAGTCAACCACGCCTACATAAAACGGCTCATTCTAATACGCTCCCACATGTCTACGTCACGATGTGGGAAGATTTGCAAAATGCCACCCAAACGTTCACGCAAAGAAAGGCGGCATAACTTTTATTCTTGCTGTAGTATTGTTGTTGCTGCCACCGTCATGTCGTGAAGGCACTGTGTGTTTCATTGTGAAAGCGAAACTACTTTGTTTGGCCTTCCAACAAGAGGACTATATCGGCTTCGTCATGCCTGGAGCTGATCCATGCTGGTCGCTGAGGAAATACATCAACTACGCGCTGTGATCGCCGGATCGGCTTTTCCTATCTCATCGCTTCGGCTGGGACAAGGCATCACAATATGGCAAGGGGCGTAACAATTCCGTCACACGCTTGAGGTATTCGGCCAATCACAATGTACTGGATAGCTGGCCAATCAGAGCACACCTAGCTTTTCAGACCGATGAGCTTTGTAAAAATCGACGCGTTTTAACCTTAAACTGCATAAACACATTTCATTACACCAAATACACAAAATAATGTTCTTTTTAGCAACATCATATGACCCCTTTAAAAATCAGTTACACCATCAATTAAAGGGATAGTTCACCCAAAAATGAAAAATGTATCTTTATCTGCTTACCCCCAGGGCATCCAAGATGTAGGTGACTTTGTTTCTTAAGTAGAACACATTTGATGATTTTTAAGTCCAACCGTTGCAGTCTATCAGTCGCATAATGCATGGCATAACAAAATCTATGAGTGTAAAAAAAAAAACATGCACAGACAAATCCAAATTAAACCCTGCGGCTCGTGACGACACATTAATGTCCTAAGACACAAAACGATCGGTTTGTGCAAGAAACCGAACAGTATTTATATAATTTTTTACCTCTAATACACCACTATGTCCAACTGTTTTTGGGCACGAGCACGAATTCCGGTGCATGAGGTTTGTACGCGCTCTGGCATAGTTTACGTTAACGGGTGTTGTCGCGGGAGGAGCAAACGACAGACACAGTGGGTGTGGCATCAGGCCTTGGAGAGGCTTTTATTAACAGAAAATAAACAGTGTCCAGAAAAAAGGGAATCAAGTGTCCAAAATAAACAGAGGATCTGGTGTCCTCGTTGTGCTGCAGGGTTCGTGAAGGGAAGGGCAGTGGTCAGGAAGGAAGGAAGGGTCCAGGTAAGGGGCGGAGTCCGGCGGCCGCTCGCATTCCCTTCTCCGCGAGGGGCAGCGGCTTCATCCTGCTCTCTGCCCACGGCGCTTGGGCGCTTGAAACGGCCTGGCATCCTTGCCCGACGGCCGTGTAACGGGTGCGGTTCTCGTCCGGACTGCGGGTTCGGCAGCTCGGCAGCTCGGCGGCACGGGAGTCCCTCTACGCACCCCTCCTGGACCCACGAGGACACCAGCGTGCATGCACGGGGAAGAGA
>NW_015505238.1:219386-228334 GCF_001515645.1 Sinocyclocheilus grahami
TGAGGTATTCGGCCAATCACAATGTACTGGATAGCTGGCCAATCAGAGCACACCTAGCTTTTCAGACCGATGAGCTTTGTAAAAATCGACGCGTTTTAACCTTAAACTGCATAAACACATTTCATTACACCAAATACACAAAATAATGTTCTTTTTAGCAACATCATATGACCCCTTTAAAAATCAGTTACACCATCAATTAAAGGGATAGTTCACCCAAAAATGAAAAATGTATCTTTATCTGCTTACCCCCAGGGCATCCAAGATGTAGGTGACTTTGTTTCTTAAGTAGAACACATTTGATGATTTTTAAGTCCAACCGTTGCAGTCTATCAGTCGTATAATGCATGGCATAACAAAATCTATGAGTGTAAAAAAAAAAACATGCACAGACAAATCCAAATTAAACCCTGCGGCTCGTGACGACACATTAATGTCCTAAGACACAAAACGATCGGTTTGTGCAAGAAACCGAACAGTATTTATATAATTTTTTACCTCTAATACACCACTATGTCCAACTGTTTTTGGGCACGAGCACGAATTCCGGTGCATGAGGTTTGTACGCGCTCTGGCATAGTTTACGTTAACGGGTGTTGTCGCGGGAGGAGCAAACGACAGACACAGTGGGTGTGGCATCAGGCCTTGGAGAGGCTTTTATTAACAGAAAATAAACAGTGTCCAGAAAAAAGGGAATCAAGTGTCCAAAATAAACAGAGGATCTGGTGTCCTCGTTGTGCTGCAGGGTTCGTGAAGGGAAGGGCAGTGGTCAGGAAGGAAGGAAGGGTCCAGGTAAGGGGCGGAGTCCGGCGGCCGCTCGCATTCCCTTCTCCGCGAGGGGCAGCGGCTTCATCCTGCTCTCTGCCCACGGCGCTTGAAGGGACTAGACGGCCTGGCATCCTTGCCCGACGGCCGTGTAACGGGTGCGGTTCTCGTCCGGACTGCGGGTTCGGCAGCTCACGAATCTGGTGGCACGGGAGTCCTTCTACGCACCCCTCCTGGACCCACGAGGACACCAGCGTGCATGCACGGGGAAGAGACCGGTCTCCCGAGGAGAGGCGCGCTTGGCATTTAAACAGCGGCGGTGATGAGGCTCCATTCGGTTCAGGTGTGCCCCATCACACGCCGCCAGCCCTGGCTATTTCAGCGCCCCTCCTTTCACATGCACCCACTCATGTCGGGAGCCTGGCGAAGGGTGGCGATTAAGGGACGGGGTGATGCTGATAATTAGGGGGAGGCAGCCGACTCATCACAGTGTGTTGATATCCAGCCGAAGAGCAATCAACCATAACTTCAGGCGTGCGTAAACTACGCCAAAGCGCGTACACACCTCACGCATCGGATGCCGTGCAGGCGCCCAAAGACAGATGGACATAGTGGTATATTAGAGGTAAAAATTATACAAATACTGTTCGGTTTCTTGCACAAACCGATCGTTTCGTGTCTTAGGGCATCAATGTGTCGTCACAGCCGCAGGGTTTAATTTGGATTTGTCTGTGCATGTTTTTTTTACTCTCATAGATTTTGTTACCATTGCCATGCATTATACGACTGATAGACTGCAACGGTTGGACTTAATCATCAAATGTGTTCTACTGAAGAAACAAAGTCACCTACATCTTGGATGTCCTGGGGGTAAGCAGATAAACATCAAATTTTCATTTTTGGGTGAACTATCCCTTTAACAACATCGGAAACTCACAGTTGGTCTGTCTTTAATTATTTCCCTATGGAGAAAATGAACATAGTTTTGAACTTCCAGAACACAACTGTTGCACTCTATAGGCTTATGATGCTTTTGGAAAACACAGCTTTGATTAGTGACTTCTTTTAATATAAACCCTTCGCCCACCAGTAAGAACAATCAAAGGATTCTTAGATAAAGAGAATGAAGTCACAGCGATGAGTCTGTCCCATTCCTGGAGGAGGTGTACTGCAGAACAGTTATTTACAACAAGTTTTTTGTCATTGTGCTGTTGTAGTTTGTCAGGAGAGCTTTTAGTCTAAATATAAGAGCTGACCAACCCCTCTGAGCATCCATGAATTGTGTTTGACAGACAAAGATGAAATATTAGAAACTTTAAAAGGAGCACCATTTCCTGATGTGTTTATGAAGCATGTTATTAAGTGGATACGACTAAGCTACTACAGAAACAAAGATTATAAATACAAATGCAGGTGTAAGCTGTGATGGGATTTTCATTTAGATTGTTGATTTGCTTTTCATTTTGGACACATGCAAATAAATATAAGCGGCTGCCCTTGGAAAGGTACAGTGCAACGTGTAAAACATGAGCTGTGCTTACCGCTTGCGCACAATACTAAGCATTTTTTGTTTAGTTGAGGCTTCTGCTCGATAACTGAATGTGAGAAAAGGAAAAATGCATAAGCCAATGCTAGACATACCAATAACATCAATCTCACAGTTGTAACTGTTTAATAGGTTCTTCTTAGAATACTGGGTGTGTTAAATGGGAATGGTTGTGTTACAAGAGTCTGTAGTGCTCAGTTAAAAGGCCTAAAATGTGGGAACATAAAATAAAACAAGATAAAGCAAATTGCTAAATCTTAGGCAGCACGTCAGGGTCCTTCTTTTCCATTAACCAATCTTGGCACTGATAATTTTTATCACCTTGCCCTGTACAATGAATCATATGTCATAAGCGTGTTCACCATACAGAAACACTTTACATTAGGGATGCTCCGATCGATCGGCATCGGCCGATAATCACATTTTATGACTCGATCGTTACTCACTACACTTGGCCGATTTCACGAACCGATCACAATTTGATGACGTCAACTAGTGGTCGACCGATATATCGCCAAGGCCGATATATCTGCCAATATTTGGCATTTTTCAAAGGCGGGACTTTTATTTTGATGGCGCTGAGAACAGCAGCTTTAATATTATTAGGAATAGAAAGGCAAACATTATAATACTTTCTCGTTTGCCGTCAGCATTCAGCAAATACGAATTGATATCATTTAAATCTTTGAATGACTAATGAACGTTTAATTAAACAAACCTTGCAGACTTAGTCGAATCTAGTTGAGATCTTGTGAAGTGTGCATTTGTATCCTGCACGATCGCGTGATCTCTGCGTGACGGTCGGAGATGCACGATCAACTAAATTTAAACTAGTGATTTCAAATTATGCTGCACTTTATGCATTTGCACACTGTCATATTCATGTCATTTTCATTGTGTGGTGTATGTAAAATGAGTGTTAACTTGGCTTTAAAAAAATAAATAAAAAAATTCCCAATGCACACAAACTTCCCAGAATACTGAGTGCCCTGTTGGTTACAGTGTTTACTTCCTTTTTAATTAGATTTTTATTAAATATTTATTTATTTGTGAAAAATGCTTTGTCTTCTAAAGTATAAGTATGTTTATTTTACACAATTATTTGAATCCATTTCAAATTATTTCAAATTTCTTAAATTTAAAATAAATACAATTATATCGGCCATCGGCCACCCTGCTTCCCAAGATATCGGCATCGGCTGTCAAAAACCCATATCGGTTGACCACTAACGTCAACGCGTGACGACGTACATGATGCGTGGGGACATAAATGATTTGGCGCCACAGTCATGTCATCGCTAGTGTGGAAATGCGATGATGTTTCGAGAAACAATTAAAAATGTGCATGTTTTGCATGATGATTTTAATGAATGGATGGTTCATTTTTAACAGCAGATTCAGTGACGTTAGAGCTGATCTGCGCCTCACTGCACACGTCTACAGCTCCATGGGAACCGGAGCTGATTGCGGCCGCTCTAGTCAATGCTTGTGTTTATACCAGCCAGCCATGGAACGTTTCTGAAACGGCTCTCCGCACAGCTTGGCTAAAAATAGCCTTTTGTGAGTTGTCACAGCGTGGAGGATGGAACAAAATCTTGTCGGCACCGTAAGGGATAACGGTAACATAATAGCTACGCTGATCGTGGGCTGCTTTTAAATGAACATTTATTTATAAAACTAAATATCTTCTTTGGCCATATTAGCCCAGTCAACAGCATTAACACAGGCTTTACTCCTTTCAAACTTTATCTGGAATGTCACCGTTTCAGTCACTGCAACTTCCCGATCAGGCGAACGAACACGAAATCGTCTGCCTCATGAAAAAAATTTATTTAAAAATGTAGTTAATATTTGCATCATTTATGATTTATTTTATCCACCCGCAAATAATCAGAATGCATTTTTTATTACCTGACCTGCAGATTATCCGCAGCGCCCATGGATATAGGAAAAGTAAAATATGTTTGCTGCCTAAATCAGATGGACTTACTGAAAATGCAAATTAATTCTCTGCCAGCAGGAGATTCTTTAAAGCGGGAGAAACAGAGGTTTCCCCAGTAACGGCTGTACAAAAAGCAGCGCTGAGCTCATAAACGCTGCTTTATCAGGCATATAACATGCAAGATTAAATGAAAATTTAAACATTTTCTAAAAATAGTCTTCCTTCAGAAATACAGTGATATAAAAACACCCGCGCCTCGTTTTGATTTTTAAACATACAGTATGTGCTCATGTTTATTCAACGAAGCCTTTTGGAAAATCGGTCAGTTTTGATATTGTGACGAGCACCACAAATAAATAAATGTATGGGAAACACATCCCACAGCACAACCACCTGAGCCCAACTTCAGTCTACTCATCTCAAAACGTAATAATCACTTTAATGTTGCTTGCGCCAACAGTTGTACACAGAAGTAGCTCTGGGAGCATGCTGCGCAATGCTGACCTCATAAGTCATTCCCCCGGAACTGCTTCTGTCTACAACAGTGAGCGCAAGCTAGATTCAAGTGATTATTACGTTTTGAATTTGGATATTTTTTATTACAAAAACGCATCGATTCGCTACAGAAGGCCTTTGTTCACCCCCCGGAGCTGTGTGAGATACTTTTTTTATGGATGTGTGATTTTTATTTAAGTTCTTTTGGACTGAAGCAATGCAACACCTGCTGAGTGGCATTAAACAGCTTGAAAGATTCCAACTGGATTCGTCTGAAAGAAGAAAGTCATATACACCTAGGATGCCTCGGGGGTGAGTAAAACGCAGCCTAATTTTCATTTTTGGGTGAACTAACCCTTTAACTTTAACTGCGTTTGTAGCCGGCGCCATAGCCAGACTGATAAACAAACATAGACCGGAAGTTAACTTCGGGCCAGGCGGGTGCGCCCGATGAAACTGTCTGTATAAAGCTTGAAGTATCAGAATCGCATCGGCCGATCAACCATGACAAGAAATCGGTACTCGGTATCGGCTGCAAAAATCCTGATCGGAGCATCCCTACTTTACATCTCTGCAAATATGTCATGAACAGGCCCACAAAGAAACTGAAGACTTAATTTCATATTTTCTGTGCTGATTTTGGGATGGAAATCTATTGAATGGGTTTAAATATTGTATAACTAATTATAAATATATGGTATATACAGTAGCTGAAAGCATAATCAAATTAACTAGAGCTTTAAAACAGTGTAAAACTTTGTGAATGATGGCAATTTAAAGTCAGCAGAGCACTGTCCATGTGGGCCTGGTCATCGGGTACCATGCTATTAAAAAACATAGTATCCAGTCACATGGAAGATTTTGTTTGGACTTGTTTCCATAGTTCACAACAAACTAGAATCAGTGAGATTACAGCAGAGATAGGTAGGAAGATTAAAAGAGCAAGAGGCCTACTTTGGGAACCAGTTAAGACCAAGATGCTCAGTTTTTGAGTACAGGATACTCTCATAGAGATCGTACAAAGGCCTCCAAGGCAATTCCAAGTCATCCCGGGACAGCAGTTCTTTCTTCCTGTATGTTAAAATAAAAGTGTGTTCAGAAACATTAGGAATTTACTAAATTATAATTAAAACATAACTAAATTATAATTCTATATTATCATTAATAATAATAATAATGCATTAATCAAAGTCAAGGCCTTGTATTCAATTATATGGAAATAACATTTTCTCATATAATAACAATAAACTTTGAATTACCTTGATTTCATTTGAATTACCTTGTTTTATTTTTATATTTTGATTTTTTTATATGGAATTTCATTATAATTATTTTTAACAATTAATCTTTCATTCATGTAAATAATCATTTTAATCATCCAACAACAAATCTACTGTGTAATTCTCAAATGTGTGGCAATGGTAAGGTGTTTGATGGGGACACTTCTGCGTACTTCAGTAAGTTGATGAGGAGTCGTGCAAAGCTCTGCATTATACTGATGTCCAGCTTGGGGATGGTGACCAGCTCGTACAAAAGCTTGATGAAGAGCACATGGTCCTCCTTGCTGAACTTTCTCCCGTACAGCCGAAGGTACCTATAAAAGAGCAGAAATCATGTCAGAGTAGTAAGAGCAAGAGAGAAACAGCATGATTCACTAAACCAAAACTAAGTCTAGAGATTGCACACTATTTTTAAGTTTATTGTTAAATCAACACAATACAGCAATAATAAACCACCAAATATGAAAGTGAGCATCCACCACCCCAAAATAACTAGTAGTATTATAACAGAATAATATTTAATACAATACAATAATAATACAGTGACTATTCGGAAAGCCTGGGTGGAAGAATATATATATAAAGTTGATATACACAAGTTTACATACATCTTGCAGAATCTGCTAAATGTTCGGCTAATTATTTTACCAAAATAACAGAGATCATACAAAATGCTTTTTTGCATACTTTTTATTTAGTACTTAGTACAGTTTAACTGTTCAGGACAAACAAGGGACTCATGAACAGCTATTACTAAACAAACAAAAAAACACAGCTGTGGATAATTCAGGTAACAACACAGTATTAAGAGTCAAGTGAACGCAAACTTTTGAACGGGGTCGTTTTTATAAATTCAACTATTATTTTCTCTTGTGGACTATATGTAAACACCTTTAATGTGAAATATCTTATTCAGGTCAATACTAAATCAAAAATAACATGCATTTTGTATGATTCTGCAAAGTGTATGTAAACTTTTGACCTCAACTGTATATATAGTTTGGGAGGGAAGAACATATGGCCATCAGTTATCTGTGGGGCACTTTTGACCTTATCACTAAATATGTAAAGCGCGAAGGCCACCATGTGATCATGAGACAGAGAGCTCTGTGACTCTGACTAAAGCGGAGTCAGGCTAGCATGGCATAAATAGTGGAATGGGTCCTCAAAATAGATTATATAAGAGAGCCTTTATAAACATTCAACTAAATGTTAAAAGCTCAAACTTATCCCCCTTTAAAAAAATATATATATATATTTTTTTTTTTTCAAGTTGGCAGTTTCCTCTGCAACTATTAAACTGTAGTACCCTTGAAAACAGTATGGGAGAGCAGGGTATATACTGTAAACACACACCTATACAGCTACAATTATTACAATTGAAAAAATTCACTGACTTCTTCACTGAATCGGCTCAAATGACTCACTCTCTCACTGAACCGTATATTATATTCAATTCTACACAACATGCCCACTATGAATACAAACCCCTTGAATTTAATCTGATGATGAGGCAAGAAGCCAAATAGATGAGGAATTAAGTTTGTAAACACACTGCCCATTTAAGCAGAGATAATGTCAAGTATTTAGGGTAATACAAACTCTACGGAAATTCTACAGCAGTCAAAACCACTAGTAATACACTTAACACAACTAAGGGGTAACATGTTACGCAGCATTAACTTATGTAAGACTTTAAGGGTCATTAAATAATGCATCATAAAACTTAAATATTTGAATAGAACAATAACCCCTTATATCCATAAATAAGGTTTAATATACATGTGCAAGAGTCTGTTATTCAACATGGTCAAAAATAATCATGAATCAGTGCCAATAAGATACATACTAAAATAGATCGAAATGATTAAGGCAAACCATAAAGGCATGAAACAAATATGTAAGCAGTCTCCTCCAAGTAAAATGTCTTTTTAAGGACTCCATGTCTAAACCACTAGTTGCAGTGATGCATGTGGCAGCTGCTTATCCAGCACTAATGTTAGCCTCCGTTAGCTGATTAGCTTAGAAATGAGCTTACAACAGTCCTGCATTTCCTGCATTTTACAGACTGAAGCCACGCTGACGAACCAGACCGAGGTAATATTACTCTCGATATTATGAAAGGTCACCGTGGAGTACTAGCAGACAGATATGTGATGTTTACATATGAGCAAGGGCAGCTGAGTGACTCAGGTAGCGCTTAGCTTTTAGCACGCTAGCTAACGGCTAACGTTACAAGCTACCGGAGTAATTCAGCTCTGCCTGCGGTTTATTGATAAAACAGGCTCAATTCCCACAGCAAAGCAGTTTTGGAGTCTTGAATGTACTTACGTGGAGAGCTTCCGAGTCCAAAGTAAAACCCCGGGCCATAACTCACGGAGCTGGACAGCTCGACCTAAGTTCCCTTTAATCTGGGCCAAAATGTCATTGGATTCGCGGTCTAGTTTGTCTCCGTACGGGAGAAGTTTGTTGTAGACGATCTCTTTCTGAGGGACAAAACCTAATATCTCGGCCTGCTCCTTTTTCATATTACGATTTCCAAAAAGAAATATCCGTGTCCGGCTTATTTCCTTCCCCTCTTCACAGAAGTTCGCTTGACAAAGCTTTGTTTTATTCACAAAATCCGCTACTTTCGCATATGTGGCGGTGTTGTGGAGCGGGTTTCAGATCAAAACTTGTTTCTTCGACAGATCTCTGTCTTTCTGACCTCTGGTGATAAACACATTAGCTTCAGTCACCTACAAATAGAGAAGTCTCCCCTCACTCTCTTGACACATATTACGAGTCACACGGACAGACACACGCTCACATACACATACACATACACGTATACACACACACACACACACACACACACACACACACACACACACACACACACACACACACACACACACCGGCGGGTGCAACAGTGCAACAG
>NW_015505238.1:228344-252478 GCF_001515645.1 Sinocyclocheilus grahami
GTGACACACACACACACACACACACACACACACACACACACACACACACACACACACACACACACACACACCGGCGGGTGCAACAGTGAGCCGTGAGCGTCGCGCCCCCTACCGGTGTTCCCCTGCACATTCAGCAATAACAACGTGGCCTGTTAGCAATGTTGCCAAATAAAAAGGGAACATTTCAAAAGCGTAAAAATAAAATAAATTAATAAATGTACTGTTAAAAAATGTAAAATAAAGTTAACACTAAATTATTTTGTAATTTCCATAAAGTGTCAAATAAAAAGCAAAAAATAGGCCTACATAAAATATATGTATAACAATCAATATATATATATAATTACGTTTTTTAATTATATTTTTTTTATTTAGAAAATGTAAATGTTTTTATTTATTTATTTATTTTTCAAAGATCAAGCGAAAGAGAATCCCATAGTCCTTGGAGTTTTGGTATTGGAAAGTGAGTTTTTGCAGTTAGCTCATAGTATATAGTATGTGAGCATGAATCATTTAAAAAACACTGACGTTTTTGAGTGTGTCACTTTAGTTAGCTGGGAAAACCTTCCCTTTTCTTGCTCGTTTTCTAAAATGAACATGTCCTTTAACCACAGAAATGCTGAGAACATCCGCTTGATGCGAGCTTTGTTTGTATATAGGGCCCTTCACTTTGTTTCAACAGTTTATCCGAGCCAATGATACTAACGAGATAACTTAAATCCGCTTTGGTTCCTTCCTTGTGTACTGACCGAGTGCACTACAATTCACTTGACCTACTGTCACAGCAGAAGACGGGAAGAGTGTTCTGTGCAGTCACCCCTCAGCGGCTCTCATTCTCATTATTTGAATGAGCTCTCAGTTGTACAAAGATGTGTGCATTTCTGTAGCTCAATGGGCCTTTAACCTAACAGTTTTAATTCAATTTGTTTCATGTTTCATGTTGTGTTCTGCTCTCAAGTGATTTCCAGTTTCTCACAGATATTTAATCTTGACAGAGACCTCCAGGTCAACACAAAATGAGCAGATTCATGGCAGAGAAAATAAAAGTACACTACATTCCCACAGCTCGATGTTCCTCAAGGTCATTTATTACCCATCAACCACACACTCTACGTCTTTTCCAACCAATAGGAAATTCAGTATAGAAATTCCAGCTAATCACACGCAGTGACCTTTTACCATTCAGCCAATCAGATACTTTGCCTGGAGGTTTATTGCATTCCAGGTAAAGCAGATTTGTCTGCCCTGATCATGGGTATTGTTAATGAGATCCTGGATTAACCAGGTCCTGTTGCCAGTCTCTAAAATATGGTGCTATGTCAGTTGTAACAGAGAATAGAGCACCTGAAATGACGAGTAATTGAATGCATATCATATAACAGAATATTCATGTGCTATTTTTACCCCCCTTACACTTTGCAAACATGCATATAAAATGCATGTTAATGTTACGATCAAATATGTTCATACGAATTGCAACAATGGCTATTGTACACTAGTGTACAGTGGTTGCACATTTGTATCGGAGTTGTTGTCTGAGATGTAGGTATGTCCTCAATCCTCAGTCGGACAGACAGGAAGCAGCTCCTTGGCCATACACCATTTTTAGCCCTGACTTTGATTGGATCATGTGACTTATAAATCCCACTTGACCTGACAAGTTCAAAACCTCCACTCCCGGTGTCCTAATTGTGCTCTTGTGGACTTATGGCAGTGCTCATTTGTTTTTTGAAACTACTTTCAGTTTTTGTAATTTATCATGGGTATTCCTAAAATAAGAACTGCGAGAGTAAAGATTAATAGATACAAAAGCTATGGAGATTTAAAAGGCAATTTATATATTTTTTTATTTTTGTGAATTATGGATCTATACAGAAATTTGGCAAGTTGAAGAAAAAAAAAAAAGAGACAACGAGATAATGCAAATGAATATTCAGATATTTTACACTGTTTTCCTTATGATTGGCCATTCTGGGATGATGCAATACTAATCACTTTCACTTGTGGAATAAAAGCGCCCTCTGCTGCTCTAATGCATTTATGGATTTTTTTTTTTAATCTTTAAAATGGGTTCATTATTTGATACAGCACGACTATATGACTATATAATCGGTACACTGAGAACATGAACTTAAAACTGGAAAACAAGATTACCACAATAAAGCATGTTGTGTTGAATGTGACAACTTTTAAATGGTTGCCAAGTTATATTTGTAGTACATACTGGCTGTGGAAAACCATGAAGCCCCTACAATTACATGTTGATGGAAAAGTTTATTTAATCATTTGCATTCCCCCCCCCAGAAATTTTACATTTACGAACACAAATTTACATTGGCTCTTTTACGTTCCCTTGAGAAATGTGCGTTCGCTCGCCGAACTTTATTATTCAGCAGCATTTTGCATTCCTTCAGAGGCTTCACATTTGCCCGTTCAAAATATGGTTTGTTTCATATATTTATAGTGCATGGATCTGCACTTTGAATTTTCACTGAAAATAATGAACCATTCATGAAACTTTAGGACACTCATTTCAACATACTACGATTTGGGGCACGCTAAATCTAATTTCGAATACCATTTAATATAATTTAATTTGATAGCATGCGAATTGAGACACAGCATGTCAAACAAAACATTACCAAAATCAAAATCATACATGCATAGTGCTAAAACCTAAAAAATACTGAGTATGATCGTGATTTTATGAGTTTGATTTCAAAATGTATGATCAAAACTGATTTGCGAACAAAGCACCAGACAAGATTTTCATTATCTACATTATTCAGTGTTTATTTGCACCATTATTTATTTATATCACAAATGTGTTTTCAAAATGCAGACTAGCATCTGTCTTTATATAAACTGTACATGAAGGCAAGGCACTATACAACGCAGAATAGAAAGAGATTTTCTCTTATTCCACAGTTTCATTCAATCCTGTTTGAAGAGACACACACACTATATAGATTCACAAACACTCTCTCATGCGCACACACACACACACACATGGGGTTCTCAAGTTCAAGCATCTATCTGGAAGGTTCAAACACATCTTGAGGCCATTTATGAGAGCAGGTATGAACGTACTTACATAAAGTGCTCTTTTGAGCTTAAAGATAAAGGCATTTTTCATTTACTAGGTCTTTATATAAAGCTGGGCAGTGCGTGAGGGCTGCCTTGTGCATGTTGGACGGTGACTGGCTTTATGTGGACACAGCAATGCAGAACAATGGGAAGGATAAGATGCTGGGGAGCACTCAAAACATTCAACAAGAAAACAAAACTTGCTAATCCACTGATAAAAAACAAAAAAAAGGAGAAAATGGGAGAGAAATGTGCTACAAGAGGCTGCTAAACCCCTGCCCATCAGTGTCTTTTCTCCTTCATCCAGCCCCTTTTCACCTCCCTGTGTGGTTTGACACAGGTAGATCTTCACTTGCGTTTGTCTTGTCTGGATCAAAAGGAATGAGAAGGTCTCCACTTCAGATTCTATCCCAGTCAGAAGTTCCTTTAAAACAGTCCTTTGTCTTTCTTCAC
Organism: Sinocyclocheilus grahami; assembly: GCF_001515645.1. NCBI lineage: Eukaryota > Metazoa > Chordata > Actinopteri > Cypriniformes > Cyprinidae > Sinocyclocheilus > Sinocyclocheilus grahami. Next base: position 231,885 of record NW_015505238.1, read on the forward strand.
ATTCACTTGCTTCCACCCTGGCAGTGCCTCATATTCACTTCTTGTCATTTCCAATGCTTTCTGCAGAGAACATACACACATATATAATTTTAAGTGTAGGGATTTAAAAACGCATGCAGGTGACACACAAGTGTTAATCATACTCAAGATTCTGAGGTGCTGAACAAAATGGATGAATGATCACAAACACAAACACAAGAGCTGTAGGATATTGGTCACTGCCACTCATCAATCCAAAAATGGGAACAATATTAGAGTACAAAGTATTTAATTTAGGGATGCACAATTCACTTGTACCATATTCTGTTATTAGCTGATATTAGAATTTTTTTTTAAATTTATAGTCAAAATCGATGTTGAATATTTTTAATTGCTCATGCTCATTTCTCCCATTTTTACATTTAAATGACCTTTGCCATCATATAACACTCAAAGCTAATAAAAACAATATTTTAAAAACACTGTTGAATCTAATCAAAATGAATATTAAGTTTTTATACAGTATTATAAATGTTATAATGTTGCGATGCCCATTTAAAAAAATATATTTTAGTTTTTTTTTTATTCATTTAGAAAAAAGTGGTTATTGTTATATGCCATAACATGAAAATAATTACTGGATTAACAATTTTATTATTAGCACATGCCTAAATTAAAGACTACCACCATTGAAAAGTTTGGGGTTAGTATGATTTCTTGTTTTTGGAGAAAATAAAAAAATATATAAAAAAAAAGTCTTAGGTTCACCAAGGATGCATTTATCAAAATAAACTAAACTAAACTAAAATAATTGTGAAATTATTACAACTTAAAATAACTATTTTTAAAATGTAATTATTTCTGTGATGGCAAAACTAAATTTTCAGTAACCATTTCTCCATTCTTTAGTGTCACATGATCTTCTGGAATATGCCAATTTGGTGCTCAAGACACATTCATTATTAACACAGCTGAAATTCTTCTTAATTTTATATTTGTTTATTTTTGTGTAAGCTGCGATACATTTTTCAAAACTGTTATTTGATATTGAAATCCTCTGTAACATAGAAATGTAAAATAGAAAATAAAACATTTATTTACTCATTGAATTAAATGCATTTTTACTGAGGAAAAAAAAAAAAAACCTTAACCTCAAACTTTTGGACCATAGTGTACATCCAAGAAAAATTCACCCCCATGTGTGAGACCTAGAGAATCAGTGAGATAACAGTGGTGAACAGTGACCCACACGCTGCTAGATACTAGGTGGCTTGTGCCATGGCATGTGATCCACAAGCACACAGTGATGCAGTTCACACAGTGAGGATGCGGCATTAGTGGGAAAACACCAGTGTTCCTCATGAAACAAAACTCACCTTCCCAGAAGCCCCTACACCCTGGCATGTGAAGGGAAAAATTAACCTCATCAGACGCAAGACTACACCAGCAAAAAGGGGAAAAGCAGAAAGATGCAGGGAGAGACAGGTTAAGAGAGGCTGCTTTAAGATGACAGTGGGAGCAGAAGGAGAAACATGAAATAGATGAAGGGTAAAAAAGGCAAAATAAAAGTAGATAGTACTTGAAAGACAGAACATATGAGCACACACAGGCAGACAGATGTTACAGAACAGATACACTTCAGTAATATCCCTGTCCAATGTCTCAAAATCATACAATACTTTAAATCGTCCAGAACTATAAAGTTAGGCTTTTTTGCACAACTAATGAAACTTAAACGCTACCAAAACAATCAAGCGAGTAATCTTTTGAAACCTCATTGTTAATGTGATTTTTCTCACCTCAAAGTCCTCATCTGAAAGGTAGATCTCAAGACGCAGAGGGTCAACTCCTTCTGGTAGTGGACGGGCTTGAAGATCAGCAAGTGGGTAAGTGGTCTTGCAGAGTCTAGTCAAGACGTCTTCAACCAGAATGATCTGATTACATACTTCAGCCTCCTATAAATCACAGAAAACAACTAAATCTTTAAACCATATTCTTATAACACAAACGTGGTATGTGGATTAAACTTTCTCTCTCACCCTCTCTGTGATCTCAGCGATGTCCTCTCTGTGTTCCCAGCTGGGAAACATGTTGGTGAAAGTAAGAGGCTCAAGTCCTGCATGGATCAGGTATGATTTGGGAGTTTTTTTCTCATTTTTTTCTATAAAACCAAAAGCAACGTGATGTTATTGCATGCTTTTTTTTATATTGTCAAAACATTAAATTACAATAAAAATGATAACAAATAAAAAATAAAAATGATACAAAAAAAACTGGGAAATAATGCAGTTCGGATTTGAACTTACATCCCCATGAGCACAGCAGCTTTGTATGTTATAAAACCATGCACATATATGTGTTCAAGAGAAATTCATTTCAAAATTATATTAAGTCAAATTTATCAAATTGAAGTCAAATCTTTTTACAATACACATCATTTCATAGTTGCTTTTCAGAAAGTTGTTCATACTTGTCAACCTGTATCACTTCGTTAATCTTTGAACCACAAATTAAGCTATTTTTATTGTGACATGATATCCATATGAATCGAGCCATTTTGTGAAGTCTTGAGAATTTATACGACCGCTTTATATGACGAACAGATTTCATTTAGGATTTAAATATTGGCCGGTATTGTTCTATTGAGAGATTTAAATATTGGTTGGTTTTGTTCCAAGGGAGAGTAAGTAACTCTCAAAAAGTATTATGAAAATATGATCAGGTGTTGTAGTTAAGACAGTTCAAACATGCATTTTTGTTTGGGACTAAGACTTGTCTGTGAAACCGGGCAAAAGGGTTTTAATATGAATTCATTTCAAATAAAATATCTCTGATTTCCTTACTATATTGTGTTGTTCTGCACTGTGGTTGAACCAAATCATCAATAATCAACAAAAATCTTTTCAACAATATAAGTCATTTTCAATCAAAATCTTTATCTTATTGTTGACATTTTGCCCACCTCTAAGAAGTTTAAACAGGGAGCTGCTAGAAAGTCAACATATGCTTTATTAAACAATATCATTCTTGTTTCTTTCCTAACACCATTAAAGACTGGTGTGTCTTTTTAAGTCACCTTTGCTATATTGGAGTACTGTTTCCATGGCACATTTCCTGTCAGAGTCCCATCGTATGCGAGCTGATCCCGTGCTCTCACTGTCCTGAGGCCACCAGCCCTGCCATAGGTACACTTCATGGTGATTATCCACCAAAAACAGGGCTAAAAGACAATCAAACACAAGTAGAGACATCATGACACTGCCACAGACATATCTCATGATTTTTAAATCAGTGTGAAGAATCAAATTTCCTTATTACATTATGCATGTAATGAGTGTAGAAAAGCCTAATTAAAGGGTAACTGACACCCACCCAGAATACCTAACAGTGCAAGTTAACAAGTTACATCAGACAGCACTCTTAACAGTGTTTAGTGAACATGAATATGTCAAGCACCTGGCTGAGTAGCTGTATACAAATCCTCCTGTAGGAAAGGCATCGAGTTGACCAAATTTGGTTCCCTAGATGGATACACAAACTCCACTGCCACAAACTCTCCTGAAGTGCTGCTTAACTGGAACAGCTGGGGAGTGAAGTTGAACTTTCCCGGATCTGAGAAGCATGACAAAACACATGAATCAACAGTATCGTTTAAAGACGCACACAAATAAAAATAATACTATATGTCCATTTAGCGCAAATCCAAACAATCTCAAAATAAATCACATCTCTTTAATGTAAACAGGCACATATTCGACCGCAAAACAGGGTAACTGTCTGCAAGTTTAAAATAGTTTTGTCTTATTTAATATATACAGTACATATGTATTAAACTTGGTTTATGTACTAATATAATATCAGTACATTCGAATTAGAAGTTAATCAATGCTGGATTTTGCTAATAATGTGTTTAAAGAAAGACAATTAACAGACTGTGCTGATTAAAAAAAATCTATATATTGAATGTGACAATGTTAGTTTTCACCTTCCTGTCATAGGGTGGCCCAGAAAGAAGAGGTACGAGTTTATATTGAACTAAATGCTGGATACAGTTTATTATGTAACCAATATACCAATAATATCCAGGAAAAAATGTATTCCTAATGCTAGACTTTAAGTTTATTTTGAAATGCATATGCACCACTATTAACAGCTGCTCATTCAAATAAAATGAGGGAGATAAAATACAATATCTACATCTACAACATATTAAAAACAAACACTATAAAGTAAACATTGCTAATAGATCATAAGCAATGGCTTTGCATAAATGTGCAGTATTCATTGATTGTGAACTCCTCTGAAACAATGAACCTGTAAAATGCACAACAGCACTGCGTTTTTATTTTGAAATGTGCAGCACTCACATTTAGTTTAATAATCGCATTAGGCTGTATCACAATTCCTGCTTTCCTGTCTCCAAATGTAAGATCTCTTAAAATGATAATAAAAGGAGTAGTGAATAGTTCCAAGTTGAGGGTGAGCAAAAGATGACAATTTTCATTTTTGGTCAACAGTTTCTCAAAACCTTTGTTGTACTACTTAATATATTTAAGACTTTTTATGACCTTAAATTGATCATACTGAATTTAAGACTGCTTAAGGACCCGCAGGAATGCTGTAAATCACCCGCACAGACACATGCTTCTCTGCTCACCCTGCAGCATGCAGTCATACGCCTTTCGATCTCTTCTTCCCAAGGCCTCCCAGAAGCCCTGTGGTTCAGCTCCCTCATCACACTCCTGGATGGACACCTTACTGCTGCTGTGAAGCCCCGCCTCCAGAGGACACCTGGAGACCAGAAAGTCTACTTCAGGGGCATGCAACCTTTTTGACGGGAAGTGCCGTTTGTTTGTTTGCATGTGAGTTGACTTACTGCTCTTTAATTTTGTTGGCAGCGGTACGACCCACATCACTTGTGTGCATCTGTGCTTTGCAGCCATGCCACAAGTACATGCTGGCTTTTGGGATGTTCAGGAGGATCATAGAGGTGCGAGACCGTAAGCTGCTGCAGTGGCACACGACCTCTAGCAGATGGGCCTCTAGGGGTTTCTCTCCTCTCACACAGTATAAGTGCCAGTCATCTGTAAAAAAAAAAAAAAAAAAAAAAAAAAGGGAAGTCAAGTCTGTAAGAGGTAATCTGTTCAAAATATGATTTTCAAGATGTAAAATTATTTAAAATATAAACAGTGTGTGGTAAAGCTAGCAAAAAGATTACTTTGTGCATTTTCTTCCTCCTCTTCTCTTTTTCCAGCATGAACAATCATTCCTCCATTGAAGCACTGTAAGAAACAAGGAGGCTCCTTTCCCTGCTGTACCTGGACCTGCATAACAAGCATCAAGTTAAACAGACTTGTTCTTACAAAATACTTTCATTTCAAATAAATGCTGCTATATTGAAAAACATGTCAAAAATATTAAGCATCACAACTCTTTCCAACATTGATAATAAGAATCAAGTCAAAATATTAGAATAATTCTAGAAAGATCATGCGAAAATTCAGTTTTGCCATCACAGAAAAAAATACAACTTAAAATATTTAAAAAAAGAAATATTTAAATAGAAAACAGTTATTTTAAACTGAAATATATTTTACAATATTACCCTTTCACTGTATTTTTTATTCAAATAAATGCAGCTTTGATGAGCATAAGAGACTTCTTCGAAAACATACAAAAAAAAACCAAATCTTACAGACTGCAAACTTTTAAACAGCAGTGGAGAAAAGGCTTAAGAACATCCTAAAAATGAGTTTTAAAGTATAAGATGATCTATAGTAAATACCTGAGCACCCCTCTCCTCATCCAGCTCTACAGTCATCAGTGCTGAGGTTCCCTTTTCATTCACAGTGGAGTTGCGTCCCTGCCAGAAGAAATAACAACATTTCTCCTTCCCTGGACCGATGATCCGTTCTGAATGCAATCTCTTGCCAACTGTACAAAAAAGCAGAGAGTTTTGGATCATGGTCAAACAACATTTTCAGAAACACTATATCTTGTGGTTTCACAAAATTAAATTAATACATATGAGAGCATTTGAATATAGATGGACTGTATGATGAGGACACAGTGGGAATAACATCAGGCCATGGAGAGAAGGTTTAATTTAAATTAAATTAAGATTAAATATGAAAAATGTGCAAGTAAAGAATCCAGAGCATTTTATTTATTTTTTTCTTCATTTAGTTAAATTGTTTTCCCTAGTTTTAGCAATTTTAGTGCTTAAACGTTTAGTTAGTTCCCAGAGCACCCAATTAAGTTTTACATCTTAAATTTATATTTTATTTCAATTACTGAAACTGAATTTATTTTTATATTTTAGTTGACAAAACAACATTACAATGCGCGCCTCCAACATACAACTCACCTGCTGTACTGATCATGTACTTCCATTTTACCACATATGTGTCTCCTTCATGGAACTGACCAATGCTCTGTTTGGGTAGACGACTAGAACAAGCAAGAGAGAGAGTGTTTGTATAATGAAACTCCATTAATTTAATAGCCTTAACAAATAAATAATCCATCCTACCTGTAGTCAAACTCTAGAATGTGCCAGACATCAACAGATAATGTACTGATCTCAAAATTACGCCCCTCGTCACCTTCCACCAATCCATAACCTCGTCCAACATCGACCCCATCCAGAACGGTCTTGACTGGCATCTGTACTGTCGTCAACATCAATGATGCATCGTATGGCCGGCATTCCCCACCCCGATGCTCCTAAAGAAATTAACCAACCAATTCTATTTGACGTTTTGGAACATTTTAAATATATTCTGACGTATATGATTCTAATTTAGTAACTTATTTTGGGCGAGTCTACCTTGTTTTCTTCAGCATGCGAGTCACCATTCTTCTTAGTGGATTTCTTGGAGTCACTCCAGTCTAAAAACTTCTCTTTAAAAAGAATAGTCTCATTGTGCTGCGTTAACCTGCCAAACACAGCCCAGTCTGGTCGTCCCTGGCCTTTCCTATGAATAACAGATTCAGAAAAGATTCTATAATTGTTTTAATTTCATAAAGATTTTATACAAATCTGTATATAACTACTCTATATAAATTCATAAGAATAGAACAAAACAAAACCATGAGATGTGAACACAGCACTTATGTATTTTAGGAGACACGCATCGGGTCTCAGAAATTTATGAACACTGAGATACTAAGCTACTGTTTTGACAGGGGTAGTAAGTTAAGTACTCAGCACAATTCTGACCTGAAAGGCCTGTGTGAATGAGCTTTAAAAGGTCACAAGTGCCAAAACTTGATTTATGATGGAACAGTACGCATCAGCACAGCCAAACATACTCCGTTCCGTTTTGTACCTGGGTATAAGTGCATTGCACTCTCCAGGGTCCAGAGGATTAATATCACAGTTGGTGTAGTCAAAGGTGCCATTCCACAAGTGCTTTGCCAGCTGAAACGCCACTTTTCTCTGTGCCAGCGTCACCTCCTTACCATGCCATACGTAGACCTCGCTACCAAAATCAAACACCAGCACCTAGATTTCAAACAAGAATAAAAAGTTGGTTTAAACTTGAATACCTTACTTTAGTTCATTTATATAACAGAGTGTTTAGCAGAGATGTACAATATATTTATAATTGAACTGAATTTAATTTATTTTTAATTTAATTGTCAGGTATTGGCCTGAGTAGGCTAATATTTAAAGAAGATAATCGTACCAAATATGACCATAGGCCCTAAAACAGGCAATCAATTTTTTCAACTTCAAGCATGCAAACTTGTAGACTGTAGCTTATAATATGAATAAAATATATTGCTAGTTTAAAGTTTAAAAAACAAATCTTATTTAATTTTATCAAACCATCCTTAATATTAAATATGTAGTATTTTCAAGTACTTCTTTAGGGTTAAGCATGGAGCATCGAGGAACTCGACCCCAGTAGTCATCTTCAGGAACAAGTTTATCCTCTATGAGCCTGTAGATACAGTTGGTTTCTACGACGGCACTCTCATAGAACTCATCTTCTTCTGGAGTGCCAGCGGCTGTAGGGTAGAGAGAGCCATATTAACAGGGACTGTGGTAAGTAAAGGTCATTAAACTGCTCTAAGATCAGCATGCCTTATTATGCTTGTGCTTACCTTGATAACTGGCTTGGCCACCAAGAATCTTCCAAAACTCTTTGGCAGCATGAGTGTGAGTGTTGGCACCTTCCTCAATGGTCTGCACATACGAGGCTCTGCATCCCAGGTCATGCTTGGTATGAATGAACGTAGCTAACTCTGCGGTCTGCATGATATAAAATAATATAATATAATATAACCAGGGTTCAAGCACTTTAAGACATTTAAGCACATAAGGAAAAAGACACTGTGTATTATTTAACAAGCCTGTAGTCAGCTAAATCAGTGATTAAAAAGAGCATTTTTGTCAATTACAGGTAATTTACCATAGAAATATGATGCTTATTAACATTTATGGCTGTTATAGCGCCACCTAAAACTTTGCATGCTTGTTTAGAATGATCTGTCATCTGTCGCATGTGCTCACCTAGTTTGGTGAAGTTTTCATTTAGGAATTATAGGCTTTTGGGTATATTTGGACATGCCCCTTTTCTAAACGAACCCATTATAGCAACCCAAGGGTAAAGATCAACATTTTTGGATAATTATTGATTTAGAAAGTTCAGAGAATCGTGCTGCAGTGCTTGTATCGAGGTTGAGTGAAAAAACTAGGACTAGTTAACCCTGGCTAATAGACGCTCAAAATTCATCGGCCAATGGCCATGTTTTTTTTTTTATGTCCTCATAGACACTTGTGGCCCTTTAGACAAAAACACGGCATACCAATTTTCAAATCGATCAGACTAATGGGGGCGTAGTTATAGCCGGTTTTATGTTTGTATTTTTTTTCCTGTTATAGTGCCACTAAGTGGCCAAACTCTGTTTTTTTTCCATTGTGACCTCAGATTGAGCTCTTTCATGTGTTCCCAGTTTGGTGAAAGTATTTTTTTCCATTCAAGAGTTAAAATTTTAGTAAAAGCAGCTCCTTGCGAATGTTTTGGTCAAAAGTTGGTAAGTCAACTTTTTTTTTATAATTACTGACATTCACTCTCCAGAGAATCTTTCTGCACTAGGAACGGTTCGCAAAAGTAGGTTTACATTTTTTTTGAAAAACTCAAAATACCCAAAAATCTGAGACGTGTTTTGTCCGTTGTGAGCCAAGGATTCCAACGATATAAGACACTTGAGGCTGCAACTAACGGTTTAGGAGTTGAGTGATTTTTGATAGCAGTAGCGTCACCATCAGGCCATTTTAACAATTACAATAGGATTTCAGCGTTATGCGCTTGAACCCCTAAAAAGACTTTTCCATTAGTTTAAGACAATAACCATTTCATCACTGGTGAGATGTAGGTCAAACTCAGAGTTCAATGACCTGCAGTCTGGATTGAACAATAATAGAAAGTTGTAAGAGAGACACAGGAGCTTTTACAATTCACCTCCTGCTTCCTGTACAACAATATGACATTTCCTTTGTGGTTAATTCTGTTTACTTCCTGCACGTGGGGGACTCACCAACATATGAACAGTACTGAAAACACCACGGATGAGTACAGGATATGACAGATTTAACTGTAACAAAATCTTGAGAACCAAAATAACATTTTTATATGAGTCACTAATACTGACATCTTGCACTGAACATCCAGTGTTATTTTAGTATTATTTATATACTATTAGTGTTTATTAAAATTCTGAATGAGCTTTTATTTTAAATTTTAATTTTAGTTAACATTTTAATTGTTGTTGTTTTTTTTATTTATTTTATTAAGTTTTTTTCCAACTTAAATTTAGACAAAAACTGAAATGTTACCTTGACAACGGAAATAAAAGAAGTTTAAGAATTTCAATTTAATACATATTTATGTATTTTATTTTATTTAAGCTTTACTTTTATTAGTTTTAATTAACAATAACAATACTGCTAACAGCTGGATATTAAACAATGCTAAAGCTTGATAGAGTGATGTGCATTTGTTTGTACATATCAGGACACACTCACTTTGGCCTTCTCAATAACATTGGCAAATTCTCCAATCCAGATGAAGCAATAATGAGATGTGATCAAAAGGAAGCAGTCACCACTGTTCAAGGAGGAAGCTCTGGGCTCAACCAGTCTGGTCTGGACATGCCGTCGACCTGATTAAAAAGCACAGAGAAATTGGGACACTATCAATGTGAGTCACATGCTGAACGCCCTGATGTCAGCTGCAAACAAACCAAGTGATTTGCTTTGACTGTACACAGCCTAATCTTGGTTGAATTTTAAACCCAAGACACCTAATGAAATGTTATAGTTTACTTTTATAAAATGTTCACTGAAAACAGTTAAAATCAGCATAAACTTCCCTTTAAACAGAACATTACTACAGTTGGCCATCATATGTTGTTGTTGTTGAACTGTTTGGTTTCTTTCTCTGTTTTTATTAAGGATAGAATGTTGTTTTGGGAACATGCACATAGGTTTAGATTGAGAGGGATGCCTTATGAGGAATTGGTATCCAAAGCACTTCTACATCCTACAGCAGCTGTCCCCATAACAAAAGCAGCAGGTCTCACGCAAGATGGCTTCTCCCTCCTACATTTAAGTAAACAGCATATTTCATGGCAGTCTCACTGCCAAATAAGTGCTGTCTCAACAGAAACACACAGCATACTCTATATGGCTAGCTGCTAATCAGAGACCATTTATCTTTACATGAAACGTTGCGAATAAAGCTGTGCCCAAACAAGGTCAGAACGGGTGATGTTGATCAGCAGAGCCATCTTTAAAAGGAGCCCTCCACCCGGTCACTGAGCTGAAATTTTGTGCATCAAAAACAGCTGTTGTCATCACTCACCTTTGACTTGAACGAGCATGAGTTTTTTATAGGGCATGGCACTGTTGTTGGAACTCTGCTCAGATGCATTCACACTTCGCAGACTCACACTGCTGAAGTTTTCCTTACTGGCCAATCCAGCAAGAGCAACCTCAGAGAAACCGCTGTTCTTATTCACTAAGAAAGGGAGGAAAAGAACAGAGACAGACAGCAAGAGCATGAACTCTTAACTTTTACAAGAGAGTAACTCAAAACGGTGTTTCATTGTATTGCGCTATACTATCCACACTCTTACATTTGGAACGGTTTGTGTTAGTTTGGTGGCAAGAGATCCAAAAAATGATTCACTGAATCACCTAAATCCTTGTGCAGAATTTTTTTTAAATTGTAGAACGAGATGTCTAGTTAAAAAAATGCTGTTTGTCACACACACTGGCTGACTGAAATTCCAACACTATAACTAATTTTATACAACAATTCTTTCTGGTCCTCGAATCTGATTGGCTGGTAAGAGTGTCGATAATAGAGTCCAACAAAACTCCAACAGCCGTTTCACCGTTTGTATCACTCCGCTTGCCGAAGTTGCCGTATTTCTCACAGTGAGTGTCATGGCGGATGCCCAAATCCACTATAATTTTAAAAATAATACAGTTTCGTGTCACAGAGTGTAGTTTTAAGAGCATTTTAAGTGAGAATGTACTTGTTTGGTACTAAGAAAGGGAGGAAAAGAACAGAGACAGACAGCAAGAGCATGAACTCTTAACTTTTACAAGAGAGTAACTCAAAACTGTGTTTCATTGTATTGCGCTATACTATCCACACTCTTACATTTGGAACGGTTTGTGTTAGTTTGGTGGCAAGAGATCCAAAAAATGATTCACTGAATCACCTAAATCCTTGTGCAGAATTTTTTTTAAATTGTAGAACGAGATGTCTAGTTAAAAAAATGCTGTTTGTCACACACACTGGCTGACTGAAATTCCAACACTATAACTAATTTTATACAACAATTCTTTCTGGTCCTCGAATCTGATTGGCTGGTAAGAGTGTCGATAATAGAGTCCAACAAAACTCCAACAGCCGTTTCACCGTTTGTATCACTCCGCTTGCCGAAGTTGCCGTATTTCTCACAGTGAGTGTCATGGCGGATGCCCAAATCCACTATAATTTTAAAAATAATACAGTTTCGTGTCACAGAGTGTAGTTTTAAGAGCATTTTAAGTGAGAATGTACTTGTTTGGACTTCAAATATGCAGTTTATTAATAAAGATAACGTCTATTTGAAAATTTGCTTCGACGTTTTGGAGATGTAAGCTCCAGGGCGTAAGCGGTCATTCAGCGCTCATAAACCCGTGGAGAGAGCACCTCACCTCGGCCAGATCTTCTGGAACTTACCGCTGGCTCTGGTGTCTCTATAGTGGTTAAACATGAGATATATTTCATTTTGGGCAAATCTAATGGGCAGTCTTTGGTCTCATTAAGCTATGTTTTGTTCCAGAGCAAATAGTTTTGGCAAAATCTTATGTTTATGTAACTTCAATGCTGTATTTCAGAGAGCTGCCTTTGTACTTTTGACCGAATTGCCAAGCAGCTTTTATGATGGCTGTTGTTTTTGTTTATTATATATTATTATTCAATAAATAATATTTTATATAAATAATAGTAGTATTTAGTATTAGTATTTTAGTTACATTGTTCCGCCATCTACGGAAGTTCTAAGCGGCCATGCATTATTTTTTTTTCCCTCGATATAACGAGAAAATAAGTCGTTATAACAAGAAAACAACTCTCGTTATGTCTATATAACGAGAAAAGTCGTTATAACGAGAAAACAAGAAGGAAAAAAAAAAATAATGCATGGCCGCTTAGAACTTCGGTAGCCATCAGATGGCGATAAAAGAATGTTTTTTCACGAGACAGCAATAAAGACTTTTCAATTGAAAATACTTAAGTGCAGTTTTGAGCAAGGACGTTTTTTCTTCTTTCAAAAAGTTTGTATGCAGCCAACAAATGCACCGAGCTGCGCTGTCATCAGAAATCACCTTTAACAGATGAAAGGATATAGTACAAGCCTATCGGATGTTCATACTAGAGGTCTACATGGAGGACCCGAGACCCGAGGACCCGGGACCCGACCCGGGTTCCGTACGGGTTCGGGGCTATATTTTAAATGGTCAGCCGGGTCCGGGTCCCAATCCGTTACTTCGGGTCCCGGGTCTGTTTAACATTGTTTGTAATACCCGAGTCGATCGGACTCAGAGAACACCCGGCTGTTATCAGAGTCAGTCAGCGCTGTGCGTGTGTTGTTTTGTAACTTTCAAATTGTAAAATTAGAATGAGAAAAGTATGAGTCAGTAATTTGAAATAAGGTGGAAAAATAAGTAAAGCTAACGTCAGCAGCCATGGCACTGGACGAGCAATCGTTATTATAATCCAAAAGGGCAAACAGTCTAAATTATTATGCAAGTTGACTCGAGATACAAAAAATGCAAAACTGCAAAGTCGCATTTGTCATCCGTCACCGGACTTTTGAAACTGGAATAATGAGTGGATTACGCATTTCAATTGGCAAGAGAGGAATAACACAGATGAAACTTTCTTGGCAAGGAGGATTGTGTGCATCACAGTCAGGTACAAGGGAGAAGGCTTCTTACATTAGGTAAGACAAAAAGTTAAATTTTTGCAACTTGTTTATCGACTTGTTAATAGCAATTTGCTGTGGAATATGTGCCGATCGGGTCCAGTCGGGTCTGTGTCTTCCCGGCTGGGTTCGGGTCCATCTTTCAAATAATTGACGGTCCGTGTCGGTTCCGGGTAGTACAATTTTGGCCTTTCAGTGTAGCACATTTACGGGTCTCTTCGGGTTCGGGTATGAATTTTTGGACCCGTGTAGACCTCTAGTTCATACTAATTGTGAATATGAGATTGATCTGAAGAATAAATGCTGTATCAGATGCAGGTAATCACAATCGCTCAGTCAATATCTCTCATAAAACTCTACTATACACAATACACCGCTTTTAATACAGTAATACAATATGCTTTTAATGAAGCAACTCAATGTTTCTTCGTTACTAGTTCTAAAGTGACGTTTTGGAATTAGTAACGGAGGCTTGGGCTCAGCTGTTAAACTGTCAACTTTAGATTTGAATCCGTGGAGGAAGTAGTTCTGCACAAAAGAGGGCTTTAAAAACACTCCGTTGTTATTTTTTATGTATTTACACACTCATGCCGTCAAACTGTTGTATAAACGCAATACCACACTCGTAGAGGTGAGATATGGCTGTATAACGGCATGCTGTGATTACCTACAGCCAAATCACAGTCGTGCCAATATGCAGCCATATCTCATGTCTACAAGTGTGATATTGCTTATATAAATGTGCATATTTAAAAGAAATGGGTTCATAAACTGAGTAGTCCAATTCTACACCCTTCTTCAATCACTCACTCTTTTCCTGTTTCATCCTCTTGCTCTCCAGAAGGCCGATATTCAGTCTCTGTTCTGTGTACTCATGTCTGATGTCCTCCCGAACGGCCAGCATTTTCAGGGGGTTTTTGGATGACTGAACGTTTCTGGTTGGCCGTACTGCACGCTTGTGCTGCACCATGTCTGAAGTCAATCTAAAATAAATAAATAAATGTATGTCAAGCTGTAAATAAACAAATTAATATTCTAAAACAAAAATATGGCTGTTTGTACAGTGACGACTTCAAAATCCACTTTTAGCACCACAATTGCTACACATTTCTTTTGGCTTTACCTGGGCAACTGCACTCCAAAAATGGCATCAAAATCATCATTGATTTCCACCTTGCTAGTGATCTTGGCCATATCCTCTGTGTGTCTATAAAACTTATTGAAGATCTCATCATCCACAGTCATGACCTCTTTAACAGACTTCTCTGTGACTGCAATCGTGGCCTCTTGAAGTCCTGAAACTAAGAAATGTATAAAAACATTAAGAATAAACTGAATAAAGTTGATATAGGACAAAATGTAACATCTTTAAAAGTACATTACATATTTTCTTATCACACTCACCTTTACTATTGAGCCGACCAAGGAATGACTCCAGCTTTTCCAGCTTCTTGTCTGACTCCAGCTTCATGTCCTGTCTGACTTCTATCTCTGCTTAAGAAAATACAGCAGTGATATAACCATATGTATGCATACATGACATATAAATATAAAAAAAAATATGACATAGTAGAAAGAGAACAGAAAATACAATTGGAAAAAAAGGGTAGAGGGACCAGGAAGTGACAAGCTGGACTTGAATATGAGTACAGTATGGTTTCTCACCTTCATGTGGCTTTGAGATGGTATGGGAGGCATTCTTGTTTTTAGAGGACAGAGGGGACAGCACTGGATTTGTGAGAACAGAAGGGGCTGCCAGACCTGGGCGAGAGAAAACAGAGGAGAAAGTTGAACACTGTTACAAAGCAAAACTATATGTATCAAAACTACCTAGTACAAAAATACATTAAAAAGTCTCAATTTGTGTCACTGCTGTGAAGCAATATGTGCAGTTTTCACTGACCTTTTTTGACCATACGTCCAGCCACTGTAAACTGAGTGGAGTCATTGGATGCTCTGTAACCTTTGACCTTCCAGGCCTCCTCTTGTGTGGTGATGAGCTGCTTGCGTTCCTGAATAGACATCTCGATTTGCTCAATCTGCTGACTCTCCACCACCTCATTTCCCATCCTCTGAGATGACAAATGAGAAAAAATTAAGCATTTACATCAATGTCAGTGTGAACCATGTTCTCACACTTTAATTTAAATATATTTTTAATCATTTTAATCTAAAAGCGATGCTTTGTTGTAGGGGTCGACCGATTATCGGAGCCGATTTTAAGCATTTTTATGATTATAGTATCGGTCTTTTTTCAAACCAATTCGCCGATAAAATAACTTAATTTTGAAACGCGCTATTTGGCTCTGATGCAGCCTGTCAGAACTCACCACTCTGTGGCCTAAAGCAATCTCCGCCCACCTCCCACCTGATTTGTTGGGAGTCACAAGTCCGACCAATCAATGCTGAATTCACTCTCACTCCGAAAGCGCTTGCTAACTGGAGCTGCTTCAGTGACCACGCATCAGTTGTCTCTCAAAGGTAAGGCAGCAACAGACGTTGCTTAATTTGCAATAAATCACAATCCACTAACGTTACACTGAAGTTGCAAAACACCTCAATATTATCTATGATTTCCGCGATGCAGAAAATGTGTACGGAATCCAGTCATATAAATGGAATTTACTGTATGATGCAGAATGTCACGAAATTTGTCAAAGTTTGGATGAATTAATCAAAATTAGGTCAGTACACTTAAATAGAGTCTCGATATGGACCAGTATCTGTAAATATTAAGCCGCAAAAATACTATTTACATATAAATCCTGCATGTGCTCTGTGTATGTAAATGGTACATACGCGCGGTTTTGTTTTCTACACAAAGTGTGCGGGTGCCACAAATAAATCAATGTATGGGAAACACTTACATAGGCTACAGAAACTTAAAAGATCCCCATGTTAGCTTAAAGAAATTATCAGAAATATATTACTGTGGTGCAGTATGATATACATAATACTACAACAATTATTATAACTTATTTTTAAAAGAATAATCACACAATACGCTATTTCTTCCATGTTTTAATTTTAATAGTACACCCTTTGCCAAAAAAAATAAAGAGTTTAACTCTCATTTGATTAAAAGATAAATTAAACTGATTTATGCCTTCATTTGCACTGTACTGTAAATTAAAACAAACTGAAATTTCTAGTTTCACATAGGCCAAGACATTTCAACAGGCTATTGAACTAAGTGTGCATGTAAAAGGCTATTAGTGTTATAGTTTCATGAAAATAGTTGCAGTCTTCTTAACTTCTACAATATAGCTATGAAGACAATTAAATTATTTACACTTATTATATAAATGTTTTTAAGTTAATCCATTGATGTGCATTAGATGATGAATTGAATAGTCACCTCTACTATTGTAGGTAATTTTTTAGGTATCAGAAAAGAATTAATGAGGAATTATGAGAGGTTATGCTATTACACATACATTTCTAACATGTAAATTATTGAAGCCAAATACTTACATTTCCCCAAGCCGTTTAGCTTTAGTACAGTATTCACATGCTTAATCATGAAGCATACAGTGGCCCCACTTTTAACTCTCTCTTTATATTACCCTTATTGTAGATGGATGCACAGAGGAAGACCAGAGTAAAAAGTGCAGTGTGGGATTACTACACTCAACCAACACCAGGAAAGGCAGTTTTTGTCAGAGCCCTTGTTATTCTTAATTTTGACATTAATTTTCATTTTTACACCAGACATATATATCTGTTCAAAATATCGGTTATCGGTCTACTTGATATGTAATAATCTGTATCTGCCCTGAAAATCACATATCGGTCGACCCCTACTTTGTTGATAAACATTATGTTTATAAAAGTAGTGAGAGAAACAACACATCTAATAAAAGATTTAGCAAAGAAAAAAAAAACTCAGATAAAATAATGAAAAGAGCTTTCAGTATACACACTTAGCCACCATTTTCCTAACATTACCCTGGAAACACACCAAATTAAAAGCATCTAAAATATACAGAATATTCATATGTAGTCAAACTAGCTAGTTATTTTCTCCAAAAAAGACACCAAATACAACACCACAAAAACACTTAACATACATACGTTTACATACATTACAACAAGTCTTATTGTTGTGTTATGGAGGAATAGTGGATGTGTGTTTGGGGGTGAGAGGCACCTTCCGTCTCCAGGGGTGATGCTCATCCACCTGCACGGGCAGGGGGGTAGCCTTCACACAGAGGGAAGAGCAGGAAGACAGATGGGAGGAATGAGGGATAAGAAAAGAATGGAAAGAAAGGATAAAAGGTGAGAGGATGCATGCTAGACTAAAGAGGCTCCTATGAATAGACATAGGAGGGAGATTCTTCACTGTACCGCTGACCTCATACTCCTTGTTTAGTTTTACAGTCAAACAGAATTATATAGGCATGTATGTGTCGTCCTTTCAGTTGGTTAAGATAATGAAGATGGTAGAAAGATTTACACAGGCCAAAAGGTTTAAGCATTAAGTAGAGCATATAAAATTTATAAAAAAAAATACATAAAGTTATTTGAAGATCAAGAGTTTAAGAGATAGTTAGTAGAAGACAAGAATCTGTCAAGAAGACAAGAACTGAGAGTGCTCAATTAATCCAAGAAATACAAAATTTAATTTCTTAGACTTCAAGAAATGCTTGTACATAATGATGTGCATTGTGTAAAAAATAGAATAAAATAAATAAAAAAGTAAAAGGATGTTCCCAGAAGCCAGATGTTGTTTATTTAATAATTATATTTCTTCTTTTTGTTTTGTTACCATTTATGTACATTTCTTTATTACATGCAAGTACAACACAGGTAATATATACAGGCAATGAACTGCCATCCCTGAAACACTGTCCCTGTATTTTGTAGGGATGCACGATATATCGGCCACCATATCGGTATCGGCCCATATCGGCTAATTTTTTCTGTTATCGGTATCGGCCTGATAAGAAAATTTGGCCGATATCTTAAAGCCGATAAATAATGCATTATTTCCTTCAGAGACACTTCAGATGCGCGCTGTTCGTTTGCAGCCTTTTGTGCAATTGTACATTGTAATATTGTGTATGGTGGACTTCTGGTCTGACGTGCTTTAACCATAAATTTAAGAGGATTTAGTATGGGGCAGGAATTAAAAATGGGGGGAAAAAAATATAAGTGGTCAAAAGAGGGCGGCTGTCAGTATCAGAGGGCGAAATGAAGAGGATAGCTTACATTGGGTGTTTTTGCTCACCTTGGGGACGATTGCTATTTGATCCAGTGGTTCAGAGGCACACGAAAAGGAGGAGGAAAAGACAGGATCCTACAGACAGGACAGAGAGGGGAAGCAAGACAAAAGATGGAGAGACACATGACAAAACAGGAGGGAATGAAGAGGAAGTCCAGGGACAGGCAGCAGGCAGGTGACACTGGTCTTAGACAAAATTTCACCTCTATAACCACATGAACTCTAGACAAGACAAAGTAATTTGCTACAATACTATAGTTAAATCTAAAATACAACACACCATCACCATCCTTGTACAACCACCCTGAATCTAATGATGCTGAAATCGTTCTCCAAACTATGCTGTCAATCAAGCCGTTTCAAGAGAAACCCTAATGGAAAGTACTGGAATCAAATGAAATAAGTTGGCAGATACAGTACTGTAAATAAATCATAAATTCACAGGCTCATCAGGCTGTCATTAATTGATACGGTCACTGTGTGTAAAATTTACGACTAAAGCTAACTGAAAGCCTGTAGCCTATCTATAAGAGTGGTTGAACAAGGCAATTAATACCACACCATAACCATGAAGTCACCATTGGGTAAAACAACAAAGCCATCACAATGGCTGTTAAAATATAATAGAAAATAAAGTTTGACATTGCAGAAATCATACCGTCACCATGGTAGCAATATGAGAGGAACAAGCAAATAAAATCACCACCACAAGTAACTGGGTAATCCTGAGTTGACAACAAGATCCGAAACACCATGACAGCACACTGACGTCACCGTGATTACAAGGATTAAAGACAAAAACAAAACCATAAGCCTTGTACACTGGCTATACCCGTGTTAAGCTTGTTAGCACAGTGGCTAATGGCTAACAGCCTTACCCAAAGTTGATCAGACACGGCAAAGTCATCAATCATCATCCCATCATCCTACAAAAAGGGGTAAAATGAACAGGGGAGAAATTATCCCCTACTAAAAACTTGGATACTGAACTTAACCTTTAATCTGGTTACTGTGAAGAATAAACATGTTTATTATGCAGTCTGAAGATGCTACCTGCATTAATTCTAATAATAAAGTAACTCGGATTGTGATTCTCAATATTATTAAAATGCTACTCATATTAGAAGTTAACTAATTTGTTAAATCAGCATGAAATACTGTATAAACATATTCTGATCTACAAGTATTAAAGTCGCAATGAAACTGAATTACAACTGAATATTTTTTTCCCGTATTTACATGTACATCTGAATGAAACGTTTGATTGAATGGAGGCAGATCTGAATGTGAGCTTGCAGTTTATTGTGAGAAAGGGAAGGGTTAAGTAGACTAAATGATTGGAGACGATCTGCACACATCACCACGAGATCGCAGGGAGATCAAATGAAAAAAAAAGATCAATTTAACACAACAGCTGTTGAATACACACTGTATTTGAAATTAGACAACGCACCATGACCTATGACCTGTACGGTCAGCTGAGACAGTTCAAGGTTCAGAGGTTACCTTCTTCTTGAAGCTCTGCTCCACTTCCCATAGCTGGGCGTGTCTTTCAGACACAGCAACCTTCACCACATCCTGTTTCTTATTTATCCTGTTCCTCCAGTCTTCCTCTCCACTCTTCTTCAACCGAGCCAGCCTGCGAGAGACACAATCATGTGTCATCATGAATTCTTGAATGAAATGATCTAAAAAATCTTATATACACTTTTAAATGCTTAAAATTAATTTTGTAGATGCATTTACTAATTATTAATTGTGTAAACTTTTACATTTCTTAAAAACATGTAATGGATGAGAACAGGGCTGTACTGGGGCAAAAAATCGGCCCTGGCATTTTTTGGTCCAGACGGCCCATCACCACTTCGATATATATATACTGCATATCGAAGTGGTG
>NW_015505238.1:252551-292343 GCF_001515645.1 Sinocyclocheilus grahami
ATCAATTTAAAGCATCCTTGCTAAATAAAAGTATTAATTTCTATCATTTCCCAAAAAAATTCAATAAAAAATTCAATAAAAATAATAGCTTTTGAATGGTATATGTATAAAGTTACAAAAGCTTTTTACTTCAGATAAATGCTAATCTTTGGATCTTTCTATTGGAAAGATCCTTTCTTACTGTTTAAAAATTTTTGACTGGTAGTGTATGTATGTAGCCTATGTATCACACTCATATCACATCTTGTTTTGGATAAGAATAAAATGTCAGGTCCGACAATATCGTGTCTTTTTTTATTTAAATCTAGCTTTATTCGCATTGGCCCATGGAAACCTCTATGAACACACTTGACTTGGCTAAAAAATCACGGGGGACGAATTTATGTTTTATTAAAAAGTGTTTACAAATACACTCATGGTGCGCAGCCGCGCACACACATTAGGATAGGTTAGATTCCTGCCTCCGTTGCGAGTCCCTATCAAGCACTTTACCAATTCAACTACTCTCTTCTTCTCCTCCTGCCTTGCTCTTTGGCCAGCATCACTTACCGCAGAGCAAGCTTGTTCTTGATAAATCTGCTGTGAAAACGTGGGAAAAGCCGACTAGGAAGAAGCTGGGGTGATGCGATCTTTATATAGTCGGAGCAAAATACTTAGTCGCTCCGTCTAAAAAGTGCATTGTGATTGAATGTTTACACTGTCAATACAGGAGACAAACCAATGGGCCACTGGCTGCTCGCTGTCCCTGCATGATGGTTTTCGGCAAAAAAACATTCTGTCGGCCCCTTAAGTGTGTCGGCCCACCGGGAAAATGCTCGGTATGCCCGATTACCAATCCAGCCCTGGATGAGAAGGACCAGATAGTGAAGCAGCTAACAAGAGCCAAGCATGCTTGGGAACTCCTTCAATACTGTTGAAAAGCAATCCAGAATGTATATTTGTAATTTCCAAATGTATATCTACGTACAGTGGGGAAAAAAAGTATTTAGTCAGCCACCAATTGTGCAAGTTCTCCCACTTAAAAAGATGAGAGAGGCCTGTAATTTTCATCATAGGTATACCTCAACTATGAGAGACAAAATGAGAAAAAAAAATCCAGATTGACCAAATACTTATTTTCCACCATAATTTGCAAATAAATTCTTTAAAAATCCTACAATGTGATTTTCTGGATTTTTTTTTCTCATTTTGTCTCTCATAGTTGAGGTATACCTATGATGAAAATTACAGGCCTCTCTCATCTTTTTAAGTGGGAGAACTTGCACAATTGGTGGCTGACTAAATACTTTTTTTCCCCACTGTATATAAAAAAAAGAAGAAAAAAAAAGGTATATTGAAGAACAATTAGCTGTGTTGAAACTTTTGACTGTGATTGTGTAACTAAACATTCATGACAAACAGAAATTAATATTGCATATTTATCTCTGTGGAAAAGTAAAAAAAAAAAACAACAACAACAAATAGGCATTTTCCATGCTCACTGACATGCCTTAAACTCTTTTCAAGTGTGGCTACATTTTTTGTATATATGCAGATGAGTGGTTTTCTTTATGTCATTAATCCATTGTTAAAAAGGCCCAGCAGAGGTTGTACTTCCTTTGCCAGCTGAGGAAGTTCAACCTGCCACAGGAGCTGCTGAAACAGTTCTACTCCGCCATCATTGAATCTGTTCTCTGCACTTCTATAACTGTCTGGTTCAGCTCAGCTACCAAATCTGACCTCAGAAGACTACAGAGGGTAGTCCGGACTGCTGAGCGAATCAGTGGTACAACCCTCCCTGCTCTCCAATAACTGTACTCATCCAGAGTGAGCTAAAGGGCTGGCAAAATCACTCTGGACCCCTCACATCCAGCACACTCCCTCTTTGAACTGTTGCCATCTGGTCGA
This sequence comes from Sinocyclocheilus grahami, assembly GCF_001515645.1. Taxonomy (NCBI): domain Eukaryota; kingdom Metazoa; phylum Chordata; class Actinopteri; order Cypriniformes; family Cyprinidae; genus Sinocyclocheilus; species Sinocyclocheilus grahami. The sequence goes on from NW_015505238.1 coordinate 254,439, forward strand.
CGCTACAGAGCTCTGAGCACCAGAACGGCCAGACACAGGAACAGTTTCTTCCCTCAGGCCATCCATCTCATGAACACTTGACAATAACCGTGGAACACACACTATTTATTCACTCATACACTTATTTATCTAACACTCATACTCAGTTTACACCTCAAATTTGCACATAATATACCTGTACATACAGAACTGTCTATTGTAATATACCTGCACATACAATTGTCCATTTATATATTTTTATTCCTTATTTACTTGTTAAATTTTTTATTTTTTTCAGAGTGAGCAAAAGGGCTGGCAGAATCACTCTGGACCCCTCACATCCAGTACACTCCCTCTTTGAACTGTTGCCATCTGGTCGACGCTACAGAGCTCTGAGCACCAGAACGGCCAGACACAGGAACAGTTTCTTCCCTCAGGCCATCCATCTCATGAACACTTGACAATAACCGTGGAACACACACTATTTATTCACTCATACACTTATTTATCTAACACTCATACTCAGTTTACACCTCAAATTTGCACATAATATACCTGTACATACAGAACTGTCTATTGTAATATACCTGCACATACAATTGTCCATTTATATATTTTTATTCTTTATTTACTTGTTCTATTTTTTTTTTTTAATTATCTGTGTTTTTTGTTCTGTCACTGTCATTCTGTTAAACTGTGGAAGCTTCTGTCACGAAAACAAATTCCTCGTATGTGTAAACATACCTGGCAATAAAGCTCATTCTGATTCTGATCAATTTGAATAACTTGCTTACTATGGCAACAGACAGATCCCCATCAGTTATATAATACTTTGATCTCAAACCGGACACAGCATTACAGCTCTTACAAAACTAAACAAACCAATCTATACAGAGTTATACACAATATAGTGTTACATGGAACTGGAATATGCTACACAAGTTTTTTTTTCTAATATCGGTCCTCTTCCATCTGTGTGCTTCCTGTCAGACCACAACACAAGGAGGCAGTCAGATGGCACTAAGACATTACCGCAGCATCATTACTTTCGACAATGACCTAATTTATAGTCAAAAATGTTGTGCAAGGACTTGGAGCATCTGATGTTTCCATTTCTAATGTAATTTTTCTCCCAGCTCTCATTCTAAATAGAATTATTAAACTGACATGTATTCAAAATACACACAGTGCAACCCACTTTCCCCAAATATTCAAAGTGGAACACACACACAGAAAAGTCTAAGGCAGCCTTGTTTTACACAATTTACAATGTCCTGCTTTATACAGAGATAGAAAGATATCGGTTTTCAATATACATCTATAGGTATACATTGACCTATGCAAGAGAAAACACTTACATATGACATTCTGCTGACTTTTTTTCATATCACCACATCATAAACTTCCCAAACTATTCAAAGATGTCATTTTGGATATTTAATGCTTTCATACACTCACCTCTCTTTGATGGACATCTGTCTGGCAGACATGATGTCTGAGAACTTGTCTCCCTCCTCTGTTTTAAAGTCAGTCTCCTGCTCGTCTTCTCTCCTGTTGTCCTCCAAGAGGTGTCCGGCAGACTCTGTGTGCGTGTGTGGTGCGAGAGAGCCGCTCCGTAAAGAGGATGAGCCCTGAGATACAGCTGCCGCTGCACGTACTGCGGCTGTGTGCACAGGCAGATCTGTTAAACACAGATACATGAAAGGGTTAGAGTAGCCCCAGTGATACAATCAATAACAGCTCAGTGACAGGCGGAGCCACCAGACACATACAAACATAGCCAAACTCTCTCACACACACACTCAGTCCCATCAAGAGTTGATGCACGCTTGAGCATGTGAATACACATAGTAAAACTGATGAATATGTAACACAGGAAATGAGTGTCAGTTTCTAAGCATAAAGGGAAGTTTTGTTGCTCATGCTCTGATCATGTGGCTTAGACAGACATCTTTGTCTTTTCAAATGGGGAAAAGTTTAAAACCACCAGCCTGAATGACAGACACCAAACAGGAAGACTCTACAGAACAGATGCACATCATATCCTATCCACACCAATCTTTTTGTAAAGTCACACTGATATCAGCACAGAACACATGTACAGCAGACACTGCAGGAAACCATCATAACAAGCCAAAAACAGACAGTATATGACTGTGTGAATTGTAGAGTAAGACAGTAAGATGCACATTGTGGGCACAGTAATTAATTTAGGTCTAAGAGGGAAATATGCATTATTTTTTTTCCATTTTGAAATGGAACAGTCAAATTAGAACATTGGGGTAAGATGCAAAAATTTTAAGTGGGCAAATTTTTAAGTAATATTTTAAATAACATTTTAAATGATAATTAATTGGAATTGGCATTTAGTAATTCCATATAACTCATCTTTCACTTTTTTTAAGATTGTGATTTTGAGATTTGGCAGTTATGATTTTATTCCATTTGAGTGACCTTAATTAAATAAATGTAAAAATATTAATGACACTTTTTAAAGAATTGCACTGCTCTGCTGTCTTCCTTTCATATCATCAAATCACAAAATACACAAACTATTCAGAGATGCCATACTTTCATACACTCATCAAAGCACCTCTTAATAAAAGTATGAATTTTTATATACATGTATATATATATATATATACACACACACACACACATATATATATATATATATATACACATATAGAAAGATCTTACGGACTCCACTAAATGTTTGCTTGGAAGTATTATTTATAATATTTGGCATATTTAGTAAATATACAATGACAGCTGTGACCTGACTTCTTTCCCAAGGGGCTATCTGTCCTATTTAGGGGCTCATCTTACCCAAACAGTGAGGCAAAATTAAATTATAACTAAATAAACAACTATGTCCATCAATTTCCCCTAATAATAAAATTTATTGGATGATGCTTCACCAACTTGTACATGTTTCACTGTATGTGTCTAATTATATATCAGTAAATGTGCACTGTTCTTACAGAGAGCATCTTGCCATATTATTAACTAGGAAAAACAGGTTAAAAAAAATACAAAAGATAAGAGTTAATTAAATAATACCTTGAAGTACAGAAACGTATGAGAAGATGTGCCACTTAGAAAAACACATCACCTATATTTCTCTACCTGATATGGCTGTCTTTGACTTGTGCTCTCCATCTGTTTCTGAAGGGTCTTGAGGGGTCACCAGAGCCTCATTGTGCCCTTTAAACTCCTCCCAGTCTCTGGCCGGTTGAGCATGTGGTGTTTGTTTCATGCTCTCTGGAGAGGGGAGTTTCCTCTTCCCCATGCTCAATAACTGCTTTTCTCCTTGGGCCACCGGGAACACATCTGGGGCCTGATGAGCAGTTTGAGGTTGGTAAGGTGGGGAGAGGGTCTGCTCATAGTAGGCAGGGCCAGATACATTGGGCATGGTCAGGTGGATGTCACCAGCATGTTCAGTGGAAACGGTTGAGGATCTTAGGGCCGAGGTAGAGGTGGATGCAAAACAAGCTCCACCTGCAGGCTGCAGCTACAAGAGGACAATAAAAGAGAAGGATGAAGAGTTTGAGCAGAAAAGGAAAGGATAGATTTCAGAGTGAACAGTATGAGAAAGAGAAAGATTAGAGCAAAGAGAGAGGGATGGTATGAGAACAAAAAGTGAGTCAGCATGGGCAGGAAACAGCACATTCATCAACAGTTCATCAGCAGACACACGTCAATCATGCTGACTAATCAGAGGCTGACTTAGTGCATTTCCGGTAGCTGAAAGGCAAGCATCAAATCAGCTAATAACAAAACCATTCACAAAGCCATGCCCTTTATATACTGAACCCGACTGTTCCCATCATGCCCTCAGAAACAGACACACTGAGTCACAGACACAATCAATTAAATTTAACACTACTGTGTCAGCAGGGCTTTAGGCAGAGTTGTGGTGTACATTCAGAATAAGATCATTGATTTCCAAATAAAGTAAGCATTCAGCACTGACACATTTCTCCTAAAAGCACTCAAAACCTCCCACTCATTCATTAGGGAGTCTTCATAGGCAACAACACAGAACATCTTCAATGACAACCACTAAACCACAACCAACTTTCCTTAGAGAACTGCTTGATCACAATGCATGGAGTGTGACCATTTAAATATTCATAACTAAGTATAGAAATGAACAATAATAAGTAGAGGTGGGCAGTATGTGGGAAATGTTACTTAAAAGCAGCAGTGTCTTTTTGCAGCTGAAAACAGCAAAGTACCTCTTTATCTTTTTTAAGTAACATTTTGCATTACAATACAGTTTGGTTTGTTGGGTCATATTGCTTTTTCACCACAAACAACCACCCCAGAGTTTTCAGTTGGGCCAAGACTCGATCAGGTGATGCTAGAAACGATTATTTTAGTAACAGCACGTTTACGGTGTTAATATAAGTCTAAATTAACCAAACTAAGTGAGAAAGCCCTAAAAATGTGTGATTAGAAATAGTTCTTTCTTGATTATATACACATTCCAGTGTGCATTTCCCACAATTTTTCCATGCTTAGTCATTCTCTAATCACAGAAAGCAAAACACTATAGCTAATTTCTTTGCAGAGTAACCCAGCACTAATGATGTTTATACATAAAACACAATAAACAAACAAAACATCATATCTGTTAACATTTCTCAACTCCATTTCAAAAGCACATAAAGACTGCGAAGCCAGTACTTGATCTACCAGCAATCTGGAACTACATTCACAAACAGAAGCATTTACCTCCATGCCTTCTTTGGGGTTGTACGATCATCTAAGCAAGATGCTTAAAAGAAATGCCTGAATTCAGCCTACTGGCACATAGGGACATATATGCTGAAGCATTAGGACAACTGCTTCTAAGACACGGGAAAATGGTTTTACTGCAGGCTGAGTAAAACCTTGGTTTCTACGAAATATCATACAGTTCTAGAGGACTCGGGTATCCTCACATGTTCCAGATCACTCAGAAGCTCTGAGAACTCCGATTCCTCGTCAAACATCTCAGAATCAGAATCATCCTGCATCAGAGACAAACCCCTTTAAATGTTCAATTGTATGTGTCTGTGTGTGTAGAACTAAGATTGATTACATGTCTGTGGATGTAATACTTCAACATATGCCCAATAAACTTAAATCAGGGTACACAGTAAGAGTGGGCAATATGAGCAAAAATATAATAACAATATTGCTAAACATTTCGGTTGATAAGAAAAAATTCCATGACATTTTCCAAAATAATAGTAGACCTATTAAAAATGTGAAAGTCTAACGACACAATATAAATATATGGTTATTATAGATTAACTGAACAACCCCACATCGTTGTGTATCTGGGTGTTGACTGTTCAATCAACAAAAAAAACAATCACATTAGCTTTCGAAAGTTTGCTGAAAGACTGTAGGGACGTACTTTAACCCTTCACAGACTCATTTTCACTTTTTATACAGTGAAATGTAACATAAAATAGGTGGAAAACAGAACATTAATGGTAGTGAAGCGATGCAACTTTTGCTGTAGGTCACGACAATGACAATATTACGAATATAATGCATCTGATTTCATTCACACTAATACTATACAGAACATAATTTTTAAGGCTGCAAAGTAAGTATTAAAAACAAAAAAGTACCTACTCAGAGTATGTAATTTCAGGATCAGCCTGCAACTTCTTAACCCCCGATTTCTGACTTGCTTTATAGCTTCATTGTTTCAGTCTTTTCTATTCTCCTCCAGTATTTAACTGACATACACTATATGGCCAAAAGCATGTGCACACCCAAAGATCACACCCATATGTGCTTAATTTAATGACCAGTCATGATTCATGATTTAAATTACACGATGAGTAATGCACTAAACTGATACAATTCTCAACTGCGACATGAATAAGCATGGTCTAAGTGTTTAATGAAGAGACAGAAATGTTACATACCTGTTCAACCTCTCCTAGTGTGATTGGCTGAGTCTGGTAGCGAGCATTACTCCTACGTGACCGAGTGTCTCCCCTGCCCCGAAGGCCGTGGCTGGACGGCTGTGCCAGGCGGTTAAAGAGTGCCATCTTCTCTGCCAGACTGAGCGTGGAAAGATCTGGCTCCTCTTGGCCATCCTCCCCTGGAGATGCATGGCGAGCTCGATCCGTCTCCACTGCCTCCTGAGCCAGCCGAACCTCTCTGGCCTGCTCCCTCACCGTGGAGCTCTGCTGAGATGAAGCCTGCAAGCTGTAGGGCACATCAACACCAGACTGTTCAGGAACACTCAATGTGTTTCATATTAATTCCATTATATCACCTGAAAGGCTGGGCTGCATGTCTGTATTTATCATACATAATTATGATAATACTAAAGAATCACAACATTGTGTAAATAACTACTTACATAAACTTGGATTAAACACGTGCATGCATAGAAAATACAAGCAATCGTGATTCATGTTACAGTATGAATAAAGCATGTTGGATGTGTTGTTCATTCAGCAGTCCATTTATCAACACAAATGAATAAAAGTCTGTGTTAAATATTTTCAAGGACAAATAAAACATTTCTTCATATTAAGATTATAGTAGCATGTGAAGATAAAGATGTCATGCAGTTTATATGCTCAACATGTTGCTGATGAAGCAAAAAAACACAAGCGACGACTCGAATCCCTCCAAACAATGTGTCATACTTTCACAAGTAATTCAGACGCATTTAACAACTGTTACCATTTCATGACCTTACAAAACATTAATAACATATTATAGCTCAACACAAGTCAGTGATGATCAGGATAAGTTTATTTGTAGTCATGAAATTGTGGGTGTGCTTTTGAAATTCTCACTCTTAATTCTAGTAACGCAAACTAATGATCTGTATTGGCCTGAAAATACCACAAGATGGTGCTGGTTCTTAATTTGACTTTTCAAAGTTGTAAATAAAACAAACATTTTTGGAGTAGTTCATGCATTCATGACCTCTAGACTGGACTATTGTAATGCACTGCTAGGTGGTTGTCCTGCATCTTCAATAAACAAGCTACAGGTAGTCCAAAATGCAGCTGCTAGAGTCAAGAAAACATGATCATATTACCCCAATTTTACAGTCTCTGCACTGGCTATCTATTAAGTTCCGTATCAGTTACAAAATATTATTACTTACCTATAAGGCCCTTAATGGGTTAGCTCCTGCATACCTAACTAGTCTTCTACCATGCTACAATCCATCACGCTCCCTAAGGTAGGGTGACCATACGTGCCATTTTTCCCGGACGCATCCTGGCCAGGATTTCTATACTGCCTAAAATATATAGGGTTTGGCTTTGTTTGCGTGTGCAGACCGATCGTTGTATGACATTGGTTCCTTATGTTTTCGAAACTCTCTCGAGGTACTTTGAATCAAAGCAATATAGAAATCCTGGACAGGACGTGTCCGGGGAAAATGGCACGTATGGTCACCCTACCTAAGGTCGCAAAACTCTGGACTTTTGGTAGTACCTAGGATAGCAAAGTCCACTAAAGGAGGTAGAGCTTTTTTGCATTTGGCTCCCAAACTCTGGAATAGCCTTCCTGATAACGTTCGGGGTTCAGACACACTCTCTCTGTTTAAATCTAGAATAAAGACACATCTCTTTGGCCAAGCATTCAAATAATCCATCTCATAATCTAGTACTGCAGTTATATCCGATCAAATGCACATTATTCTTCTTTAGCTTGGGTTAAACAAATCAATTTTGCTTGGTTGGAACAGCAGCTATGCTAATTAGGTCTATTTGTTTCTCTGTTTTTGCCAAGGGATCTCAATGATGCATGATGATGCAATGATGCATGAATCTAAAGAAATAGAGACATTTTTGTAAAGACAAATCTTTGAACATGCAAGCTCTCAGTGACAAACATTAGTATTGATCAGAGTGACCATGCCTGTATTACACACACACCCATGGGAGTGTCTGTATGTGTGTCCTGGGTACCTGGATTTGGTCACAGAGCTGCTGACTAGAGTGGGACTAGGAACACGCGTTACAGAGGTTTGTACAGTCACGGACTGTGACAAATGGTCAGGGACACTTTAAAGCACACAGAGTAGAAGGAAAGAAACAGAGACACAGGAAAAAAACTGAAGGAAACTGAAGAAAAGAGATCATAGCTACATACACCACACGAAAGAAAAGGAAGGGATAGAATTTAAAGGAAAAAAACAGTGTACATACTTCTATTCTATTTATAGCACACCTGTGCATAGAATGTTTGTCTATTTTTGTTTACTTATATATATATATATATAGACATTTGTGCATTTTATTCACATTTCTTTACTTTGGTTATCTGTGTGGTTGTTGTCTCTATGTACAGTAAGCTTCTGTCACCAAAACTAATTCCTTGTACAAACATACTTGGCAATAAAGCTCTTTCTGACTGATTAATTTGTTGACTGATACATGTACAGTATGTATGCTTACACTACAGTTAGAAATCATTAACTTTTTTCTTTTAAAATATATAATTGTATTAAATTTTAAATTGACCAAAAGTGACAATAAAGACTTCTACATTGTTACAAAATATTTATACTTAAAATAAATGCTGTTCTTTTGAATAGTCTATTCATCAAAAAATAAGAAAAAAAGTTTTACGATTTCTACAAAAATATTAAACAGCACAACAGTTTTAAACAATGTTTCTTGAGGATGAAATCAGCATATTAGAATAATTTCTAAAGGATCACGTGACACTGAAGTTTAAAGCAAATAAATAAATAAATACAATTTTAAAATATAGGCCTATTAAAATAGAAACCAGTTATTTTAAATTGTAATAATTTCATAACATTGCTGTTTTTACTGTATTTTTGATCAAATAAATAGTGAATATAAAGAGACTTCCTTCAAAACCATTAAAGGGGTGGTTGACTTTTTTTCTAGGCTTGACTGTTTATGGGGTGCAGTCTAACGTGTTAATGCTTCATTTTTAAAAATACACATACATTTTTCACATAATTTACCTTTATTCCACACCTCTCTGTCCCTTCTCCTATTAACGCGCTGATCATTTCCTGCTTTTATGAAGCCCCTCCCTCAGAAATGCATGATGGGCTCTGATTGGTTAGTTAGTCCAATGTGTTGTGATTGGCTAAACCACCTCTAACGTGCGTCTACCTGTGCAAGCACGGCTCTTAATGGTATTTTTTCTGTTTGTTGTTGTTGTCTCATACATTTAGATACGCTGTTATTTGTAAATGCTACTGCTTCTGTTAGCTTTGAATACACGGTTTTATCCAGATTAAAGCTTTAATACAGTACGGCAACCGCACGCGTGTCCATGTATAAAGCTTCTCATGGCTATGTGAAAATGAGTGTATAAATGGAACAGTTCATTGCTTGAGCTGAGCTGGTGATCTGAATGAGAGCGCGAGAGAGAGCGAGAGAGAGAGAGAGAGAGAGAGAGAGAGAGAGAGAGAGAGAGAGAGAGAGAGAGAGAGGCAGAGCAGAGCAAAATGGAACACTTGAGCTGAGCTGGTGATCTGAATGAGAGCGCGAGAGAGAGCGAGAGAGAGAGAGAGAGAGAGAGAGAGAGAGAGATGCAGAGCAGAGCGTGTGCAGCAGGGCGACACGAGGAACATGATTAGAACTTGTGAATCCATTAGAATCGTTAGAAGACAGAGTCGCGATTCATATATAAATAGATGTTTTCCTGCACCCCTAGTTTTAACGGCATGGTAACAACTCTTCCTCTTCTCTATGGCCACGCCCCCTTCGTTGCATGTTCCCAGGGACGGGGTTTGTGATGTCACAAACCCGGGAAGTAACTCAGTGGCTACATTTGCATGCACAATTTTTGGTTCAATCGGACTGAATTCATTCCGATTGATGAATCTGAATGTAGTGTTTACATGCATTCTTAATCGTATTAGAAAAGGAATAAACCACCCCTTCAATCCGATCGAAATTTCATTCCAATCGGATCGATTAAGGTGTTTACATGAAGGTTTTTCAATCCGATTGAGCCCTCAATACGATTACAAATGGATTATTTGGTTGCATGTAAACGTAGCCATTGTAGTCCCTATGAGCCGTTGCCAGAATTTTAAAAGATGATATCTCCGTTTGCATTGAACTTTCAGCCCGCAACTTGTTGCAGATGTTGTTTATGCTCAAACAGCAACATTACACACTAACTAACGTTAAAAAAGTGAAATCGCAATCAACCACCCCTTTAAAAAGGTTACAGACACACCACTGAACTGTAGTTTATATCTTGCCAAATTTTGAAGCTAACAAATGGAAATATTTGGGGTATTTTTGTGCCCTTAACCTGAATTATTGAACACGTCACATACTATAAAACTTACGTGGCAGCAATGACCACTTCCTCTGAGGTGACGGGCTGAGTGCGGGAGCGATCCTGACCTCTCCTCAGCCTGCGTTCAACAGCAGGGTTACGGCTCCATGCCTTCAAAACTGAACCATCTGAAGTCTTTTCAAGCTCCTAAGAAACAGGAAGGCTTTGTATGAAAGCTTTGCACAATAACTTCTAACAAAATAAATATAAACAAAAAATATAAACACTAAAATGCTGCATTTGACTTTGAGGAACTTTACTAGCTTGTTCAAGATATCAGATGTTTTCCCTTTAAGTCAGGTTTCTATTAGACTCACTAATTTGTCATATTTGAGGAATGTGCATGTTCGTATGATATGAGAGTTGAGGGGTAATGGACTGAGGTGTGTCCTCTTTACACAATTCTTGGAATGCCAAATTAATAAGCATGTACAACCACAGTAAGACAAGCTCTGTTCCAAAAACTAGAAAACTGAAAGTTTAAGCAACATTGTTAGTCACCAATGTCATGTTTCTATCATCAGGCAGCAAAAGAGATCTTATGTTGGACTATATCAAAGAGAGAAATGAATTCAGATGGCAGGATGATTAAGAGTCATGTTTTATTCAGCACTGAAAAGTAACAACTGAATATTGTGCTAATTTAAAATGCAGAACTTCACCCAATATTGGTGTGTTATGCATTTGTTGTGTTTATTAGAGCATCAAATAGTTAGCTTAGCAACATGCTAACATGAGACTCCATTGGAATCAACAGAGCTGTGGTTGATTCTTGTGTGCACTTCATGTAAGGGACAATATTTGTGTGGTCTGCATAACCACTGGCAGGATTGTGGCCAACACAGAGTGTTTCAAATAAGCCACTTAAAAAGATTTTGGTTAGGATGCTGTCTTTATAGACAGTAGAAAGGAAGCAGCTCACTTTCAGGGTTTGGAACAGAAGCACAGACACACTCAAGCACCACATACCCTGAAAAGAGAGCGCTTGGCGGCTACACTCAGCTTTGCTCTCTCATCCAACTTCTCTTCATCCACTGGAAAAACACAGGAAGGAGAGAAGAAAAGAATGAGTCAGAAGCCTTTTCATGAGAACTATTTCATTAAATCCCAAGACTTTCAGAGGACAAACACAATGCTAAACACATGGTAGAAAGATTACACAAGCAAATTTCTGCTTCTCTACTCTGATTTCACAAAGGTTAACCTTAAATAAGACACAGCAGGGGAACATAAATGCTGTACAGCTACCAAATGCAGCGTATTATATTAAAATCTGCTCTAATATAAATTGTGGCATGCTTTATGCAACACTTAAAGGCACAGTTTCCCCAAAAAATGAAAATATGTGACCATTTACTCACCATGTTGCTTTAAACCCAAAGAATTTTGGTTAATCTTCAAAACACAAATTAGGTTATTTTTAATGAAACTAGAGAGACTTCTATACCTCCATTGAAAGTTCAGGAAACCAAACTTAGATTCATGTGCCATTAAGTTTAATTAAAAATATTTTAATTTGTGTTTCAAAGATTAACCAAATTTTTATGTCAAAGTATCAAATAATATTTATTTTTACATCTTGCTCGAGGCAGAACTTTAACAGTTGAAAATGTTATGGTCAGCATTAATTCAACACATTTTTATTCAGCAAGGATGCATTAGACCGATTTATTTTCCCAAATAAATGCTGTTCTTTGCAGAAGTGTAATAATACTAAAATGTATTATGGTTTACAACAATTATATTAAGCAACACATTTGTTTCAACAATTGTATGTACTATCAGCATATCAGTTTGCATTACTGAGCATTACTGAGTTTACTTGTGTTATCTCTGACTAATATTTAAATTTGTTTGATGATCTGAAACATTAAAGTGTGACAAACTTGCAAAAAAATAAGAAATCAGGAAGGGGGCCAACACTTTTTCACACCACTGTATATGCTATATTAAACCTTAAGTGATAATAGAGATTGTGTTGTGTATGCAAAAACAAAAAAAAAACAAAAAAAAGGGGGGCCTTACCTTCAGGGCTCAGTGGTTCAGGGCTTAGATGAGACCTAAAGAGAACAAAAGTTGAAGTCTTAAAAAAGGGTAACAATTTTGGATTTTAAAATGATTAGGTCAATGAGCTGACTTGCAATAGTGTAAGCAGACAAAAGCAGCAGCATATTTAGGAAAAAGAGAATCAGGAAAATACACAAAGCAGCTAGTGGGAAAGTGCAGAAAACATAATCAGGCCTGCTTAATCCACAGCGTTTGACAGAATTATAGATTTCGCAAAATGCCACAGAAATAGAAGAGGAAGAAAAAAAATTACAACAAAGAGCCTTTCATAAAAACCACTGACCAAACCTTTGGATTAGAATCCACTACACATAAAAACAGTATACAGTGTGTTAAAGGAGTAACATTATTTAGTGAGTCAAAAGCTAACTTGAAGTAACCAGTGCATAAATACAGTGCAGTTAAAAAGGGTAAATTAAAAAATAAATTTTGAACCAATCTGGGTTTAGTTTTCTGCACATCAAGTGTCATTTTAAATTTGCACTCCAGGACAACTCTACAATATCATGCATAAAACAACTCAAAATGCCTACCGGTCCAACTGTTCACGTTCAGTTGATGTGATAGGCTGCGTTCTAAACCTCTCAGATGTCTTTCTATTCTCAGTAGGACATATATACCGCAAAGGGCGACGAGATGAGCGATCTTTGACTCTCTCACTTCTCCAGGGTGCATGTGTATCTGGAGGCACCTCTTCTGCCCTATTATGTCACAAAGCATGACTGAACGAGGCTGCATTGAAGAATGACAGGTGCACAGGCAAAATGCTAATGCCGGATGAATATTTCATCTAAGCATCCTCATAGTGGGTTAAACTAACTAATGAAAACCCTACAAACGTAAAAAGTGGTTAAGAACTATTTTGTCAGAACAACTAGCATAAATTCACACATAATTGTCTCTAGAAATACAAAGCTGCCAAGCCAAGGTAAGAAGAAAGACAGGCAGAAATGGTTAATTATTACTGACAAAGTGCGCACTAGACAAGCCGAGCAGCATGATGGCTGAAAGAATAGAGCATTAAAATCTGCTGGTCAGCTTTGAATGAGTGATTCCTCTGTAAGATCACAATGTCTCTTCTAATATTTCATTCTCCAAGCAGTTACATAAGATGAGATTTTGATTAACTGCATGTTAATCAGCAGTGTTAGATAATGTTAGTAAGTCGACACATATTGATAATGTACCACCACCTACAGTTCGGCTTTCCGGGGACTCGCAACACTTTCCAGGTAGGTGTGGCGGAGTTGGGCAACTGAAACCCTTGCATCATGGGATAGGTGATCACCATTAAGCACTTTCTCCTGACGGGCAGGCTCTCTGATTGGGTTCTGGATGGCATTCAGTTGGACATTTCCAGTATCCAAAGGTTTTGGCATATATCTCCCACTGGAGGTCTGGATTGGGGCGTAGCAACTAGCATCAGTCCTTCTATGGGCCTCTCGAGCTCTTGCTTGCATAGACTCTGTGGCCTGAAGTCGGGACACATGCTGTGTGTAAACTTCCTGTCTTGACTGACCTCCACGGCGCCCTCTGGGGTCATCTGCAATATCCTCCCTTCTGTGCCGACTGATGCCTGGGTTTACCTCTACGTTGTCGGTACTTCCTTGGCACGAGTCTTCAGTGCTCCGTTCTTTCCGATGAATTTCAGAAGGTAAAACTGCCTTCCTGCTACACAGGAGCCCCACTGTCCTCACATCCTGTTTTCCCTCTGATTCAAGCACTTCTTGAATCTCTTGTTTATGCCTGGAAGCGGATTCACTGCCCATAGAGAAGTAGCTCTGGCACCCCAGGTCATGGCGATCCTCTTGTCCAGAGTGGGTCAGCCGCTGTTTGGCTGAAGCATCAGGAAGGTTCCGATTGTGAGGGTGATATCGAGGGTATGATTGGGGAAACTGGTTGTATGCAGGTCCTTCTGCTGTTTGACCCCTGTGAAACGGCTCGTCACGGGCCAGTCTCTCCCTAACTCGTATTCTTCAGAAGAAGAGAAAAGGGTTGGTTACTTAGACTTAAAAGAGATATTAACTGACTCTGCAAAAGAAGAAATAAAAAACAGAACCATTTCATGGCCCTGGAAGTGAGTGAGTGGAAGCAAGAAATTCTGATCCAACCAAAACAACCCAAGCCACAGAACCAGTAGAAGTAACTCAGTATGGTTTGTGTTTATTAGAATGTGGTTAAACAGCAACTTTGACAGTGTTTGGAATAAAATATAAAACACTGAGACACTAATAGTGTGCATCAAAGTTGATGTTTTCAGTGGTTGGAATAATGAGAACCATGTGAAAAATGTTGTGCTTACTGTAACAAAAATCGAGCAGCAAAACAACAACTGTGATATTTGAAACAACTGAAACAACTCAAAATAGTGATTATAGTCAAAACATCATAAATAAAAGGTCAGTCTATTAAATCAGAGGCTTTCCAACTATGATAACAGATCCTCAAATCCCAAACTGTTTATAGGCAACAAACTATATTTTCACACTTGAGCCATTTATACTGTCATGAAAAATACTAACTGTGAAAATTAAAAAAACATGTTTGCAAAATTAAATAATTGGCTTTTATACAATTTTATGTTATTCATACTATGCCAAATTACAAAACCATTAAAGGAATAGCTCACCCAAAAATGAAAAATTTGTCATGTTCTCACCCTCATGTCGCTCCAACGACATCAGAAGATATATTAAAGAATTTTGAAGAACCAAACAGTTGTTGGTCCCCACTGACTTTCATAGCAGGGAAAGAAATACTATTGCAGTCAATGGGGACGACATGAGGGCGAGTACACCGCAAAATATGCTGTCTCCTCCCCCTTAGCGGCGGTGTCAAGTGTCATATTACAAAATGCATTAGTCTTTTACAATCAAAACGTTTTATAATCTTGACATAAAACATATCATTGGAAAGGTCTGAGTCGCAGGATTCCATATTTGGTGGTTATTTTGTGAAGTAATAAAAGTAATATTGACAGAGAAATCTAGACATTTGTGACAGACAAATGCATCAAACTAATTTCCTAAATAAAATCTCACAGAAACCTCAATTTTTTTTTAAATCAACTTCAAATTTGGAACATAAATTATTTAGACATAAGGCTTTACATTTTTTAAAGCAATTTTAGAGTAAAAACCTGTTATGTAAAATGTTTATTTTATATAAAATATATTAAAATTGTACAGTGCATTTTCTTTACAGAAAATGTAAACTTCTATAGCTTTGATATTTTAATCTCTAAAAAAAAAAAGAGATCAACCTTTCCTCTGGGGGTGACAGTTAAGGGGTTAAACAATTGGCAAACGGAAAATATCTGCAGTGTAGCATAAATAAATCTGAAGAGAAAAAAAATGAAGTTTAAATCAAATATTTTTCCAAAATAACCGTGGCCCCCGACTTCCTTTGAGCCTCCTGGGGTTCCACAGACCCCAGTTTGAAAAGCCCTGCTTCATATGACAAATGACTGAAAAACAAAGATATTCTGCATTGAGAATAAGCTTTTCTGTGAACTGTAGAAAAAGCTCAAACCATTTGGACACATAAAGGCGGTTTCTCCCTTATATATTATCATCTTATAAATGTATAGCTTTGGATATCTAAACAACCAGCTAATTTCACACTACACAGCATTTCATTACATGCTGTGTGAGAAAGGTTTGCTGATAAACTAGCTTATTTTGTGATGACTGGTTCATTATGTTAGGTCAGCAGAATCAAAGCTCTCAGCAGGGGGAGGCAAAAGACTCCCATCCAAAAGCTGTATCAGTCAGTGCACTACCAGTGAAGGGACTTATATCACAAAGAAAATTTCCTATAACCCTTTTAAAAATGTCTGTTTCTTATATGATTACATTCTTTGTGTCTATCTCTTCATCTCCACCTGTTCACCTACATTAATGCTTGCTTTCCATCAGCTCAGAGCCATAATACTGTTAAAAACAGAAGTTAGCAAACAATTCAACCATCCTTTACACATCACTCTTTTATGAGTTCTATCCCACACTCCTCTAGCTGATAAAAGCTGTTTCTCCTGAAGCGAGCTTGACAGCTGCCATCTACACACTCACACTTGAGTTTCACATATGGTACCCATGCACTCCGCTGAGCTCCTCTGGACCCCTGTTTAAGTGAAACCATGCACTGCACTCTGTAGTTGTTGAGTCATGTGAACTGTTTTTAACCTTCTCTAAGCAGACTGTATTTTCAAGGCTAAATTAGAAAAATGTCTCTAACAAAATGTAGCCAAGAGATATGGTTCACGAAATGAAAAGAAATAGTATTTTAAAAAAGTGAATGCAAATATAAACAGAGAGGTTTATTAACTTAAAGTCTGTGTTTACATTAAGACCAATATCACGTATTTAAATATCTAAATAAAATTTCATGTCGACTTTAAATGCAAATTCATGGCAGTTGAACATTAACTCAAAAAGCATCTACATCTCAGACTTGATCACTATAACAATTGGAAACCATATTTTTTTTAGAAGGTTATGATTGTGCAAATACTCTGTAGATTCTTCAGAGGAGGAGGTGGAGAGCCCAACCTTCTCCATTTCTCTTTACACATCTCTTATATCTACATTGGGTTTGTTAAGGTCAGCAGACATTAAGTGACAAGGAATTGCAGAAGAGAAATATGTCCACATTGTAAAATAAAACACTAAACTAGTATAGTCTCTGGAAGAACTTAAAAGAATAAAAAGTGAGAATGAAAGAACAGGGAAATAATGGAATAAAAAAAAAAGATGCAAACCGGGAACACAATTTGCGTGTGAAATGATTCCCAACAAACTTGGCTCTGGTGTTTTGCATGACTAATCAAGTTATCACACTCTCCATTTGGCATATTGAGCTAATGCAGGCCAAATGATCTGCATTTACATTCTTGTTGAGTTTGGTGACTCGTAGCTCAACAATTTTCTTTTCCACCACAATACCAAAAACCCAAACATGTCACACATGATTCAGCCAGGTATTGAAATACAATACGAGGACAATAACTGCCATATAGGGATAAACCACACACACACAAAGAAACTGGACTGTGCCTGAAGTATATTAGCAAGAGTTAAGGGTAAACTGCAGCAAGAGGTCTAAACGTTTAATGACCAAATACAAACCCACAGCACTCATTAACAGCGTGGATGGGATGGGTGGTAGAGATGTGTGCGAGGATGGCCACTTTGTTACTGAAATGATAGGCCCAACTCAAAATAACCTGACAGACTAAACCAGCCCTTATTGTCCCTTTGTAAAGCCAGGTTGCTACTATGATCACTTAAGAAAGAAACACAGGCCTAAATTTACAACTTTGTGTTCCAGTCTTCCAGGCTAAGTTTGGTCCCTTGTAGGGGTGTGCAATATTTAGCATCTGCGACTTAATATCGCAACTGTTGTTTTAACGATATGCAAGCTGACATCGAGTATGTCACTCACTTTGCAAAAAAGAAACAAAAACACATCTTGAAAGTCCAGACTGCATGATGAAGCCTATTGTAATACAGTTAGAATGCCCCAATAATTCAAGTTATGAAAACATCCCTGTATGGGTCTTTGTTTTTTATATTTATATAGATACAACACCATGGTGTTTCATTCCTGAATACATCTGTTTTTGAATGAATCATTTGAATCAATGATCCATTCATGCAGACAGTCACTTGCTTCGTTTTTAAATGAATCGACTATTTTGAACAAAATTACTGATTCAGTTAATCACTCCTTAAGAAAGGGACTTGCTGCCACCTGCCGGTGGATTTAGTGTCATTTATGCCAAGGAACCAGCACAAAAACACACTCAGCAAAATATTGTTTAATTATTGTTTGTTTTGTCAATATCGCACAACCCCTAGTTCCTAGCCACAGAAAGTTGCAAAGTGGAACAACCAGACAACAATCCAATAAAACTAAAAAAAAAACACAAGACTCCTGTCACAGTCATTCTTACCTCACATATTAGCAAGGATGTTTATAGGACAGGTCTAGAGATGGTTTGAGATAGGGCCATGAAGTTAGGCGGGACCACTGTTAAGTGAAGGGTGTCAAACACACCCATAAATCCCAAACGTATGGTACCTGGAAGGCCAGTTGATCGGAGAGAGGGTGTCTCCTTCTGAATCAGTCTGAAGTGGCCACTGGTTTGTTGACTGGCTACAGGAGCTAAATTAGTTGAAATGCCCAAAAGAGTGAACCACTCAACAGTTTAGTGTTTATGCTTAGAGAGAGGGGAAAAACAATTCTTCTTCTTCAAAAAAAAATTAATAAATAAATAATTAGGGCCTCAAGTAAGTTATGAAAATTGAGCTCGGCCTGCTGGGAACAGGGTTTTAAAGCCCAAATCCTCATTTGTTCACATTAAGTAAGCAATGAAACTTTATACTGACATTATAAAAGTGCTTTGGGTATTTCCTGAATATCATTCTTTATCATATTCATTTGTAATTTTTTGGCTTGGCTTGATGTTGGGAATTTTAATTCTGCTGGAATCTTTTGTTGCTTAATTTGGCACACACTTTAATTCCAATGTGTCACACAGAGCACTGACCCATGCCATAAAGAAATGAATGCCAAAGGACAGTAAAGGTCAATGCTAATGGATAATGTGTCATACTGAACAGAGCCCACCCATCTTTAGGGAGCTGTTAAAACACTCCTAACAGTATGCAAGCCAAATCCTGCAAATTGACGGCTTTCTTTTGGGGAAAATACCTGTGAAAGACAGATTCAGGGGAATACCAGCCAACATTATTTCCAAGAAAGGAAAGAGTAAGCGAAGGAATATAAGACACCGATATATAAAGATACTACTAGATGACTGTAAGATTAAAAAAAGAAACATCTACCATGCTGAGAAGTCTCACCCGTGTCTTTGGAGGATGTTGTGAGCCTGCTGCTCAATAAACAGATCACCAGGAGATGCTCCCTGTTTTGGAGATGGCATCATGGTCCTTCGGCCTGCATTAGGCGAGCTGGGAACCCCCATCACCCCTGGTTCCTTCCCTGTGACCCTGGCAGACCCTGATACATCCATATATGCAGATGGGTCAGATGCAACCCCTCCACCTCCATGCAATCTATCCCGCTCCTGTGC
Organism: Sinocyclocheilus grahami; assembly: GCF_001515645.1. Classification (NCBI taxonomy): domain Eukaryota; kingdom Metazoa; phylum Chordata; class Actinopteri; order Cypriniformes; family Cyprinidae; genus Sinocyclocheilus; species Sinocyclocheilus grahami. The sequence continues at coordinate 273,898 of NW_015505238.1, forward strand.
CCTCCTCTGGTTCTCCAGATTCATCATCCTCTCGCGCTCGGAGATGGACTCGGTGTGATCCCGGATGAACTCTGGATCGCTGTGAATGTGTGAACTGGCCCTGTCTGCATGATGGCTGGGGGTGTAAGCATTATGCTCCACTCCATCTCCTCCATCTCCCTTTGACTTATGTTGTCGGTCTGAGCCGTCGGGCTCTCTAGAGGTTTTGGAGTAGCGAGCCGTATAGTCAGTCTCCAACTCCTGATCCAGAGAGATGCCATAGCGCTCTGCTAGCTGACGGCGCCGTTCTGCCTTGTAGCGTGCGATCCTTTCGGCTTTAGAGTCCAGCTCTGCCACATGAGTGGAGCCAGTGCTATAGACAGTCTCCGGTTGGACTGTGTGGGTTCTGGACTGAACCTCTGCACTGTGCAGATTTGGGAAGTTTGGGTCATTTTTGCCATAGTGCTGAAGAGAAACTACAATGAGAGAGATAAAGAAAGATAATACATAGTTTATACTGAATCAGTTTGCCTAAATGTTTCTAATCAACTCAAACCTATCATTGTTGTACTGATATGCAACCTTAGTTATAATGCAGATGCTTAATGCATAGGTGAGTGAACGATTCAAAGTATAAAAATATTAAGCACAGTTCTCACCTGTACAGGGGTCACAGGTGTCTGCTGCACGGGTATATCTTGGAGTGTCCTCCTCTAGCAGTCGATTGGTAACTAGACCACCACAGCCTGGGAGATTTTGGAGAGAATCACTATCGATTCCCTCCAGACGTCTTGCAATCCGCTCTTTCCTATAAACAGGAGTGGTACAAGGGCATATTAAAATACATAATTCTTATATATAAAAATATATAATTCTTAATCTGGGGGTGGGGGGGGTTAACACTTTAGTATAGGGACCAATTCTCACTATTAATTAGTTGCTTATTATCATGCCTATTATTAACATATTGGCTGTTTATTAGCCCTTATAAAGCATTTAATCTACATGACCATATTCAACATCCCTAATCATACCCAATACCTCAATTTAAAAACTACCGTACTAACTATTAATAAGCAGCACATAAGGAGTTTATGGAGGCAAAAGTCATAGTTAATGGTTTGTTTATAGCAAGAATTTGACCTGAAAATAAAATGTGAACAAAAATACTTTTGTACTTTGTGTTATATTTATACAATACCATTCAAAAGTTTAGATTCTGTTAGATTTTTTTATGTTTATGAAGGAAGCTTTTAGTGCTCACCTAGGCTACGTGTATCTGATAAAAAAATAAAAATAGTACTGACCCCAAACTTTTAATGAAAGTGTACACATGTATTATACATTATTCAGTTATTGTGGTATTTTTGGATACATATGCTACTTTAATTCTGCTGAAGAGCTTGAAACGTGTGGTGAAAGGGAAATTAAAGTGTGCTGACAATTTTGTGACTTTGTTATTGTTGCCGAACACCTGCATTAACTGAACTTTGGCTGTGCATGCTTTGAGAATGATTTAACTTCTCACCTGTTCATGTCCCAACTCTGACTCGAGCTTACACTCTCAAAACGTTTCCTTAATTCTGAGACTAAAAAAAAAAAGTGAAAAAGAAAGGCAAAGTGAGAATGGACCGGTAAAAGAATGATCTCTCACAAGAATAAGTAAATCTATCAAAACCATTACAAAAACTAAAATGTAAACAGTATTCTGCATTTGCTATATTCTTAAACAACTAAGAAAATAAATGCAGGTAGAGCTTACTGTATACTGCAAGATAAACAACATTTCACACCACATGAGGACAGTCAAATCCTTACATAGTTTAGCTTTGCTGGTGTTTAATACCAAGTCTTGTTTCATAATGAATTTGATGTATTACCCTCACAGGCATATCCAGCAGCATCATAAACCTGTTAAATTCAGAGAGCTCTTTGGCAACACTAACATTTTCCTACAGAAAGACCCAAGAATGAGTGGTAAGCAGGCCTGTCGCAATAATTAATATATCGACTTATTGCACAATATATGTACATGACCTCAATAATTTTTGGTGAGGCAATATATCGCCCATTATATTTACTTAAAAATTAATGTCACCATGTTTTGTACATTCCACTTGCGCCTGTGTCTTTTGCAGCTTCTCGTACATAACGTGGTGTAGTCATGAGGTGCTAGTTAAAATTTTAAGAATGCTTCTACAAAAAAAAGTTTCATCTGCAGATATGGCCTTGTTTAGGGATCTGTGCCTTTGTGCATACGGACATCTGACTGCTGAGTAGTGATTGTGTTTCTCAGCAATAGTGTGCACCCTTATTTTATAGAGAAAAGAAGGTCCGGGAAAAATCTGTAGATGAAAGAATCTCCATACAAGTTCTTTGTGCATTTTTCTTTTTTTCTACTTGTTACTTTGCACTTTGTGTTAGAAAATTTTTATTTACTATTTATTCAGGTTTTTTAAGGCATCTAATATTTTGATACTTAATTTCCATGGTCTAAATATTCTTAAAAATTAAGTTTGTTGTCATTTGGAAGTGTGTAGGCCTTCTTGCATTATTATGCTGTTACATTATGATTATATAATCAGTGACATAAAATGGTATTTAAAATGACAATAATATCACAATTATTTCTGGGGCAATATATCGCACAACAAAAAGGTGTTATCGTGACAGGCCTAGTGGTAAGCATATAAAAATGCCAATCCCATCCCTTATATTTGTTTTCCAAATAAAATAAATGATCCTTATATAGTATTGCTTCCTGTGTCACTAAGTATACTGCCATGTCGCTACAGTGACACAATTCCAATAATAGTTGAGGAGACAAAAGTCCAGTGTGTTATCTAAAACAAAAGCTGCTTACAGTCGTCTGACATTAGCTAGGAGCATGGCTGACTGGCTTTCCAAAAAAGTTAGCCAATCATAGGTGCATCCTCAGTGAATGTTGTTTCAGCTGTAGCCATGGAAATATGACACTCAACTGTGTCCAGTCACCAGGAGACTGAGAAGTGATTGAGAGGAGACTCATCATGGGCTAATGTGTACACACGGCACACTTATTTCTAACAATGCTTCCTCAGCCTGGTCTCTCTGGGATTCAAAGCAAAGATCTGAGCGATGCAACGAAGACACAGGGCAGGATTTCTCTTTCTGTTACATGTAGTAAAGTAACAGACTTTTTAAGACCAAGTAAAAAAAAATTAAGGAATCAATTGAACAGAACACAATATTTCAAAACAGTCTTTAAATGTAAATATGTAGCAGCTTGAATATCTTGTAGAAGTTGTATCTATATTTCTTTTTATTCATTTATTCATTCAAGGTCTGAATATCTCTGCTCCCTACCACTAGTTGTTTTCCAATGCAAATGTCTAAAGATTCTTAAATTAGATGCATTTACTTGAGAAGCAAAATGATGAAATTGTAAGTTTTGTTTTATGAAAAATTGATCAAAATGAAATGAAAATGTTACAAATATCTGCCTCAGAAAAAAAAAATCAGCTTAATTTTCAAATGATTGTTCTTTTGTTTTACACATTAACTCTCTTAAACTTGATTCAAGGATGTTTAGATTTTTGTATTGGAAAACAAAACAAAAATACTGAGGAAGATATTCATTTTTTGCAGTGTATGCTACATTTAATGACATGCCTCGGTTTCTGATCCAAGATCTTTTTAGGCCTTCATTTGTGGAAGGGCTAATTAAGACTTTTTAAGACCTGCAGACACCCTGAAGTAAGGTCAAGTGTGTCTTACTTGATTAATCAATTCCATAAAAAAAGTGGACAGATATGGACAAATATGTAAAAATGTCAAAGAACAATTCATTATATTTATCTTAATTTTATTCATTTATTAGACACTCCAATATATTTGAAGTAACACAGCGAGAGTGTTTGTTATGTCATGTTTTAAATCAAGTTCCCACTTGGAAAGTGGGGATGAACAAACAGCAGTGTGAATCTGACATTAGACAGACCTGATTCTAACAAGCCAGGATTACACAACTATAAGAGCTTCATGCCAGCTAAATGAATGGGGGGCATAAAATAACTAAAATATACAAAGTTTTTAGCCAAGAATAATCACTTTCATGAGCTTTTCTGAAAGGAGAACACCTACTGTGACTTGCAAATTTACAAAACACGCATACTAAAAAACAAAGGGAAACAATGTGGACTTGATTTCATCCATCAGGAATTAATTGTAGATGAAAAGTGGGTGTTATGCACTAGAATGGAACTAAACCAAATGTGAGTTTACTAAAACAAATGTCTAAACTGCTATTTGGCTATCAAATAAATAACAAATAGCCCGTGACATGTCAACAGACAATAAATTGTTCACAATAAGACCAGGAACATGCATTTAGAAATCAATTTAGATTTTTTTTAAGCAATAAAAATATGCTTAAGTTCAATTCAAAATATGCTTTAAAAAAGTCTGTTAAGAGACTGACAACATGTATTAGCCCACTGGCAGTATCTGTAAAAACTAAAAGACAGAATACAACTTAAAAATGCAAAAACGTCTTTTGGAGCTTACCAGAAGCAGGTTGCTCCTGCGAGAGCTCCACAAAATCATGTTCACCCATTTTCTGGATTGGATTTCAGTACAAACACTTTTACAAAGTATCTTGGCACTCTTTCACACAACTGTTACATTTTCAGGGCCAGTAAGCAAGAGAACTTGCCCAACAACAGGTAACCCCAGCAGACCAAATATAGGTCATCAGCGTCCATCCCCCCAACCCAATGACCTCCATGTGTCCAGGAACCATCAAGACCATGCTAATTGAAAGAACATAGTCTAGTAAACTTTGATCAAGGCACTAGCATGATATACTTTCTTGTTTGCCATTTTAGCAGACTGTTGTTGTCTAATGTGAATACAGAATCTTATGTGTCTTATGTGGCTATATCAGGGAAGGACACCCTAAAATTAAACTGGCTTAAAGGGATAGTTCACCCAAAAATGAAAATTCTGTCATTAATTGTTGAATAAAGAATTGTTGAATAAAGTTGTTCTTTTTTTTCTTTTGCACACAAAAAGTATTCTCGTAGCTTCGTAAAATTATGGTTGAACCCCTGATGTCACATGGATTATTTTACAGATCTCCTTGCTACGTTTCTGGACTTGGGAACATTTCAGTTGTATTGCTGTCTATGGTAGGGTCAGAGAGCTCTCAGATTCCATCAAAAATATCTTAATTTGTGTTCCAAAGATGAACGAAGGTCTTACGGGTTTGAAATGACATGAGGGCGAGTAATTAATGACAGAATTTTCATTTTTGGGTGAACTAACCCTTTAAGAGCCACAGATCATTTAGTGTTCAAACCAAGTCAAGTGAATCTTGCTAAGTTTGTGACAGAGCTCATGGCTCCTGGTTTAGTGAGAGTAAAACTAAACTGAACTGATATAATAGTCATGATAAAGAACCACACAGCTGAAGTGTTGGTGTATATTGTACTTACCCTTGGGTGTATTTCCCAGCAGACTGACATGTAATTCTTTGTTGGTTCCTTCGTCTTTCTCTTCCAACAAGGACTCTTTCTGGAAGCTGGACAGAAAGAGAAACCAGCTTGAAATTTCAATATATTTTGCATATAATGTTTATAACAGAATTAAGAGGCCTCAGAATTGCCTGCTTTTGTTGAAGCAGCACCTGAAAAGGGATCTGAATCTTGGCAGAAATCACACAGTTCTATCCCAAAAAATGTGAAATGCAATATCTTCACATAAAAATGCGATTTTCCACAACTGGAAAAAGTATTTTTATTAAAGTAAGTTAAGAAATATTTTCCCAACAGCAAATAATGCCAAAGCACCATGCAGGACAAAAACAAATAGTTGGGAGAATAAATATAACACATTCAGTCCCACATCCCAAAGCATGACTACATCTGGAGGTACACATTTATAAGACATTATAAAAAGACTGAATTTCTGTTGGTGTGGATCTTTTCCATTGAGCTTATAAAAGCACTCAAAACCCAAGTTATATAAAAACAAGGATCTTACCTAAGAGCTCTCCGTTGTAGTTTGGTATTGCCAACTTTAGGAGATGTTTCTCCTGTGAAGCCTGTGCACACAAAAGAGAGCATAGCCTTCAGACTACAACTACTCCTGCTGGGTGACAGGAGTGATCAGCAAAAGTTGTTTCAAAGGCCCCATGTGAAGGGCAGGAACGAAAACAATAGTATCCATTTCATGGATGTCAACATGGTGCTGTGTCCATAGTTGAACGGACTTATTTCTGCATACACTCATAGGTACATTTGTATGCAGAGAGTAAACTGCCAATAGGCCATTGTGCTGTATGCTTTTTTTTTTTTTTTACAGTTTTGCTAGTCAAAGTGACCACGTAATGCACAAAGTCATCTGTTTCTTTTACAAAACATACACTCACAGATCTCCTGATTGGAAATGCACCTTTATCAGCAACAGCAAAGATATGAAAAGAAAACAGCAATGCGGTTATAATTAATTTTGCCCAAAACTAATAACAATAATAATTCATATCATATTATTTATATTGTTAGGGCAAATAAATAAACAAAATAAATGCAATAAAATTATTATATTAATACTGTTAATACTAATTACTATTATTGCTACTTAAAAAAATTAATAAAACGTTTTGTCAATGTCAAATAGAGTTTTTGATGCTTATGTGGTAACTATACTAGGTAAAATCTTTGCAGTAATTTAAATTACAATACATTTTTTAAATTAGCAGAAATATACAATAAAATATTAAATATTAATATTAATAAAATAAATGTAAAATAAAATAAGAAATACAATCATCAATACTGGGTGATAACCAATATGATTCAAGAAACCTTTTAAAAACAAATAAATAAAAAAAACATTCACTCTGATGGGACTAATTTAACAATTTTTTGTTAACATTCACGTGATTAATGCAATTAAAAGACTAGTGTTGTTATCCGGGTGTGGCATCAATTCCATGAATAAGCACATGGAGATGTGACATCTGAGAAACATGTGTTTCCACTTTACCATGAGATCAATAGCCTGACCACACATTCACCCACACAGACCAAACCCCCTTTTTGACATTCAAAAATTCAATATTTTAATATTTTAATCTCCAATAAGGACTGTGGTTAGATGTCATTACCTCCTTCCTTCTCAATCTATAATAACCATTTGAGAAGAGAAAGTGAATGAGAGAGCCAACCGATGGCCTGTGTTTTGGTACGGAGTGAGTTTTCACAGCTGGGATGAGTATCTGCGAAAAACATTCCTCCCTGCCTAAAAATCTCCCCTCACTTCAGAGTCACAGGGCCAATTGACAAGGCAACATCACCCGGAGGGGGATGGAAAGAGAGAACAGGAAAGTTTTGGAAGAAAAGAGAAATGATACGCTTAGAAACTGGGATTTGTGCTGCTATTCCTGATACAAGATGTTTTTAGCTTCAAAGAATAGTTAGTAGTAGTTCTCAAACATTTTACACCAAGTACCACCTCAGAAAATGTTTGGCTCTCCAAGTACCACCCTAATGACCAACATTCAAATACAGTAGTGTAGTAGGCCTAATTTTTCAGCTACAGCTATGCACAGTTCAAAAACCAGGCAGTTTTATTCCTAATAAGAATATTTATTATTGTCAGCCACTTTAAACATTGTACAGCTTGAACATTAACACTGCACTGTTCTTACATACAGGCAGGGGTTAAATTGGAATTTGATGTGTGGGGGGGCTCTATGGTTTGGTGCTTATATATATATATATATATATGCTTACATAATATATGTGTGTTTACTGTGTATATTTATTATGTATATATAAATACACAGTATATATTTTGAAAATATTTACACATATATATTTATATATAAATATATTTAATATAGAAATATAACATTTTACTTAAATATATACATGCATTTGTGTGTATTTATCTATATATATATATATATATATATATAATAAAAAATAAATAAAATATGATTTATTCTGAAGCAATATTCTTATCAGTTTTCTATCAGCTGTGACATAAATCTGCATGTTTTTTATATTTAATCCAAGAGCATTTTTACCTTTATAGAGGGCATTTACCCCCTAACCTCATTAATACTTCATCTTTCATTTCAAATTCTTACATTTAATCTATAAATTCAATTATAATAATGTGATTATTGTTCTCTCTACATTATCAAATCATTTACACTGAAAAAATACAATTGAATTTAATAATGTTATGAGATTGTTTTAAATATTTTTTGGAATATACAAACAAGAAATGATGTTGGAAATTATACTTTTAAACTAAATTAAAATGCCAGCAGGTGCCAGTAGTGAGCGTTTAATGGGTGAGTCACTGAGTTGTTCATTCAAGCGATTCGTTCGAATGGCTGTTTCATCAGATGTTTATGCATTGGCTAATGAAATTTTGACTGATTCGTTCAGAACACGGACTCATTCAGCAATGAATCTGCTGGTTTCTGTGAGATGACCTGTGGTTCCGCCTAAAACGTAAGTGACCTAATATTATTGTACTTGCTTATTGAACTGTTTATTGAACCATTAAACAGTTGTAATGGTGAAAATATTTACATTTAGTCATTTAACAGATGCTTTTATCGAAAGTCAAAATCAACAAAAGAGCAATGATATGCTCAACAAGTGCTATAACAAGTCTCAGTTAGCTTAACGCAGTACACGTAGCAAGGGTTTTTTAAGGGGGTCATATGATGTGATTTCAATTTTTCCTTTCTCTTTGGAGTGTTACAAGCTCTTGGTGCATAAAGAAGATCTGTAAAGTTGCAAAGACTAAAGTCTCAAATCCAAAGAGATATTCTTTATAAAAGTTAAGAGTCAGCCACACCTACCTAAAACGGCTCGTTCTAACACGCCCGCACATATCTACATCGCTATGTTGCAAGATTTGCATAACGTTGCCCAAATGTTCACGCAAAGAAAGGCGGCGTAACTTTTATTCTCGCTGTAGTTTTGTTGTTTCCGCTGCCATGTCGTAAAGACGCTGTGTGCTTTGTTGTGAAAGCGACTACTTTGTTTGGTCTTCCAAAAGAGGACGATATCTGCTTCATTATGCCTGGAGCTGATCCGTGCTGGTTGCTGAGGAAATACTACAACTTTGCACTGTCAATCGCCGGATCGGCTTTCACCATGGACGAAGATTCCAGCCCGGAGTCGTCACATGTCCTTCCGGATGCTCCTTCGTCGAAATCCCCGGCCGCGCCATTCTCAAGCCCACCCGCCTCTGCTCACTCTAACCCTCCCGCCGTTCCTCACGCTAGCCCTCGGCCTCTGCTCACTGTAGGCCGCCGTGTGTGACGCTGTGTTTCGTTGTGAAAGCGAAACTACTTTGTTTGGCCTTCCAAAAATGGACACGACTAGAAATCAGTGGTTTAGTTGCATTTACAACACTGTTCCAGAACACTTCAACCCAAATATTCGGATGTGTGCAGCACATTTTATGGAGGACTGTTTCCTGATCCTGGAAGAGAAGACTACAATGCCGGCTGTTCTGACTCAAATACTGTAAGAACGTCTTTTATATTTAAAAAGTGTTTATATTTTATATATTTAAAGCAAGTTTTTTGGGCAGTGTAGAGTAGTGCTTGTTGTTTGTCATTTCTCCGATCACAAATGCAGACATGGTTTTATGTTTACGCAGCGTGATGCAACGCAACGCGTAGCAAGCCAGTATAAATCATTATAATCCATAATTATGTCCCCACTGGATGCAACGAATGCCTAGTTTATAATTGGTTTTCATGTTTTTGAATTGTCACTCCGCCCTGACAGGGCATCATCACAATATGGCAAGGGGCGTAACATTTCCGCCTCACGCTTGAGGTATTCGGCCAATCACAATGCACTGGAGAGCTGGCCAATCACAGCACACCTCGCTTTTTCAGACCGATGAGTTTTGTAAAAATCGACACGTTTCAGAAAGGCGGAGCATAGAGGGGAAACAATAATGTACAGTATGTACAAAATAATGTGTTTTTTAACCTTAAACCGCATAAACACATTTCATTACACCAAGTACACAAAATACTGTTCTTTTTGCAGCATCATATGACCCCTTAAATAATATAATAAATAAAAAGAAAGAAAAGATAGAATAGAAAAAGAATAGAGCAAGCTAGTGTTAGAGGTCTTTTTTGATTTTGTTAATTGTATAATAAATGAAAAGAAAACCGACAGAATACAAAAAGATTAGAAAGAAAAAAAAAACAGTAACACTTGCTAAGAAAACAAGCAGCACATGAATAGAGTTCAAGTCTAAAAGGGACAAGTGTTTTTTTTTTGTGAAAACGTTGTGTGATGTTGCCTAACTAACTGTATTTTAAATATAAAAACGTTTCATTTCGATTTTTTTACCTCAGCATGCTTACCTGTCTGGCGTTAATGAAGCGTTAATGTCAAGCCCCGGAGTCAATGTGACCCTGGACAAATTAAACCCTGGTTTAACCTGGATTACAGGTAAATAAAAAACTTAAATGCTTAAGTTAAAATTGACTGTACCTAAAAGTTAAATAAAAACTGTACTGTACTTAAGAAAAAAAATGTACTGTACTTAATGTACAGTACTTGATCAAAAAGCTACAGGCATCATTTAGCCACCTTGCAAACTTTTTAAAAGGGTTTTAACATTAATTTATATTTAATTCAGTGATTCCTCTGCGTACCACTAGAGGGAATCCCACACTTTGAGAATCAGTGACGTAACATGTGGCCAAGTAGGGCTGGGCAAAAAAAAAATAGATTTTTCGATTAATCGTTTTTTTAAATGACATCGATTCGATATCGAATCTCAAAAGCCGCAAATCGATCTTTTCCGGAATTTATTTCAGCACATTTAAAACTAGATCTGATTAACGTGAATCTTATCATTAGTCTTCTCCACTAGATGTCACCCTTATTTACCTTGCGCGATGTTACAACAGAAAGCCTGTCATTCATTCAGCGCTTATTAGTGATGGGAAGTTCGGATAATTTTACCGACTCTGACCTTTGAGTCTCGTTCAGCAAAATGAACGAATCTTTTTTCGAGTCATTTCGTTCATTTTAGCAAAATATAATTAAAATGCCTTCCCTAATACGTCTACTACTTACGCAAACGTTGATCACACTACAAACAATACAAAACTGCTATAAGAAACAGAAAAGATTAATTCATTGTTTACCTGGGTCTTCAGTCTATGATTAGCTCACCTCACCTCTTATCTGACAAGTCTTCGGGTTTGAGTCGTTCGTTCATCACGTGACAGCCCCATACACATAACCAGTGCAGTCTGAGCTGGAAAGAGAATTGATTAGTTCATCTCTCGAGTCTTTCGAATAGTTCGTTCTTTTGTCATGTGGCGTGACAGCATTGGATACAGAAATTAGTTAATTTACAAGCTTCCTTACAAACGGGTGCATAGTTATTATTATTATCATTATTATTATTATTATTATTATTATCATCATTATAATTATTATTTACTCTTACAATTACGTGATGCGTTTCTGGTCTCAAATTGTAGCTTACAGTTTATAAATGTGTGAATTTCTGTCATTATGGTTCTTTTCCATAACACTGAATGTTGTAACAAAGGTAACAAAGAGTTGGTTATTATTATTAAGTCTCTTTCCGGCTCAGACTGCATTGGTTAAGGCTTATGGGGCTGTCATATGATGAACGAACGACTCGAAAAACCCGAAGACTCGAAAGATGAACTAATCAATTCTCTTTCCGGCTCAGACTGCATTGGTTAAGGCTTATGGGGCTGTCATATGATGAACGAACGACTCGAAAAACCCGAAGACTCGAAACAGGTGAACTACTTGACTAATTCCAGTACAGAACCTATATGATGTTGCGCATGCGCAACTGAACGAATCACTCCCCAAGACGACTCGATCTTCCCGAGTCACATTAAAGATTCGTTCAAAATGAACGAATCGTTCAAGAACGACCCAACACTAGCGTTTATCATGGCCATACGCATGATTCGCAATTCTCAGGTGAAATGCTATAGTAATGCTATAAATCTGCAGGAAGCATTTGATATCACGCATAAGGCGCCATGATTTCCGCAATGAATGAATGGCGGATGGTGCGGCGCACTTTGTTTACTACACACATACTAAAGCGCGGATGACGCTCGCGGTGTTTTCAGCTTCTGCTGTCTCATTATGATTATATGAACACGAATGTCATTTCCAGCTGCTCTGAGAGTCACTTCATTAGCATTTTACCGTTTCATTTGAGAAAACTACCGTCATATCACATACACAGCAGCTGCAAGTTCTTCACAGCAACCCGTCAAAATAAAAGTTTAGTTTAACGTTCTACTGTCAGAATATATTACTATTTAGCAGTCTTAAGACTCAATGCTACTACTGCTAATAAATATTAATAAATCTTTATTTTTAAAGGAGTAATCACATCTGTTTTCTTTTTAATTTTAACAGTAAACCTCTGTTGTGCAGCACTTTGTTTGCCAAAAAAATAAAAGGGTTTAATTTTCATTATAAATTAAATTAATGTTTTATGCCTTCATCTGATTACCAGAAAAATTAAGAACATTTATAGGGCCCTACTATTGTTTAAAAAGGACCCTATACAAAAAAAAATGAATAGGTTTAAAATACAGGCATGTGGTTCTTAATTTATTTTTATTAATTCACTATTTGTAAACTGATGTTTACTGTTAATTTTTTTAGAAATATCAATAGCATTTGTATTAATATACCATATTCCCTGAATGTAATAAAAAAAAAAAGAGAATCGAATCGAACCGAGAGCTTGCGAATCGAAATCGAATCGGGACATCTGAATCGATACCCAGGCCTATGGCCAAGTATGGTTACCCATGCTAGGAATTAGTGCTCTGCATTTAACCCATCCTAATGGTGAGTTCATACCAAACGCAAATTTAATTATTCGCGCAAGTAGATTACATACAAAGTCAATGCAAAGATGCAAATAGAAGCCAGGCAACGCGAATGACACGAAATGCGCAACGCATTTGCCACGAACGCGAGATATTCGCCTCAATCGCGTCTTTCGCGCAAGTTCAAAAATAGAAACGTTCTCGCGCAAGCCAATCAGCGAAGAGCTTATTGGCACGTCTGGTTCAATCAGACAATAGAAGAGAGCATTATTGTAGCCGTCTGTTATTATATAGGTCTGGAGCACAGAAAACAATTAAAATCAGTTGTAGTGGTAGTTGTATTTTATTAGCATGGCTACAGAGATGCTGCTATCAATAATAAAAATAATAGTAATATCAGTGTATATATACAGTAGTAAAATGTAACACACATTAATACAGGATCCTAACGTTATTCATCCTCCTCTGGATGGTGCTGTGAACCCAGACACGTCGGCGTTTGGCTTTCCATTGTATTTGGAACTTTTTGACAACAGGTACAAAACAGCGATTGTAGTTATCTCCCGCATGGTTGAACACGCTGTTTTTATTGGCGTGAGTGACACGAAAAACATCCCGCGAGTAATCTAGAGCGAGTAGCGCGATGCGCATATTCGCTTCGCGTCTGGTGTGAACGCACCACAAGTGCACACACACACACCGTGAACAAACACCTGGAGCAGTGGGCAGCCATTTTTGCTGCGGCGCCCGGGGAGCAGTTGGGGGTTTGGTGCCTTGCTCAAGGGCACCTCAGTTGTGGTATTGAAGGTGGAAGAGAGCGCAGTACATTCACTCCCCCAACCTACAATTCCTGCCGGACCTGAGACTCGAACTCGCAACCTTTGGGTTAACGCGTCCGACACTCTAACCATAAGGCCAATTGAGAGAATTCACAGCAAATGACAGAAGCTCCTCTGTTCTGGTACCCTGCACTGAGGACATCTTCCTGTGCCATATGTTACGATGTGTTATTGTTGCATCTGGGATAATTCAACTACAAAGCCATTGCCATTCAACCAAACCAAGTGATTCATGATGCCTGTGTTAAAAACAAAGCATTGACTGATTTTCCGATGTCCTCACTAAATTAACACTACAGGGTAAATTAAAAGTTAATGACAATGTTTCCCAGAAGCAGGAACAACAACACAAACCCATCATGCAAACTGACAGTTCGTAATGCAGATAAACTGGACTGATCACTAAAATTATCCTAAGCATTAATTATGTGCATTGCATGGTCTTGTTGAGATCACCCACTGCTAACAGACATGCATGGAAATCCACAACACCTTGGCTCTGTGCCCGCTTAAGTACAGATGCTAATCAGACGGAGTCAAGTGCGATATTTACTGCAATTTAAATCGCATGTTATTCCACAGGCCTGTGACACACCAACATACCTCTCTGATCTATAACAAGCATCATATAGAAGCTGAATGCACCGCTCTGAAACTTGTGCAGGTTAATTTTAAGTTCCAGCATATCGCACACCTGTTTTCCAGCATAGTCAGTACCAGATAATATGGTGACTGATAAACTTGCAAGACTGTAGGTTTCAGTCACTGATATCTGGCATTAGTCGGAGTAGAAGCACATGGAGGAGATACAGCTGAAGCAAGTCACAGCCTGTTTGGTCATATGACGAGATCATAAACCCAAAGCTCTCAGGCTCCTGAACGCTGTCACCGTTTAGGCACATTTAGAAATTACTTACAATGGGCCTCATTCATGAAACACGAGCAGAACGAATTTGTGTAAATCGTTTGTAAAGCCGTTCTGACGTAAACTTTCGAATTCATGAAAATTTTCATATTTTCAAAATGTTAGCTGGTTGGAAAGAAATTTACACCTGCTCCCTACCACGTGTAAATGGTGCGTAAAACGTTCTTCTGTGTTCATTTTGGCAAACTGATGACACTGAATTTGATGCACTGCCATTATAATATTTTATAAGTTCGTTTGCTCTGGGGTTTTTTTGAGAGCTGAGAGTTTAGCTTTGGGTAAAACGCAGCACTTGTCACGGTCACTTTTTACCCAGCCGCCCAATCAATGGAGGAGGGGCGGGACAAATACTGCACCGTCCTACTTGTACAACAACTGAACAACAATAGAGAAGTTAATATTGCTGGTTACTGCATTTTTATATTCAGTAATATTCTTCAAAATGAGATACTAGTAATACGTTACTGCCGTGGGTATTTCAAATCATAGAAACCAAAGCGTCTCTCAGCTAGAAAAACGCTGCGCCACCAAAGCGTTCTCCAGCACCACCAGCTGGCCGTTTTAAGAAGAGCGCCTGACAGTTTTTCAGATGGCTAAAAACGCTTTGGTGGACACACGTTATTGAATATTTATTGTTAGGCATATGGCCTATTAGTGTTTTTTTTGCATTTATGCAATATACTGAAGTCAAACCTGAGAAAGTAGACCAGAATATTCCACTGCGTTCCTGGACACGCAATTTACGTAGCTGTAATTCATAGGCGGGGATTGTGCTAATTGTGAATGAGCGAGCACGAACGCCCTATTTACGAATGATTGGAATTCATTAACATACACATGTTTAACGATCAAATCTGATGTGTACGAAGTGTTTGTGAATTCGGAGGAGAGTTTTCGGGAAGGTCCGTTTTACACGCAAATTACTCCGAATTTACTCCTATATTTACGAATTTTTCATGAATGAGGCCCAATGCAAGTAAAATAACTGAAAAGGAATTGAATAATTATTGTAACTATGTAGAAAGGTTTAAATCAATCACATTTCAACAAATATACACTGCCACTCAAAAGACGATTTCTTAAGTTTTTGAAAGGAGTCTCTTGTGCTCACCAAGACTGCATTTATTTGGTCAAAACTATATAAAAATGTAGTATTATAAAATATTACAATTAAAATAACTTCTATATTTGAATATATTTTAAAACAATTTATTCCTGATGGCAAAGTTGAATTTTCAGCACCCATTACTCTAGTCTTCAGTGTCACATGATCCTTCGGAAATCATTCTAGTATGCTGATTTGGTGCACAAGAAATATTTGTTATTAGTGTTCAAAGCCAGTTGTGCTGCTTAATATTTGTGGAATAAGACAGTTTTTTCTTTTATTCTTTAATGAACAAAGTATAAAGAACAGAACATTCAAAGAACGGTACAAAGAACAGCAAACAGTAATTTATAACATTACAAAATATTTTTTTATTTCAAATAAATGCTTTTGATCAACTGAGTTCATCCGTACTGAATAAAAGTATTAATACACTTTCAAAACTTACTGACCCCAAATGTATTGAACAATAATGATCTAATAAATATTTTTAATAAATCTGAATGTTTAATTATAACATTTAAGTACAATTAAGAAAGCAAAGCAATTGACAACTATCACAAAGTGATACAACTATAAAAGTCAGCAAGTAGAACATGCTAGTCATTAATTAAAAAACCTGTTAAACTGGAAAACACAGGGCCAAAATGTGGCAGTCAGGTGCTATTGTAGGACTTGTCGCATCTAATAAAGGATTAGTTTTCAAAAAGAATAGGATTAGTCAGTGTGACACAGGAAGTGTACCATCACGCATTGGTATGGCGACACTTACACTAAATCATGATGTTTAATGCCGTGTTTAATACTATTTCAACTCCAAACATTCTTCAATGCCTTTAAAAGAGTGTAAAACTGTCATTTACAGATTCACAGACAGAGAAGAATATCTTAAGAGTCTTAAAGGAGACAGCTGGTGTCTGCACTCCAGAAAAAGGGTGAATTAGGTGACGGGGGATCTCTAAAACCCATTCATACCTATACGCATTAACCTATTTACATTTATTATAGAATACTTCCACTATGATTGAAGCAAATTAAACATTTGAATGAAAACGACAAATTATATTCATCTGTATGCACAAAATGTCTAAAAGACACAAACACCTGCTATAAATGTGCAAATGCCCCACTTAAACACACAGGATAAATGAAAAAGCATGTGCTGTTGTGCAAGTGCACAGACCAAAACAAAACCATTAAAAGGCAATACCACAAGTTGAACTTTCTTAAACTGACTAACAGATACATCTGCAGAATTTAAACTATTTAAAGCATTTGCATCTAAACCACAAAATGCAAGAGACACATTATTTATTCTGCTTCATAATGCCTCAGTTCTCTTCATTTTGAGTCAGCGAGTTCCTTGTCCTGAATACTTAGGTCCTTGGAGGCTCTAGTACCATTTAAAACCAAGCAGCATTTGGTGGGCCTGTCCCATCCCATCCCTCCCGAACTGCCATTTACTCACCTTGGCACAACTTGACATGGTTGATGTAGTTCGAGATCCAAGGGTTCCGGTACATATTGATAAAATAAAATAAGGAGTGGACGATAGATAAGAAAAGAAAGTGACAGGAAAGGAGGGAGGGGGTTGTGAAGGACCAAAGAGAGGAGGAAAACAGGAGAGAGTGAGAGAGGACTGCAGAAAGGAAGCAGTGTCTGAACTGCAAGGTGATGCAGAGTTAGCTGCAGCAGTCCTGGGACAGCCAGAGAAGGGAGGTGGAGAGAAAGAGAGAGAGAGAAACGCTGCGAGAGGAGGAGGAGAACAGTATCTCTCCAACACTATGCTGACAGAGAGCCTTTTGCTGTCTGCATGGCTACTGCTAAATGCTAGCAAGGTAACTACGGTGCTAATGCTGCTCACTGCTAATCAGATTAACAATAATGAGGCTGGGGGATGAGGGGAGAGAGAGAAATGTATAGAAAAGGGTGAGAGGGGGAAGACAACAGTGGTCAGAGCAGACGGTAGTGGTTGTGTGCACTAGCAGCTGCATACAGTGGATGTGTGTTTAGCTTTTAGGACAGCTGAAAGGGCGAGAAAGTAAGAGAAGATAAGTGTCTCAAAGGAACTAGAAATTCCACTCATCTCTGAGCAATGACATATGTGTGGTACTGACAGAAAGAAAGAGTGGAAAAGCAAGATCTCTCCCATGGGGAACATAACTTGCCAAGTCATATTGTTGTGTTAAGTGCTCAAAGGAGGGACAAAATAATTGACGACGTGTGTAGTAGAAAAATCATTAGATTTATGAACTCATCGGGTCTTTCCCACTCTGTATTCCCAATATCCATAGATGATGCTGTGTGTTAAATAGGTTTAGATTTTTCATTTTTACTATCCTGGTCCCTGTGGTGTCGGAAAAAACAAACTTCCTTGCTTGAGTTTCTTCTCTGGAATAACGATGAGTTTCAAAAGAATTACTCTGACCAAGCGCACCTGTTAGCTCTGGGGTTCAAATTGAATAAAATATTCAAACCAGCAGCCAAACTCAGAAATTCTCATGTAATAAAGTCACCCATCTGTGAGGAAGACATTGACTGCTGAGGAATGGAGGAAAAGATGAAAGTGTAAAGACAAAAAAAATGGTGAATTAATGGACAGTAGAAAAAAAAGCTAAAGCAAGTTAAGTTGCAATTTTATATTTTTATATACTGCGATATAATTAAAATTTCAAATGGCTGTTTTCTATTTGAATACATTTTAAAATGTAA
>NW_015505238.1:292353-294062 GCF_001515645.1 Sinocyclocheilus grahami
GTTCAAAAGAACAGCATTTATTTGAAATAGAAATCTTCTGTAATACTATAAATGCATTTGCTGTCACTTTTGATCAATTGAATGCATATTTTGGTGCAAGAACTAACAGACGTAGGGCCCTATGATTTCTGCGATGCAGAAAACGCGGACAGGATCGCGGAATCCTGTCATAAAAATTGAATTTACTGTATAACAGAATTTCACAGTATTTGCCAAAAAAAATTTGGACGAATTAATCAAAAGTAGGTCATTACACTTGAATCAGATCACAATATGGACTAGTATCTGTAAATATTTAGCTGCAAAAAGACAATTTAAATATGAATCCTGCAATTTTTGCGTGTCACTGTGTTAATGAATCGCGCAGACGCACGGTTTTATTTACTATACTGAAGCTCGTGTCTCGCTTACGGTGATTTCAGCATCTGTCCTCTCACTAAATGAGGACATAAATACATAAACAACATTTCCAGAACTGAGAGTCATTTAATGAGCACTTTACAGTTTAATTTGAGCAAAACTAGCATATCATATACACGCATAAATTTAAAGGTATTCACGGCAACACTTCAAAATAAAAGTTCAGTTTAATTTGAAGGCATTGTACCAGACATTTTTCAATAATTAATAGGTAATGTAAATGTTTTGTGCCTTCATTTGATAACCAGAAAAATGAAATACACAACACTAAGGCTATTGTAAGAATACATTTGAATAAATTAATAATTAGGGATGTAAATTTTCAATCATTTTCATGATCGATGTCATTTAAATTAACGATCAATTAATCGATTAATCGTTAACTTTAATGCAGCAAAATTTGTCTATTGCAGCAGCACGTAGTCACCGGCATGACAGGATGTGCAAAAGCCACTAAAAAAAACCCTGCTTTCTCACCTGAATTAAAAGGGTTTTAGTCTGAATAAAATGCTAGTAGCAGGATTGTAAAATGAATAGATGCGATTATGATCATTTGATCAAATGAAGAGAGCGCACCGTACGTTTGAGATCATTTTACTTTGTTGACTGTTTCCTATCCCGACACTGAGACCGCTGAACGCGCCTCTTTAAATGGTTTCGTGGTGCTCGTTGTTGTATTTTAAAACACTATTGCAATGTTTTCAACTGACATTATGGCATTTAAAATAAAATTATCCCAAACGTAACTGTGGCGCGTGTGGCTGTGCTGCGCAGTCAGTGAACCGCTTCCATCGGCGCTGCTCTAGCAAAACACACTGTTGCTCACATCAAACATTTGTATGTGAGTATTATGACCAGTACTTAATTTGATCCTGCTGGATCCTGTTCCGGAAAAAGTCAGATTTAAAATTTTTGCTTTCCGGTAGGCCTATTTGTTTTTTAAAAATCCGGCATTTACAGTGCATTAGATCGTGACAGTGCTTGCTTGCATGCATACGAGACTGAGCGAGCACGGGTTTGGCTAGATGTATTTGGAGGTTATTACTCGCATCTCATTCGTCACAAATCATGATCATTTGATAAAATGAAGAGAGAGCGCCGTACGTTTGAGATCATTTTACTTTGTTGACTGTTTCCTATCCCGACACTGAGACCGCTGAACGCGCCTCTTTAAATGGTTTTGTGGTGCTCGTTGTTGTATTTTAAAACACTATTGCAATGTTTTCAACTGACATTATGGCATTTAAAATAAAATTATCCCAAACGTAACTGTGGCGCGTGTGGCTGTG
>NW_015505238.1:294113-299713 GCF_001515645.1 Sinocyclocheilus grahami
GTTGCTCACATCAAACATTTGTATGTGAGTATTATGACCAGTACTTAATTTGATCCTGCTGGATCCTGTTCCGGAAAAAGTCAGATTTAAAATTTTTGCTTTCCGGTAGGCCAATTTGGTTTTAAAAAATCCGGCATTTACAGTGCATTAGATCGTGACAGTGCTTGCTTGCATGCATACGAGACTGAGCGAGCACGGGTTTGGCTAGATGTATTTGGAGGTTATTACTCGCATCTCATTCGTCACAAATCCAAATGTTTCCATATTCGCAATGTATTTGAATGTTAAACTATTATTTATAATGTAAACTAGGCTTGTACTTTACACGCATTCGCATATAGACGGAAAAAATCATCCTCTTCACATGAGCAAAGAAGTCCTTGGCATAACAGCATAGTGGACCGGCATACTATGGTATACTACGGTATATTTAAACAGACCAGTGTAACCTTTTATATGTTTGGTTGACTATTTTATTTTGATAATGAACAGACTGCGATGTAAGTTTGAATTGCTAGAATATGTGGGGTGTGTGCGCGCGAGGCGCCGGTGCGATCGAACAGCTGAAACATAAAAAAAACTCAATTTTTGGCGTAAGGTATAATCCGCAAAAGTGTTTACTTTTATTTTTGCACACTCACAATAAAAACAAGATTTGTGCTTTTGCTAAATAAAGCAAACAAACAGAATGCGCGCTGTCATCCTTTCATTTCCGTGAACTTGTTTATGGAGCGCCGCGCCACACTTCTATTTTAAATCTGTTAGCTTAATTAAGTCAGATATATTTCGTTTTTTTGTTTTTTTAATGAAAACAAATTGTTATTTTTATTTTAGGCCTATTACTTACATAGGCTATACATTTTCCTTAAAGCATCCCATTTTGTCCCAGGGCTTGAAAACCTGTGCCCTAGGCTAGTTAGGTCCATGCAGAAACCTGAGAACGATGCTCTTAGTAGTGGCATCACCGTTTAGTGACATTGAATGCTCCGGGAAAACGTATAGTCAGTGTCGGTCACAGTGCCTTTTAATTGCTGTTTTGAATCCAGCAATTATTTATTTACAAATTATAAGCTCTGATTATGACAAGTGTGGTATAAAAGCTTTGTTTATTAGAGGAATATTTGGTTAGCTGGAAAATCTTACATCGCGACCATGCTTTTGGATGCTGTTTGAGCCCATATAGCCTACATTTATAGTCTGCTTTATTCTTGGTCACGAATTTCCACAAATTCAATAATATTTAGGCATTAATATTTATTGTCATTCACTTATCATCACTGTTTTTGCATCTCTTACTGTGGTAAACATGCGGAAGGGAAATTAAAGATTTCATGGCCATGAATTAAGAATTTGTTCGATGTATTAATTTGTTCCCTCATTTTAGTTAAATCATGGGTTAAGGAACAAAATTAATGAAACATGGACAGTGGCCACAAATTAATAAGTTGTAGGAATGAATCCTTCCCCCGCAGCCCTGCAACCTTCACCTAATTGTTTCAAATATGAAACTATTATCTGATGAAATGACTGTTACTACATTTCTATTGCATTCCATGTTGAAGAACTTTGTGTTGTTTATATTTTAATGTACGTTTAAAGTTTAAATCACATTAAAAGCTTAATTTGTAATTATGAGTGAATGATGATGCATTTATATACAGTCACCGTCACTCACAGCCGCTCGCATGTGTTTTGCGCATGAGCCGCACGCAGCCCAAAATTAAACCGCTTAATCGACCAGCGATAGCATCTTTTATCGGCAATTAATCGATCATCGATTAATCGTTGACATCCCTATAAAACATAAGGTGAGAAAAAAAAATTTCATAGGGTCCTAAACATGTAATTATTGTTAAACTTTTAATAAATTGATGTGAAATGTATAAGTTTCATGATTTTAATTAATTAGACATGCTTTTTGATTAATACAATTTAATTTAACAATTAAAAAGGAATCTAGAAAAATTTAAACGGAAAAAATGTGACTGACGCTTTCAATAGAGCATTTTTTTTTTTAACTTTTTTACATTTTACACTTCATATTAATTAGCCATTAATCCTCAGGAGAGGAGTAAAGGATGGAACTTCATGCTTTTTTCTAGAATTTTCCTGTAAATATAACAGCTTGGAGTGAACTAAATATTAGTATGAACTAGGGATGCACGATATTATTGGACCGATATCGGAATCGGCCAATAATGGCTTTAAATGTACATATCGACATCGGCCCAATATGAAAAAATATGCCTATATGTCTTGCCGATAAGAGGAATACGTTAACTCACATGTGCTCAAGGTGTGCTAGCGATTAGATCACATCAGAAGTGTAACTCATTCTGGAAGCAAAGTTTTGCCTGAATGCCAATTAGATTCACTGCTTTGGATCGCTGCATTTAAACTGAGAATGCATGTACAGAATGACACATTTGGTGTATGATAGAGTAGACAGTAATAGCACGTGCAGCGGCAGCTTCCCCCGGGTCCTAACTCCCTGTTCGGTAAGGAGTTTTAATTCCGTAGGGGGGCGCTGTTGGCCTACTTTTAATAAAATGAAAATAAAATACACAAATAACATATAGACTTGTGTTTCTGATTAAATAAAGCAGTAATTGATGTCAAAATCATGAGTATGTTTTGATTTAAAGGTCAGAAGCTATCACTTACATGAATAAATAAAAAAATCACAAACATGACACTTTTAAATTAAATAATTTTATATATACCGATTTATTCATTAATGTGTTATATGTTATTTTTTAAACAAATTATGAGCGCTAAAAGATTTTCAGAATTTTTACTGAACTCTTTTGCTTTAGACCATCTACAAATGTTAAATATTAAAATAAAATGTTAAGGTTACTACTGCATCTTTCTGAAAAGAAAAATGCAGCGACTGATATACAGTTTATTTATAGTTATTTTCAAAGCTTCAATGTACTGTCATTATAAAATAACTTCATTATTGTTTATTTAATTCTAACAAATAAGTTCTTGTTAAGAACTTAAAGTTCTTGTAAAAAAAAAAAAAAAGTTATTTGCTACACGGTGTTGTTTACAAAAAAAGGAAATATATCGGTATCGGTCAAAATGAGCTGAAAAAATATCGGCATATCTGATATCGGCAATATCCAATATCGTGCATCCCTAGTCAAATAACTGAAGTCAAGTCCTTTTTCTAATATTGTGATAGTGGCAAACAATCCAAGACGTCAACTTACATAACATAGGAAAGGCTTACAGTCAACCCAATGTTAACTCTATGGAAATAGCCATATTTAGCCCTCTAAACCAGGACTGACAACCAGATTCTGCTGCTGTGAGAATGTATTAGAAATGGACATTATAAATAACATTATAATTGAAAAAAAAAAAGTTTAAAAAAAATGGCCACTGGGATACAAAAAGGACTGAGGGAGGCAGTATAAAGCTCACAAGACATTGGACAATAAGAAACAGGCCAGTGTGGAATATAGGGAGAGTAGACAGCAGTAGAGAGAACTTAACCTCAGTGTGCATTCAAGCAAGCAGGGCATTTAAGCACTTGTTTACATGCAGAATGGCATTTGCCCTGCACTATTTATGGCCTATTATCCTGACTGCAATGTTTCCACTGCAATGCTTATCATACTCATCGACACACAAACAAATGCCCTTAAGGATGGCCTGAGACTGAGACCCATCAAAAATCAAGAATGTGTCAAT
Source organism: Sinocyclocheilus grahami (assembly GCF_001515645.1). Classification (NCBI taxonomy): domain Eukaryota; kingdom Metazoa; phylum Chordata; class Actinopteri; order Cypriniformes; family Cyprinidae; genus Sinocyclocheilus; species Sinocyclocheilus grahami. Next base: position 297,816 of record NW_015505238.1, read on the forward strand.
GAGTGTCTCAAGTGGCCAGAGAAACCAGCTGCTGTTGTTCTTGACACAATCACAGTGCCAATGTGCCAATCAGTGTCTGACGGAGATCAGCCTTCATCACAGACCATGATTAGGAAATCAAAAGACATTCCAGAGACTGAACTAATATCTAAAATAATCAGCACTTGAGTTCCAGTCGGGATCTAACTAAAGGCAGAAAAGAGATGACATCACCGCGTGACACTCAAGGAGGGCATGTGCACTGTCTTGTCATTACAAATAATAATGTAATCTACTAGTTCCTCTGAGACTGGTTTGCTTTCTCAGATGACAAATAGCACAAATATGACATCATCCCTTGATCCAAAACACACCATCTAATGACATGGTCTCATGCACATGTGCTCAAGTATTTACAGCTCAAACAGTTGGGCTTGGAATAACACCATCTGCACGCTATAGTAGTAAATAAAGATTAAAGTGGTAAATGGTGACAATAAACCCAAGCAAACAGAAATAAAGAGGAATGATGAGACCAATTAAGCCAAAAGGCCATGCAGCGGGTTCAAGATTAAAAATCGCATGTTAGCCTAAAAATTGTTTTCTGTGTACCAAACATTTTCATAAATCTAAGCAAAGAGACTTGGCCACATTTTTGGTTTGTTGAATTTTAGCATCTATTATCAATTAAACAGTACTGTCAAATGTCCCAGGGAAGGCAAATAAACAGATTAAAATTGAATGGAAACATGTAGGAAAGCCAGGGGAAAAAATCTGATCCATTTTAGCAATTAATTAAAGTCTGGATAGTTCAAATATGACTAGGATAAATCTAGCTGTGTTTCTGGGCTCTCTTAAAGTTAACATACTATATCCTATGTTCAGCTTGTCCTCAAAATGGCCCTGATTTCCCCACATAACTTTCAGAAGGTCCCGTGCCAGAACAACACTACCTGGCAAGGAGTTTAAGCTAATCTGACTTTTGGTTTTGGTTCTAATACAACTAAATTATCTGCTACAGTGCCGTGAAAAGGTTTTTGCCCCCTTCCTGTTTTTTATTTTTTTTGCATATTTGTCACACTTAAAAGATTCAAATCAAACAAATTTTAAAATTACACAAAGATAATGCAAGTAAATACAAAATGCCATTTTTAAATAATGATTTCATTTATTAAGGGAAAAAAGCTGTCCAAACCTACCTGGCCCTACATGAAAAATGTATTGCCCCCACCTGTTAAATCATGAAAGAACTGTAATAAACCACATTATTTTAGAAAGCCGAGTTAAATTTCACTAGCCACACCCAGGCCTGATTACTACCAGACCTGTTGAATCAAGAAATCACTTAAATAGAACCGGTCTGACAAAGTGAAGCATGCTTAAAGAGCACCACATCATGCCTAAAGAACATCATGCCTAAATGATCTAAAGAAATTCAAGAACAGATGAGAAACCGAATAGTTGACATTTATCAGTCTGGAAAGGGTTATAAAGCCATTTCTAAGGCTTGGAACAATGGTGAACCTTCCCAGGAGTGGCCGGCCAACCAAAATTACTCCAAGAGCACAATGACGACTCATCCAGGAGGTCAAAAAAGAACCCAGAACAACATCTAAAGAACTGCAGGCCTCACTTGCCTCAATTAAGGTCAGTGTTCATGATTCAACAATAAGAAAGAGACTGGCATCCATGGGAGAGTTCCAAGGAAAAATCCATTGCTGACTAAAAAGAATACAAAGGCTCGTCTCACATTTGCCAAAAATATCTTGATTATCCCCAAGACTTTTGGGCAAATATTCTGTGGACTGATGAGACTTTAACTTTCTGAAAGGTGCGCGTCCCGTTACATCTGTCCTGTTACAGCATTTCATAAAAAGAACATCATACCAACAGTCAAACATGGTGGTGGTAGTGTGATG
>NW_015505238.1:299790-348425 GCF_001515645.1 Sinocyclocheilus grahami
GGCCATCAGTTTGTGACCTCAAGCTCAAGCGCACTTGGGTTATGCAGCAGGACAATGATCCCAAACACACCAGCAAGTCCACCTCTGAATGGCTCAAGAAAAACTAAATTAATGTTTTGGAGTGGCCAAGTCAAAGCCCGGACTTAAATTCGATTGAGATGCTGTGGCATGACATAAAACAGTTCATTCATGCTCGAAAACCCTCCAATGTGGCTGAATTAAAACAATTCTGCAAAGAAGAGTGGGCCAAAATTAATACACAGAAGTTAAAGACTCATTGCCAGTTATCGCAAATGCTTTATTGCAGTTGTTGCTGCAAAGGGACAACCAGTTATTAGATTTAGGGGGCAATTACTTTTTCACGTAGTGCCAGGCAGGTTTGGACAGCTTTTTTCCCTTAATAAATGAAATCATTATTTCAAAACTGCATTTTGTATTTACTCTGGTTATCGGTGTGTAATTTTAAAATTGGTTTGATGATCTGAATCAAGTGTGACATATGCACAAAAAAAAATTAAAAACAGGAAGGGGCAAAAACTTGTTCACACCACTGTAAATAAAACCAAGTCTAAAACAAATATTCTCCATAAATATATACCATTTTATTCTTTTAAGATTAGATTAACAGCATCTCTTTAGATTGGTATCTGTCGTCGTCTTTGCCATTTGAATGTTATACTGAGAGGTGGGTTTCCAGCAGTGCTTTGCCTCAGAAATATAAATATAACATTTTCCCTGCTACATTCAGAGTTGAAATACCACATTCTACAGATCCAATGTAGCTAATTTTGTGGATGCCATTTCAGGTTGCTGTAATGAGACTTAAACAAAAAGGAGCAATGTTAAACTAAAAGACGAACATCTATAAAAACGATATATGAATTGATAAAAGCCTGAAAACTTTGGCACTTCAAGATTCCATTTATGTTAAAGGTCCCATATTTTACACCTTTCTGGAGTTTTATTTTAGGTTTTGATGTCCTTAAGAATATATATGCGCGGTATAAGTACCAAAAACCATCTCAATATATTTTTACAGCTCCTTTCTCAGGAGCTCTGCTGAGAACAGGTCGATTTTGGACTGTCTAATTAATATTAATGAGCCTCTCTTCTGATTGGCCAGTTGTTTTCTGAGTGACGCATGGCCAGGCCAACCACAGGTAACTAGGGTCAGCCGATGTCACAGCGCTAGCTGCAGGCAGCAAAACAAAGGCAAAACGGGCGGCCCATTCAAGCCAGCGCAGATTCGGCTACCTAAGGAGCTTAAAATATCATCTTCTTGTGATGTTGGGTGCCAGAATCTACGTAATACAGCCTCAAATTAGAAATTTGATCGTTAACCTTTTCGACATGTTTCCATGTTGTCGTTGCTCAGCAATAGCATGGATGCGAAGTTGTCTGGGGGTTTGGCAAAAGGAGAGTGTGGGCGGTGCTCGGGGTGGTGACTGAAGGCGGTGACTGTGTAGTTCTGACGTCAACTTTTTACGGAAAACACAACGGTTCTGAAAAGTCACAGCTACTTTATGCAGGCTGTGTGCATTTTACTGTGGACTGACTGTTTGAAACTTATATGGTAGTTAAATAGCACCTAGACCTCAGTTATCATGAAAAAAGCCAGGAAATTTCAGTTTTGACAATATGGGACCTTTAATATGCGGAGTCTGAAGCGGAATGTGAATAATATGCAAAAGGAATCACGCTACATCAGTGAATCAATGCTTCACCCCCGTAACTGATGGAGCAGAATGAAATCTCTGACTGTGACAGAAGAATGAACTGATGACCCATAGCTGCATTCTGCTCCATTTTAGGGGTGCGCCGATCCGATATTCCGTATCGGCATCGCTCCGATATTGGCATTTTCTGCTGGATTGGGGTATCGGTCAGACGAGACCGATCCAAATCCGATATAGTGCGTATACGATTCTGTGTTATTAAGCCCCACAAAAGCCACAAAAACATTATAAAGCACCATAAAGTTTCCGTGCACTATATTTCAAGTGTTCTGAAGCTTTTCCATAGTTTAATGTGAGGTACAGATGAATATTTAAGTCAAGTTCATGTAAACTCTTCTCTCCGCAGCGGCTGTCTGTCATCCTCCATTCAGTAGATTGTGTGTAACACAATGATCGACCTACACATTGAGGTATAGAAATTCTACACTCATTTAAAAAAAAACTGTGCTGGTATCGGATCGATATCGGTTCTGAAAAAGTGGTATCGAGCCATCCCTACTCCATTTAACCAGTATGACTACATTGCTTGATATATGATCAAATTCCAGAGATTGAGGTGACTGGTAAACAATCATGGACTCCTGTTTCAACCACTCATTGGTCACCTGATTTGGGTCAGTAGTATGCAGCAGGACAAGGTCAGAATACTGTACACGCATTCCACATCACATTTACCTAAAATTACCACTCACACACACACACACACACACACACCCCTACTTCGGTCCTAAAAAGGGAATGTGTTTTCTGAGTGGCTGACTCTGGGTCACTGCTTTTTTCTTTCCCTTGTCTGAATGGCTGGGGCTGTGTCAATGATGTGACTACCTTTATGTTGAAAGCAATAGGAGGTTGTGTATGTGCCCAGTGCATAACCCTCACTGAGTATCTAGGGCACCAATGAGAAGTCACCTTCTAAACAAAGCCAACAGATTTAGCCATGGCTTTCAAACCCAGCATACAGAAAACAAACAAGTGCCAGTATGTACATAAACGGAACACAAGTACTCTTTGATTGTATTTTTGATCGTTGCTATAAGGGCACTACTGTTCAAAGGTTTGAAGTCAGTAAGATTTATTTTAATACTTTTATTCAGCAAAGATATATTAAATTGACCAAAAGTGACACTAAAGACGAGAATTGTTACAAAAAAAAGTATATTTTAAATAAATGCCATTCATTTGAACTTTCTATTTATCAAGGAATCCTGAAAAAAAAGTATTATGATTTTCACAAAGATGTAACCGCACAACTGTTTTCAACATTGCTAATAATAAGAAATGCAAAAAATCATTAAAAAAACAGTAAAAAATTCACAATATTACCGTTTTTACTTTGTTTGACCAAATAAAGTGCAGCTTTGGTGAGAATAAAAGACTATGAAACACTTACCTCAAAAAAAATAAATAAAAAAAAAAATAAAAAAAAAAAACTTACCAACCCCAAACTTTTGAAACAGTAGTGTACATGTATCAGAAGTATGTCTTTGTAGTATTTAAGAAGCTGTGTCAACTTAAAAACAGTTCAACTTTCTAAAAAGCATCCCAAGAGTCCCGTGTTCTGTTCCATTCAATGTGCTCAATCTCTTTTCAATACAAAAATGTGTTCAGATGTTTTTAGCCTTCGATAGGCTTGACAAATTTCAGAAATGTTCTGAGCTAAACACTGTCGTGACACATGTGAATTTTATTATGCAGTGCCAGAAAGCACAGAAAATCATCCTTAAGCCAGATAATAAGACATTGTTAGCCACTTAAGCTTAGCTAAAGCTGGAGCGAGTATATTTAGCATTGGACTAGTTAATTTACAGCAAACACGTAAGCCTGTCATACTATTAAGGACTACAGACACAAATACTCATCCAATGGAAAATGATATTGCGGTGTGGAAATGGAGTTAAAATATTTACATAGCTTAAAAGCTTATCCAGCAGTACAGAATGTGTTTTCACGTCCTAATCACATCTGACTTCCATATGGATGCAAGCATAAAAGCCTAATTTCCTCTTCTGACCTCATGTTATATAGAAAATATTGTTTGTAATGTGTATCTGCCATTTGTGGGGGTCTATTTTGGTCGAAGTGATGGAGAGAGAGCAGGTGGGGTCACTGGACAGCTGTTGAGCAAGAGGCTTCGTTATTTAGGCTTACTGCCCGCACACACCATTAAAGGATGAACAACTCGGCAACAGAAAGTGCTCAGAAAAACACTATGGCTGTGTCTGAAACCCAAGATCAATGACTTCACAAGCAGTGTTTTTAGTTTTTTTTTTTTTTTAAATAAAAGCACCTTCTAATGAAACAGGCTTTCAAGGCACAACATGTCTAATGATCTAGAAAATATTCCGCTTTTATCAAATACCTCATAATGCATACTTTTCTGTTCAAATGTATGGAGCTCTGCACATGACATTTGTTGTTGTTTTTTGTTGTTTTTTATAATTTGCTCCTTAGTTTTAATTAAATTAAAATGAGGGAAATGATGTACAACATGGCCATAATTTAATAAAACAAGGGAATTATAAGTCATGGAAATCAATTCTTATTTGTTAGCTATGATTTAACTAAAAAATAATTAAATACATTTTTTAATCAATTAAATTGAATTATTATTATATTTAAATAAATTAAATAATAAATGAATAACACCAGCAGACAAATTCTTAATTTGTGGCCACAATAAATATATTTTTGTTTGCATGTCACGTTCGGGGCTCCGTACAAATGTCATTAGTTGACAAAAATGACAAAAAGGGATATTTATAAATAAATCTAGCCCTTTAGCCACTCCTTCAGACCCTATTTTTATTCCTTCCACCAAACAGCCTAACTGAACAGCAATTTCATTAATAAAGGACAAAATCTAGGATCAGATGAAGGTATCTAAACAGGCAGAATATTATGCAAACATCTGTATACATTATTTGGTTTGCAAACTTATTCTATATTATGCTATAATCAGATGAGATGTGATCATTTAGGCTACACCCAGTGGAACAAGCTAAATAAAGTACAACATGTTCTATGATGTTAAAAAGCATTCACAGCAACTCCAAGCAGATCAATTAATACACACAATTTGCCTAGAATAGTAAGAATGAGCCATTGAGAGAGTTTAAGGAATTCGTCAGGAATGGGAGGTAACAAATGCCCTTTAGGATTAAATACCACTTAGTTCAGCAGTCTATATAAGCACTTTCTGTCACTGTCTTTCCATGTCTGTCTCATATCACTCAGCCTTATTGGCCATTGCATAGTCTCTCTGAACTCTCAGTCACTGATACTTACTGACCCACTTTACTTACAGTTAGAAACCAGATATACTGGGATTCTGAGTTCATTTAACATACACAGACTAAAGAGGACACACAATTCATTAATATTACATGCTTTTTCATATTTCACCTTTCTGGAACTCTTAAACTTTAAATAACAGAATGAATATGAGAATGAAAAGTGAAAAAAAGACAAAGTGTGTCCAAATAACTTACTGTAGCAGTAATGCTCGTATCAGATGTGCCTCACTGGGGAAAGTGGACCATGTTCACTGCATTTCAAACCATGAAAGGGTTAAATACAGAGTAATACTCAGGACAGATGTATTCGCTGCTCTCCCAAAGAGATGTATCGGCTCTGGAGAAGGTCGGAGAGCGAACAAGCAACAAGAAGGGAGGACAGCAGAAGGCCATGTGGTACTGGCGCACACACACACACACACACACACACACACACACACACACACACACGCCCCCCTTTACTCTCAATCGCACCCTCCTCTTCGGCTCTGCGGAGAGCGAACAAGCAACAAGAAGGGAGGACAGCAGAAGGCCATGTGGTACTGGCGCACACACACACACACACACACACAAGCTCCCCTTTACTGTCAATCGCACCCCCTCTCTACAGGAGTACTATGCGGCAGCTACAGCTTCATGTGAAGACAGACACCAGAGGCTTTCAAATATAGCACGGTGCTTTCCCACCACAGTCATGCCATAGCAGGCCTCACAGATTGGCAGGGAGGAGAGTAGTGGAAATGTGATCCTGTGACATGAAAGCACAAGGACAAAGTGAAGTTTGACACACTGATGTGATGTGTTAGTGTGCTAAAGCATGAATGCAGATCACAGTAATATAAGAATGGAATGAAGCATTGCAGGGATACAAGGTTTTATAAGGAGTCTAGATGAATATAACAAATAAGAGATCACATTCACATATTAAATTCTATGAAATTTCAGAATACATGTCTAGTTAACAAATCAAATGTGTCTCCTGTGTTTGTGATCGGAAAGATTTTTGAATGTGCCTCTCATGCTTGCCATTTAAGCATTTATTTTATCAAAAATATAGGCCAATTTAAAATAGCTGTTTTGATATATTATAAAATGAAATTTATTTCTGTGATGGCAAAGAAATCTCAGCAGCCATTACTCCACTCTTCAGAGTCACACGATCCTTCAGAAATCATTCTAATATGCTTACTGGTGCCCAAGAAACATTTCTTATTGTTTTTGTTGAAACCAGGATACATTTTGTCAGGATTCTTTGAAGTAGAGACTAAGTTTAAAAAAACAAAAAAGCATTTATTATAAATTTCACAGAGGAAAAATATTGGCTGACTAATTGTCCTGGCCGACAAACAAATCTAAATCACTAGACTGGAACTTACTGCTGCTGCAAAAAAAACACTAAACCAAGAGAGGGATCTCTGGAGATAACATGAGGACACTGTGCAGGACAGAGTCTATGTGTCAGGGTAAGATAAAACAGATCATGGCTGTTTAAGATTACTGCATTCTGTAACAGTGAGGAGTAAAGAGGAACAGCAAATGAGTGTTTGACAGATAGACACATCACACAATAATACAAAGAAAAACGAAAAAAAGCCACAATCCTCACCTGTGCTGAGCTCCTGAAAGAGATCAGAGCTCCACCTAGTGCCCCTTCTCAAACCCTCACACACACACATTTACAAATATATATATATATTTTTCATTTCCCTATTGTGCTCATAATGCACTTATTGCAATAGGTCAAGTAAACAATTCATCAGTAAACTTTGAGGAAAGTTTACTTTGTACTGAATTATTCAACAGCCTGGGCATTTATCAGCATTTTACAACTCAATTGTTTGTGGGCAGAACTTTTTGGGGGGGACACCCTCAATAGGAGAAATGATTATTTAATATTACAAAAAACTTTTAGAAAGCACATTAGACTATATAAAAGTATACAGAATGTCCTCATTTAGATAAGTAAATGCATGTTTGTGTTTACGTAGGCTAGATGCCATCAAATAGTAATTAAACTGATGAGGACTTTATTCAACTGGGTAAAAACCAAGACACATCAGTGGAGTCCAGTTTTCCACATTCATCTGAATTTTTGTCTTAACACTTCGACAAGCTCCAGGAATTTTTTTTAAGTCAATTGTTTTCCATTTTGTGGAGTTGCACTAAATAACCCCACCCACTGTGAAATCTCATTGGTCCAAAATGCCACTCCTCATAACTTTATATTAAATAATCAAATATAATGAGAATGTGATGCGTCACTGTCCACAGGACATTTTTATTTTCAGTCCAATAACTACAGTGCTTGTACATGCTTTATCCAACTAGTAAATAACCAGAAATAACATAATGAGCAAAAGCAATTTCAATGCAACAAACACGAACACTCAACCACTGCATAATCAACACCTTGTTTGTGCACAGAAACAGGTTTTAAAAATGGAGCTGCACAGAAGTCAGTCATCAGCGCTATGAAAGGAACATGTTATTCTGCTTCACTTTCATGGCTCAAAACAGTTTCAAACAATTAAAAATACTAATGGCAATGTATTTTTGCAGCAACCTTGGAGCCCTAAATCAAGTTTCTCTGTGTTACTAAGAAAAAATAGAAATATAAGATTACGCAAAGCAAGTTTGGCAGAGGATGCATATTTATTGGAGAGGGGGAACAATTCCCCAACCTCCTTTACACACATACACACTTTATCACAGAGAAAAATGAGAAACAAACATGCTTGTATGCCTCATTAAAATGGGCAAAACCAGATGCGGCTCTATAATATATTTCTTAATCTTCTCTGACATGCTTAACAAACAGAAACCAGACTAAAGGCAGAGTGCAAATATGCATGAACAAAGACTCATATTGTGAGAGCTAAAATATAGACTAAAGAAACAACAATAAACAACCCAAGATAGAGATTTCTGGATAAGCTTTATCTGCATAACAAAAATATCTGCATATGACAAACAGAAAGATACTGTATGTTGAGCCAAAGCACTTTACCTCTCAACATGCTCTCGCCCTTCAGCATTTCTTTCTTTGCACCTGGACAGCAGAAAGAAATCTAGGAACCTTTAGACCATGTATAACTGACAGAAAGCCGATCCATCCTGCAAAGACTGGGAAGAAGTCACTGTAGAGACAGGCATGCCAAATGGGATGGTCTGGGAAGGACAGAACAGCCCAGTGAACTGAGAAACACGTGACATGTACCCAAAACCATGATGTGGTTTCACATCAGAGAAGCTTTGCTTTGCTGGAAGAGGCCAGCAGGAAGAAAATCAAGTACTGTACCCACATACAGACAGTGGACCTTGCCAAAGTTACAATGGCCGCCCCCAAACCATAGGCACAAAAGGATAACGAAAAGCTGGCCAACTCATCAAGAACTCAAATTAATGGAGATAACAGTTCATTAGAGTGCTGCAATGTTGACAGAAACATAAATCATGATGAAAAACTTTTAATGAGGGTACCAAGTGGGTCACGGTAGGAAAACATTTCATATAAATAACATGGATCAATGCCAGTTGGTCCATCTGGCCAGACACACAATGAGTGCAGCCTTTTTATTCATTAGGACATCTGTATCTTCCTGTGTCAGCAACAAACTGAAAACTAAGTTCTTGCCAAAGACAACATTTACAAATAAACAAACATACAAGGACACTTAAGCTTTACTCTCACCAACTATTAGTTTAAAATTATGTGATAATCGTAACTGAAAGGTCAACGTAATGTTATTCCTGACATACTTCAATGGACAGAAAAAAAAAACATTTCAAATGACCAATTATATCACAGCTGCCAATCTGTTGTATTTGGGCAAAGCTGATATGAGTCTTTTTTTTTTTTTTGCATTGATGACAAGCCACTATTATAAGAAAGTAATAATCAACAAAAAATAATTCTACAAAAAATCCTGTTATTGATAACCAGAACTGATTTTTAATTGTTTTATTTTTGCTTTTTGACAATAATAACTAGATAATCATTAGACTATGACAATAAAAAAAATTCTGTTGAATAGACAACAGTATAATTGATATTCTACTGGATGAGAATCACCAGCATTTATCAGCTGACCCATATTAAACAAAAATCTAAAAAATCAAACCCAATGTAATTAGTGCTTAAATACCAAATTATGTTCACTTTAACAAATATATTTTTATGGGTCACATTAAGACACCTTCAGATTTTAGGCTTGACAAGAAATAAATAAACAAAAGTAGTCTTGTATCTACTTATATGATTAATAATTATTATCCCCCTTATGAGGGGATTTAAGTTTTTTTTCCCCACCCACTATTGTTTCAAGCTTAAATGTTAACAACCTATTCTTCTACTAGCTTAAGACAGGTAAACTATAGCTTGACATTATTATAGACAGTGGGGGGCAGAATCAGATTAACATAGCTGAATGCAGCATCCCTGGGTATCTGTGGGAATGCTTTTCTAAAGGCGAAGAGAATGCGTGAAAGACATTTGTATCCACCCATCCTCTTTCTATGTCTTTCCTCAGGCAATTTTTCTATCTCCACCACTCCATCCATCAAATAAACCATGGAGACTTATCTCTCCATTATTGCATTATGTCTGATAGATATACTGCACAAAGATAATGCTTAATCTTTTGATAAGCACTACTGGAAAGAAAAGTCAGTGGTCTCAAGTAAAACTGTAACAAAAAAGTGCCCCATTTTCTAGACACACATTTAGATAAGTGATCTATTTCCTATACACATTTGAGCTACTCTAGTGTCAAACTGGTAAAATGAAGTCAACATGATAAGTTTTACCAAATTATAGTGTTCTGGCTGGTGTTTTAAGGATGGTTGGAAGAGTACTCACACATAGCAGGGTCCAAAAGTCTGAGACCATACTGAATACATTTGAATGTAAAAAATTTTTTTAAGTATTAGACTATAAGAGAATGCAATAGTCTCTCTTTTTTTTGGCGCATACAGATTGCTAGTATATACAAACTTTATGGAAACTTTATGCAATGCTTTAATGCATGAGCACCTGGAGTGTCAAGTAGCAAGATTTTCTTACCCAAGGAAACAAGGAACTGGTTGTTCCCTGAACGGGGCGGAACGCTCGATGCATATTCTCAGCACCCTAACAGGGCAGAGAAGGTTAAGCTCCTGATCCTCCTCAGGAGGAGGAAGCACAAAGAGAGTAATAACCTGAGCTCAATCGTCCTGTTCGCCTGAGAGAGAAGGTCCTGCCTCAGAGGAATGGGCCACAGAGCTGCTATCAGCAGCTCACTCTCTCCTTACTGGATAAATGAAATCTGATCTGTGATGCGACTGTCATTCGGCACGCTGCATTGAGCAGCAGCGTTCTGTTTTTAATTGTAGTGTCTGTTCTTTTACTGAACTAAATTATTTTTATTACTATAAAAAAAAAAAATCAAAACACCGGTGGGGGTCGGTGCCGCAGTGGGCAAGTGATGTAACCGTTGGTGCGGCTTAACAACGGTATCACCGTCAGCACCGTCTATCACGGCAAGCCTAATGGCCAGTGCATGTTCTGGCGTGACTACCGCCCTCATGTGAACTGAGTCGAAAACTGCCCCCAGGATGAAGTTCGTTGGTTGGGAGACAGTGAGCTCTTGGCAAAATTGACCCTGAGTCCCAGGCACTCTAAGTGGCTGAGGAGGAGGGAGCTATGGGATATTAGCTCGGCCTCTGACTGGGATTTAAGATGAGCCAATCGTCGAGGTAATTCAGAATGCGGACACCCATCTGTCTCAGAGGGGAGAGAGACGAGTCCATGCACTTTGTAAAAGTGCGAGGAGTCAGGGACAGTCCGAAGGGTAGGAGCGTGTGTTGTTATGCCACTCCCTTGAAGACGAATCTCAAGAATTGTCTGTGATGGGGGGGCTACCTGGATGTGAAAGTAAGCGTCTTTCAGTTCCAGAGAAAAAAAACAGTCCCCTGGGTGTATTTGCGAGAGGATCTATTTCAGAGTAGTCATTCTGAATGGCCGTTTCATGAGCGCACAGTTCAGGCATCTGAGATCGAGGATGGGCCGGAGGCCGCTATCCTTTTTTGGGGATGAGGAAGCCTGACTCGGATTTGGTGGAACCATCTCTACGGCTCCTTTTGCCAGTAAATTCATCACCTCGGATCATAAGACGTGAGCATCCTTGCTCTGCACTAAGGTGGGAACCACGCCACTGAATCACAGCGCTTGCAGTTGAGCACTGAGGTTCCCTGCCCAGCTGTTTTTTCCTCACAGGTCCCTGGGAGGAAGAAAACGGGAGGGCGTGAGGGGCGGAGTCGCTCTCTCAGAAGAAAGTGATCCAAGAACGCAGAGAGGTGAGACTCATGTTCACACAGTGTGAACAATCCATCTCGGTCAGAGCGGCATCTGCGTGGGGCTTGCCCAGAGAGGAAACACACTCTGAGTGGCCGTCGTCAGCGTGCAGTGCAGTCCTGCACAAGCTGCAATGACGGCGCAGCATTTGAAACAACGCCACTGCTCTTTTAGAAAATGAAATTTGCTTTAAGCTCACCAGATGGCAGCAGGGGACGAGCTGGTATCTGCGCAGGACTCTGAGGCGGCTCGGAGAGCGGGTGGGAACAGCAGAGTGGCGCAGGCGAGTTAGCTTCTTGTCCGCAGCAAGGCGTGTCAACGGTGACCGCTTCAAGTCCCCTAGATCAGCGAAGGGCAGATCGTTGTCACTGAAGGAGAATTGATCTGAGATCCTATAGCGAAATGCCCGCTTATATAGCCAGATGGCCCAGCCCATTCTGGTGGGCTTCGTTGCCATAGGCTCATGCAGATTTTTCATTTACTGCATGAACCAATGGCCGTGCAGTTACACTGCGTGATTGTAAAGGCATCAGTCCTCTAGCAACGCATTACGAGTGAAGTGTTGAAAGGGAACTTTCAGACCCGTTTAATGTTGGTGCTAGTAAAGGTTTGAGAACTTATGGCCTGGTTTCACAGACAGGGCTTAGACTAAAGACTAAAAAAAACATTACTGGTGTGCATCCTGAGACAAAACAAAGGCACTGATATTTTTAAAGATCAGTCAGTGCAAGTGTCTTTCAGTTGAAACAGCTCAGAATTAAATTTTAGTTTGGGGCTGGTATTAAGCCTTGTCTGTGAAACCGGGGGTACAAGTAACACAGATTGGTAATTTTTTACACTAAGGTCTCATTTGTTGTACATGGAATGATCATTTTCTTGACATTCTTTGTATTAAGTGTAGGGCTGTCGCGGTGAGGGAATTTCCCTTGCAGTAATTTTAAGTGGCTCAATAGCACGGTATGCGGTATTATCGCCATATATACAGTGGGTACGGAAAGTATTCAGACCCCCTTAAATTTTTCACTCTTTGTTATATTGCAGCCATTTGCTAAAATCATTTAAGTTAATTTTTTTTCCTCATTAATGTACACACAGCACCCCATATTGACAGAAAAACACAGAATTGTTGACATTTTTGCAGATTTATTAAAAAAGAAAAACTGAAATATCACATGGTCCTAAGTATTCAGACCCTTTGCTGTGACACTCATATATTTAACTCAGGGGCTGTCCATTTCTTCTGATCAGCCTTGAGATGGTTCTACACCTTCATTTGAGTCCAGCTGTGTTTGATTATACTGATTGGACTTGATTAGGAAAGCCACACACCTGTCTATATAAGACCTTAAACAGGCACTGATGTTCCATGCAGAGCACAAAAAATACAAACCATCACAAAAATTGTTTTAAGACAAAGTTTTCTTAATTTACTAAAAATGGAAGAGTGCAGAAACATAACACCTCTTACACCTTAAAAAAATATCAAATAAAAAAAGAATGGCAGATATTTAGGCCAAAGTGAGCAAAGATACAAATCTTTGTCATTATTTCATCTTTGTTATTAGAAAATAAGAACAAAGATATACATTACAAATACACATAATATACAAATAAAACAAACATTGCTTCATTTTTCAGGTACAGCATTTAGCAGTAACATTCAAGAAATTGAATGAACAAATATTATAATAAAACACTATATACATCAATTATACTTTTTTAAAAGCAACTGACTGATGATAAGTTCAAGAGCAGTGAGCAGATTTTTTCTGTTTTGTTGTTTTATTAACATTAAAAGAATAGTTCACCAAAAATGAAAATTATCTGTCTTTCAATTCTGTCATAGTGTTTCATTTTTCTACCACCATTTACTCAAGTTGTTTTAAACATGAATTAGTTTATTTTGTCTGTTGAACATAAAAGTTATTTTGAAGAATGTGGGTAACCAAGCAGTTGCTGGTCCACAGTGACTTCCATGGTATTTTTTCCTACTGTAAAAGTCAGTGTGGACCAGCTACTGTTTGGTTTCTCACATTCTTCAAAATATCTTCTTTTGTGTTCAGCACAAGAGAGAAATTAATACAGGTTTGGTACAAAATGTGAGTGAGTAAATGACAGAAATTTAATTTTTGGGTGA
Source organism: Sinocyclocheilus grahami (assembly GCF_001515645.1). Lineage (NCBI taxonomy): Eukaryota > Metazoa > Chordata > Actinopteri > Cypriniformes > Cyprinidae > Sinocyclocheilus > Sinocyclocheilus grahami. Next base: position 313,288 of record NW_015505238.1, read on the forward strand.
ACTATCCCTTTAAATGACAGTCGGCAGCATGTTTAGTAGCTACTGTCCCTTTAAGAGCTGCACACGTTTCTCTCTCAACTGTTTACTTTCATTTTAGACATAACCAACTGTGTTTATATGTAAACCTTGTGTGTTTTTGACAGTATTAGACGCAAAATCAATCAGGCGCTTTTTGACAGGCTCTCAGTGTGAGCGCGCTTCATGAGTACGCGCTCAGAAAAAGCGCATGCAGAACAGCACGTGAATTAAATGTTTAACCGGTAGTGCTTTAAAGCAGATGTAAATAGTGTAGTTTTAATAATGTTTAAAAAGTAGTTTAAAAATAGTGAAAAATTTAATGCGCATAAGTGCAGTGTCCCGTGAGAGTAACTCTACCGCTGAATTAACACTGATGTGAATGCATGTGGCCTTATACATTATATTGAGACGGAGGGAGGCAACAGAACTGCAGCTGACAGAATGTGCGCTGTAGTACGATACAACGATATTTCTTCAAAAGCAGATCGTGGAGACATTCAAAAATCGTCACATCACACACCCCTAACTACCAAGTATAATCAATCTCACACACAAACAAGCACAACGAAATCACTTCACACTATTAAGCAGCTGTTTTATGAACATGCAAAACTGTATCGAACGCGTGCTACAGTGGTAAATGTATTAATCGCACAGACCAGTTATTTCGTAGCACGTGCGACACTGTACAGGCATAACCTTACGAAAAAAGAAAACACGCAAAAATCGCGGTTGCCGCGGTTCTTGCATTCCTCTGCCGTTTGCTCGTCAATAGCGCGATATTGCGGTTATCGCGACAGCCCTAATTAAGTGCGTGTGTGTTTGTGTTAGTAATCCTATACGTTATGAGGACCAAATGTCTCCACAAGGATAGTAATTCCAGTAAATGTTGTCCTTGTGAACATTTTTAGGTCCACAATGAGGAAACAGGTTTATAAATCATAAAGAATGATGTTTGCCATGATGGCGAGATTATGTACTTTTGTTTGCAAGTATGTAAGTGATATTGCATTGTTCTCCAGACTCTTATTAATAAGCGAGTTAAAGTGTTGTAACCGTGTATAGTGTTGGGTATTTCTTGAGCATTAGCAAAAAGCTTTTTGTGTGTATTTGTTTTAGAGATTGTTTTGTCAATAAACGTAGAGGGTTTTCCATTTTGTGTTTGTGTTGATTGTAACTAAGCAATTAAGAGATTTTTTTTAAATACAATTTGAAATATACTAAATTTCAACTTCATTGCCAGAGATATATGACATTGAAGTACATTGAAATCACATTGAAGTATATTTTAGTTCACATTAATTGCTTATTCAGAAGTACATATTTACAATATTTCAAAGTACATATAAAATATACCAAAGTCCCACTTAAGTGGTTCAAAAATATCACTCAAAAGTTCAACTAATTGCAATTAATGTCATTTTAAACTAATATATTTGAAATCAATTACAAATAATTAGTGGTCGACCAATATGGGTTTTTTGACAGCCGATACCGATATCTTGGAAAGCAGGGTGGCCGATGGCCGATATAATTTTATTTATTTTAATTCATATTTAAGACATTTGAAATCATTTGAAAATGGATTAGAAAATAAATGTGTAAAATAAACATGTCAGGGAGATGCTGTGTGTTTATAGGCGAAAGCAAAAGCACTTTATTTAGCCTTCCGAAAGTAGATGCATTTAGGAATCTTTAAGAATACTTACAACAGAACAGCAATGCATTTTATGGACGACCGTTTTGTGAACCTAGGAGAGGAGGTAATTCTGACTTTGCTATGACAATCTGGCTCTTCTGAATCAGCGAATGTGCCGAGGAGGAGGAGGAGGAGAGGGGGGGGGGGGGGTCACATCACATTGGAGTCAGCTGTCTTAACCGTGGCTTGTGTAATTTAAACACATACCAGCTTCATCACGGTGTCTGTCATGCAACTCTGTTCCCCTTTCGGGCTCTGTCTTTACATTCATTTTGAAAGCTGAAGCTCGCGATTATGGTAAGGGGCGTTACATTTCCGATGAGTGCTTGTGGTGTTCGGCCAAACACAATGCACTGGGTCAGCTGGCCAATTGCGTTTACACGCTGTTTAATGCAGAACATGAATGCATTTAACCTGCAGTTAAAATTGCATAAATAATGTTTTGATATATTAATCATAAAACATTGAATACTGATATTTGAAAATTAAAAAAATGAAAAGATACTTTAAATGTGAAATTAAAACCGCCAGTAGGTGGCAGTAAGTCACTGTTAATAAGCAAGTCATTGCGACTGAACCGAATCATTTAAACGGTTGATTCATTCGGGAATGAAACACCGTCATGTTGCTCAGAGACGCAAAACAGCACTGTGGCTTTGTTTGGAATTATTTTTGTTGGCGAAATAGTGCAAAACAGGCAATATGGTGTCTAAAACGTAAGTCTCTTAATAAAACTTACAGTTTATTGAACTGTTGTAAAAAAATCATCATCACATTTGTATATAGTAATTTTTGGAGAAAAAAAAGGCACTCTTCCGTGTGAACTTGAGTATAAATATACACATTTTCTGCCCCTATGTCTTAAATTTGTGATCATTCTGAATGTATTTTAATAGACTGAATCATGCAGTGATCAGGCAGAGCGCACTGCAAATGCGCACGCGCACTAGACTTCACGTAATGCGTGCACTCTGTAGGTGTTTTGAACGTTATTGTTTTTTGCGTCGTGAGAATATTGAGTAAAATAGCTCACTTGTCATGGTGTTATTTAACTATATCATGTTATGAATAAACTAAACATTTTGAATTTTTACCTCAGTGTGTTTCTTCTGAGGTCATGTGTGCTGTCACGCTCATTTGTTCTGAAGTCTCGAGACAAACAGAGTGAGCCTCAGCGCGAGCTTGTGTTCTGTATTCTGCTAACTTACTGCAATTATCTCTGATGACGCAGTAACTTACCGCGGGTCTGTCCAATGATTGTAAAGTCATTAGGTCCGTCAGACTTAAGATATTTTAGCAGTAATGAGACCAAAAATATTTAAGACCCATCGAATCCGAATTTAAGACATTAAGACTTTTTAAGGCCTTATATTAGGAAAACGTTATTTAAGACATTAAGACTTTTTAAGGATCCGCGGACACCCTGTATAATACTTTTTTGTATACATTTTAATTCCTTTGTTTAACAGTTCTATCTGATTATTAGATAGACTTCTATCCGTAGTAGACAGAACTGAATGACAACAGCGAACAAGTGGGAGAATGTGAGCACTATGTGCTCAGGCGCTGCCGCAGCCGTTCTCAGTGGCGTCAAAATAAAAGTCCGACGCGCTGTCAAAATAAGTCCCTCCTCGAACACATCGGCCAAACAGAAAAGCTTAGCAGTCGATGGCGATATCTGAAAAATGGCAGATATCGGCCGAAATATCGGCCTTGGCGATATATCGGTCGACCACTACAAATAATATGCATTTAGTTGGTCGAAAACATGACATTTAAACTTAAGTGTATTGCTAACTGACATTAAAGTATATTTTAGTTAACATTAATTGCTTGTCAGTACATTAGTAGTAAACTTTAACCATATTTTAAAGACACTAGAAGCAATTATGAACGTACATATAAAGATGTACTAAAAAGTCCCACTTAAGTGCTTTAAAAAAAATCACTCAAGTTCAACTTATTGTATTTAATATAACTTTAAAATGTGATACATTTGAAATGAATTACAAATACAATGTACTTAAGCGGAGAAAATAGTACATTTAATTTGCACTTGCATGTGTTCTTTTAAAAGTATATTATATCCGCAATAGGTACACTTTATAAAAGTATACTTAAGTGCACTTCTTTTTCATAAGGGAAAACACAGAGATAGTCAGAAGCATTAAAATGCTTGTGACCATGTAATCGCAAAGAATGCTCCACAAAAAATGCTGTGCAGTGTCTTGTGCATGCAAAAACTGCACAACGAGAACAGAAGGAGCTAAAAAAATAAAATTCAACAAACACATTGTTATAATATATTGTTTTATACACAAATATAAAAAAATATATATATAGATTTTAAGTTGGAAAAGACAATCAGTTACTTTGTGAACTTTAGTTCCCAGGAACATCCACAAGATGGACAAAAATGCCGATGCTGTATAAGGAGGGCAGATGTACAGTATGACAGGATGACTGAAAGTAAGTGTTAATTCTTATGTAGCAAAATATTTGGCCAATGTGTGCATTTGACACATGCATTTGCACAGTCTGGTCTTTTAGTGAAAACACAGTAAATCATCCAACCCAGTATGCATATTAGAACTAGTAGATCACTACAAATCACTCAGTAGCACCACCATAATCCAAAATTCACTATCTGTGTGTTACTAGCTTACAAGTCCTAAAGACATTGTCAAAATACCACACAACATGAGCTGTGAATGCTTTAACATGGGCTTGACACTATTGGCTATCTACTACGCAGTGCATCTAACAAATGAATGAAGAGTAAGATTTTAAACATGATGGGGTGGTTCTCCGTTGCTCTATATAAAAGTGTGTGTGTGCGTGTGTGTGTGCAATTTAACATGCACAACTTGGGTGGAGGTTTGATCTCCCTCCAGATTTGGCTTTTTGCACTCTTACGAAGAAAATTCTGTAGGGAAGGCTTAATTGAAAAATCATGTTCGCTCTCTTTCTCTCACTCAACCACAGGCTGAACCCATCACCTCTGCAAAAAACAGCCTCTTGCCTCTTTTCCTCTGTGACATCCACTTTGCTAAGGAAGTTTAGTGCCATTTGCAGAGGCAATAGTTTGCAGCTGACAAGGCCGTATAAATAATATAATGAACTCCTGACCCACCTGACAAATAGATATGAAAAACAGAGTTGCATTTTGGAAAGACAAATCCATCCACAACACAGCATGCAGAAGACAACCAGAAACAAGATGTGTGCATCTAAAGTGTGCTGCCATTTGTTTTTAAGTGCGTCCTCATGACGTCCAGGGATTACTAGATAACCTCAGGTGAATTCAATAAAAACTTGGATCAAAACAATGGCAATAAAGGATCTCATTCTCATTTTGTATTTTTTGGCTAACTGATTTCATTGGCATCATTTACTTCAAGCTACAATAAATAACAGAAACAAAAATCATCCATGTAAAAGTTCCGCTAATAAAATTACTGCTGACTGCCTGCCAAATTCGAATGATTTTGCGGAGAGCAAAAAAGGGCTATCCAGCCAGGAAAAAATTGACAACTGTGCCTGCATATTCCATGTTAAGAGACTAACCAAATGCAATTAGCAAACCACACAGTTTAACAACTGTCTGGAGTTGTTAACTTTCATCACGTGGGCAACAATGTTTTAAACAAATGCAATTACATAAATTTAAACCTCCTCAAAGCATCTTAGATTGAATAAGCAAGCAGCCAAACAGCTGATGGTGCACAAAGAATCAACCTAAAAGCACTTTTGTCTTTAAATCCCAACAGCTGCAAAGGGAATGAGGGCATGAAAAACAAAGACATGACCCTTCCTAACCTCTTAAACGGATGTGCTTTTCTACTGTGACACATATACATTTAAAGGGGTCCTATTATGCTTTTTCACTTTTTTAATTTTAGTCCGTGTGTAGTGTGTATGTTTGGGCATAAAAAAGATCTAGAAAGTTACAAATCTCAAAGTCCACTCCAAAGGGAGATATTTCGTTTTTTTTAAATCCCTTTTCAAGAACTACAACGAATGGCTCGTTTGGACTACAGCGTTTGTTTTCCGGGCTTTGTGATATCACAAAGCAGCTCATTGGAATATCATTACAAATAATTCCCGCCTACAGAAATTCGAATGGTTGAGGGGTGGGGAGGGGCGAGGTTGTGCGCTTGGTTGAGTGAGTGCATGAAGAAGAAGTGCTGCTGCAGAGTTAGTGCATCAGAGAAAACGAAGAAGAGGAGCTGCTATGCTGTAGCATCACATTTTCGGAATGTCTAGAACAATTCTTACAAGTATAACATGACGTAGCTGGGCGCCGCGGACAGACGCCGCACGGCGCCGTCGGTGTGCCTACACTCATAGAAAATAAAGTATTTGAATTTTAAAGACGTGGCGCGACGTGACGCTGCGCTTCTCGTCTGGTGTGCGACCGCCTGAAACGCTGTTTTTTTTCACCTCCGTGCCCAAACGTCTTTGTTTGGGCTTCCGAAAGCGGATGATGTCAGGAAACAGTGGTTGCAATTTATTTTTTAACTCTGTTCCTGAGCATTATAACCCCAATTTGCTATTGTGTGCTGCGCATTTTACTGAGGACAGCTTCCACAACATGAGGGAGTACAGTGCCGGATTCGCCAAAAGCTTTTGTTGAAAGACGGAGCAAGGGGCGTGGCAGTACTGAAACACCATCTAAGCTGTTCGCCAATCACAACGCACTGGGACAGCTAACCAATCACAACACATTTTGTTTTTCGGAAAGCGGACCTTCATCAAAGCCGGAACTAATCGAGCCGTTTGTGCCAGGATGGGGAGAAAGGTATTTAATCATGTAAATTATGTGAAAAATAATGCGTTTTTTCGAACCACCAAGCATGAGAGCATGTTCTAGTACACCCCCAAAACAAAATCAAGACTTTGTAAAATAGCATAATAGGACCCCTTTAAACAATCAAAAAACACAAGAGCAATAACAAATGTGGCCTCCATTAGCAGACAATGTCTTCATTAGGCCTTACAAACGGTGTGTTTTTCCCAGTGTACTCCAGGATTGTGTGGCCCACTGCCAGAGAACATCGTGAGCAATCAACACATTTGGGATCCTCATGCGAGCACTAAATATACGTTTTTAACCATTTGGGCAGAAGGTATGTCAGTGTGTAAATATGGTGCTAAGTCTGTCCATGGTCAGGAGCTCATGTGCATGTGTGTTTATACTTCGCAGTGAGTCAGAGATGTTCTCAACTCATAATTGTGACACATCTGTTCTCTCTAAACTAAGAAAACATGCCCTCCAAGCTTAAGCTTTAAAGGGGTCATATCATTTGGAATCAAATTTTCCTTGAACTTTCCAGAGAGAGTTCAGTGTATTATGAAAACATACTGTAACTTTCAAAACTCAAAACTTCCTCCCCAGTGTAAAAAAGAAACTAAACTGCACACGCCTTGTACTTTTGCAACTTTAAAATGTTAGAGAAATGAACACATTTACACATCAGCAACTCCCGTTTGGTATTCAGAAACGCATAAGGAGAAATCTGGGGGAATACTATTATTCCTAATAAAAGACGGTTAAGCTTTGCACTGTTGCTGGCTGTGTGTAGCACCTGCAGCTCTGCACTTTCTTCTGAATAATCACAACGTTATTTTTAACAAGATTCCTGATCAATTTCAGTCCTACCTTCGCAATATGTGGACATTTTAATCACATATTATTTTGTGAACATGTCACAGCAGCTAAAACTATAGACCTGACAGCAAATCCACAGGTTGCAAATAAGTGCGGCAAAGTGTTGTATCTTATTTCACATGCAAATGTGGTGTTTACACAGAAGATCTAAAGCGTACGTGGCAACAAATAGCCTATTTATGGTGCAAAAAAAGGAAAAATTACATTATAAGGAGAAAAAATACATCTTTCAACGGAGAAACAAAGACAAAGACAAAAGGCACACACACCAAGCTATGGCCTACATTGTTTACAAGCAAAATGCAAAAATCAGGTGCTTGTGTTACAGTACAAACAGAGGAGCTGTTTCACAATCTTTTCACAACAGTGAGGGCCACACCTCAGGAGCCCCAGCTGCTCCTCATACCAGTGCAGGGGGAGATTTAAGGCCCCACACTGGTTCACACTGCCTTCAAACCCCAATGCTGGGTCTCTAACAATGATGTCAGCCCCTGCACTTATGCAACAGAGTCAGCCATGACTCAGAGAGAAAGCAGGAGGGTCTACAGGGAAGTTCTGCTCTCGGACAACACTGGGACTGTGTGAGAGAAAGCTCAGGGGCACTAGAAAGGGAACAAAGACATTTTTCTCATTAAATGTTCTCATAAGCTGCATTTATTAGATGATTGTTGAAAGACCAATTTTCTGTAACTTTATATGTGCCTGTTATGTTTTTATAAATTTGTAGGCACACTTAAAGGAAATATTTATTTGTACATGTTCAGATTTTATTCCACATAGCTTCTCAGAGACTAGGATAGAAGAGTTAGTTCATCAGTAATATTTAAAAAGGAGAAAGGAACACAAAGAAACTCAGTGTTGTTATGTACTGTCTTCCTGTCAAATGAATAAAACAATGACAGCCTTTGTGAAGGAAATTACAATATTAATCCAGGGTAAAACGAGAAGTATACTGTTGGTGACAAGAAAACAATCCAGTCTCATTGCGCTTCCTGCTTACGCCAGAGCAAGACTACAGCTGCTATTATCTTGTTCAGAGAGCTGATCCTTACTCTGATTAATGAGCAGTTGCTTCAGAAGGCCATGAGGGTTATGTCTGCTGAATGATGGGTATGGGTGTTACTGTGCCAACCTCGACACATGGTCATTCCCACATTATGCAGACCTATACTCAATGAGAAGTGTGCGTGAACTGAAACAACAAAGCTACATGAACCTGATGAATTACTCAGTTTTATTTTCACATGCAAAATATTTTAGGACAAATATTTATTTTTAAGGCTTATATTCACAAGTACAATTTTTGCTCTTAAATTTTGTAAATAAATTAATTAAAATTGAATCTGAAATGAAAAGTAATCCTAAATGAATTATTAAAAATGAATCCTAAATGCTATTAACTAATAAAACTGTCAAATCAACAACAAAATTACTACAAATTACAAAATTTAAAAACTGAATACATAAAAATAATAGAACATATATATATAAATAAAAAAACTATAATCATATTAAAATAACACTGCATTGATGATCAGCTTACTTTCTCAGACCACATTGCTAAAACTGCCCGGTCCTGCAGATTTGCTTTATTCAACATCAAAAAGATCAGGTCCTCTTTCGGAACATGCTTCACAACTCCTTGTTCAAGCTCTTGTTCTGTCCAGGCTGGACTATTGCAATGCTCTCTTGGCAGGTCTTCCAGCAAGATCTATCAAACCTTTACAATTAATCCAGAACGCGGCAGCAAGATTAATTTTTAATGAGCCAAAAAGAGTACATGTCACACCTCTATTTATCAATTTGCACTGGCTACCAATAGCTGCTCGCATAAAATTCAAGGCATTGATGTTTGCCTACAAAACCACCACTGGCTCTGCACCCCTTTACCTAAATTCATGACTTCAGACTTATGTGCCCTCTAGAAGCTTGCGTTCTGCAAGTGAATGTCGCTTTATTGTGCCATCCCAAAGAAGCACAAAATCCCTTTCACAGACTTTTAAATTAAATGTTCCCTCCTGGTGGAATGACCTGCCCAACTCAATCCGAGTAGCATCTTCAAGAATCGGCTAAAAACACATCTCTTCCATCTTTATTTGACCCTCTAACTCTAGCACTAATTCTATTCTTTAAAAAAAACTTGTCCCTTTTAGACTTGCACTCTATTCATTTGCTGCTTGTTTTCTTTAAAAAAAAAAAAACCTAACTTGCTTTCTAATCTTTTTGTATTCTATCGGTTTTCTTTTCATTTATTATAAAATTAACAAAAGCAAAAAAGACCTCTAACACTAGCTTGCTCTATTCTCTGTTTTCTTTTTATTTATTATATTATTTAAAAAAACCTTGCTATGTGTACTGCGTTAAGCTAACTGAGACTTGTTATAGCACTTGTATGTCATTGCTCTTTTGTTGATTTTGATTACTTCCATTGTCCTCATTTGTAAGTCGCTTTGGATAAAAGCATCTGCTAAATGACTAAATGTAAACGTTAATGTAAATGTAACCTTAATCAAACACACCTGAACAAGCTAATCAAGGTCTTCAGGATACAGGTAGATATTTTTTTCCCAGAGTTGGACCTAAACTCTGCAGGACAGTGGCCCTTCAGGATCAACGTTCTCCACCCCTGCTGTATACTATACTATAGGGATGCCTAAAATTATTTTAACATTTAAAAACTACTAACATTACTTTTATACCATCACAGTCTGGTTTTCTGGGTCTCTAATTCACAGTCCATTAAGAAGTGAAACAATTAATACAAATTATAGTTTTAAAATTATTTGAAGCAGACAAGGAATGAGCTTTGAGAAAATATACATTACAACAGTCATCTGACTCAAGGACCACTGACGGAAAGTGAGGTTAACCATAAACTTACTAGACTAGACATCCTGTTCTGTAATCCACATCATGCTCCTTCCACTGCCTGATGTTGCAAAATATAGCAGCCTATGGAAAGACAGCTTTGTTATGAAACATAAAAGCTATGATCAGTCACGAGGCGATGCTCCCCTGATCACTGTGATGAAAACATATGAATGGACAGCATGATCCTTTGACTCTAGTTTGGAGAACGAAAAATGAAATTTGCCTGATCCTATACTGGAGAAAACATTTACACATAGTTCACCCAAAAAGGAAAAATCGCTTAAAATGTGTCCTCAAGCCATTTAACTCTTTCCCCGCCATTGACGAGTTATCTCTTCTTTTAGAAGAAAACGCTTCCCCGCCAAAGACGAGTTTTTACGGTTTTTCACCGTTATACACTCGGGGGTGCTATTACACATCTTCTGAACGAGTACAAAACCTCCCGAACAAAAACACACATGAACAGGACGGAGAAACAAGTGATCTCTTATGTAAACAGATGCATATGAAAAATAATGCGATCATCAGCAATAGTCAGCATATAAATGAAAACTGCATAATGTTACGGAGTAAAATGTTGATCCAGGAAGTGGTATATGTCTCTGCAAGCTTTGGAGGTGTTGATGGAAGCGATTTACTGGATTTATGCTTTGATAATCATACTGAACATTATCCAGATGTAGTTTTTGATCAATTTTATTTTCTCAACTTTTTGCTCAAAACTATATTGAAGTGTTGATAAAAAAAAGTTTTTGAAGAATTTCAGATTTGAAGAAATTTAGCATTACATAATTTGTTCACTAATGGATCCTCTGCAGTGAATGGGTGCCATCAGAATGAGAGTTTAAACAGCGGATAAAAACACCACAAAGCAATTGACTCAACTCCAGTCCATCAACTAACGTCTTGTGAAGCAAAAAGCTGCATGTTTGTAACATACAAATCCATTATTAAGACATCACCACAAAGCAATTGACTCAACTCCAGTCCATCAACTAACGTCTTGTGAAACAAAAAGCTGCATGTTTGTAACATACAAATCCATTATTAAGACATTGTTTAACTTCAAACCATTGTGTCTGGCTAAAATATAATTCCTGTATCCATGATTTGCTTTCTCCAGTGAAAAAGTCATCTTGTCGGAATCAAGAGAGAGAAACATGCACAGGTGAAAACAGTCCAAAAACCTCCTAAATAAATATGCCAGTGGAATTTGATGTGAGGACAACAGGCAAAGGACTTCTTCAGTTTCTTATGATTGATCATGGACTCATATTTGGCCAGAAGCAAAAGTTTAATGTTAAAATGCCTTGACAGATTTTGTTTACTATTGTCATTTTGCATTATTGACACTATTTTCCTAATTAATGCTGTTCAGTTGCTTTGTCACAATCTGTATTGTTAAAAGCGCTATATAAATAAAGGTGACTTGACTTGACTTTCTTAAAAACATGCAACTTTTCACTTGTTAACTGATGGACTGCAGTCATGCGAACTGATTTTTGATGTGAGGACAACAGGCAAAGGACTTCTTCAGTTTCTTATGATTGATCATGGACTCATATTTGGCCAGAAGCAAAAGTTTAATGTTAAAATGCCTTGACAGATTTGTTTCTTAAAAACATGCAACTTTTCACTTGTTAACTGATGGACTGCAGTCATGCGAACTGATTGTGGATTATTGTGATGTTTTTATCCGTTTTTTTTACTCACATTCTGACGGTACCCATTCACTGCAGAGAATACTTTTGAGAACAAATGATGTCATGCTAAATTTTTCCAAATGCGTTTTGATGAAGAAATAAACTCATTTACATCTTAGATAGCCCAAGGGTGAGTACATTTTAATTTTTGGGTGAACCATTCCTTTAATAAAATAAATATTTTGAAAAAGAGTAAGAATGATTAGCAATAAAAACATCCAGACAAAAAAAATGCATGTATGGATGAGCAATTTAAAATATAACTTTTAGCCTGTTTACATCCTAATGGAGAGATGGACACGTAAAAAGCATGCTGAACATTTAATGTCTTTGGAGTATAAAACAGACCTACATCACTGGGCCACTTGTCTGTTTCAGTCTATACCAATCTCTAAGCACTTCATTTTCTCTCTCGCTCTAAAAACATGCAACTTTTCACTTGTTAACTGATGGACTGCAGTCATGCGAACTGATTGTGGATTATTGTGATGTTTTTATCCGTTTTTTTTAACTCACATTCTGACGGTACCCATTCACTGCAGAGAATACATTTGAGAACAAATGATGTCATGCTAAATTTTTCCAAATGCGTTTTGATGAAGAAATAAACTCATTTACATCTTAGATAGCCCAAGGGTGAGTACATTTTAATTTTTGGGTGAACCATTCCTTTAATAAAATAAATATTTTGAAAAAGAGTAAGAATGATTAGCAATAAAAACATCCAGACAAAAAAAATGCATGTATGGATGAGCAATTTAAAATATAACTTTTAGCCTGTTTACATCCTAATGGAGAGATGGACACGTAAAAAGCATGCTGAACATTTAATGTCTTTGGAGTATAAAACAGACCTACATCACTGGGCCACTTGTCTGTTTCAGTCTATACCAATCTCTAAGCACTTCATTTTCTCTCTCGCTCTCTCTGGTTGAAGATCTATGCTAATAGCTGCCAGCATTACAAAACCCATTAAACTCAGATTTTAAAGGCCATGCAGGAAATCGTTAAAGCTCATGCATGTATGGATGAGCAATTTAAAATATAACTTTTAGCCTGTTTACACCCTAATGGAGAGATGGACACGTAAAAAGCATGCTGAACATTTAATGTCTTTGGAGTATAAAACAGACCTACATCACTGGGCCACTTGTCTGTTTCAGTCTATACCAATCTCTAAGCACTTCATTTTCTCTCTCGCTCTCTCTGGTTGAAGATCTATGCTAATAGCTGCCAGCATTACAAAACCCATTAAACTCAGATTTTAAAGGCCATGCAGGAAATCGTTAAAGCTCAGGAGGGTTTCCAAATGCAACCCAGGCACACCCTGAATACAAGTAAAAAGACCTGATAACAAAATGCTCCTATTATTGTTTTGCCACTTTTTATTTTATTGTATACTTTTATCATATGCATATTAGCCATTTCTCAACCAAACTGACTTGACAGCCTGTTTCATAGCCTTTGTAAATGCAAAACAAGGTTTCATAATTCAAATGTAATGGTAAGAGATTATACACTTAAATGTATTACTGTTCGCTTACAGTAAAGGGCAGGGCAGATCACAAATGCTCGTTGTCAGCCACATGCATTCTAATAAAATCCATGTGTTAAAAAAGTAATGAACTTGGATTCAAAACCATGCATGTTTTTTTTTTTTAATCAAAATAAGGTTTACGTTTAAAACATATTTGAAGGTATAAGAGAAAGTGTATTTTAGGTCCTGTAACTAGTCCACTTTTTCATTGACTTCTTATTTTCAAATAAAATACATACAGTCTCTCAATAGGATGTCATACAACTGATTGCCTAATTATATAAATGCATTATGCAAATGTTGTTTAAAATAGTTTTAGATGGTCTACAGCATGTCACAGAGAACAACTTCCCATAACCAATTCCCACATGTAAAAATGAAGTTGTTTCTAGCAGAACTAAATTCAAAAAGGAACCACAAAGTCATAAAGCAGCATCAGTGATGGTGGTATATTAGATCAACGCAAATGAGACTGGATCATACAATATGATGCGCTTCGAAACCTCGCCCTGTTCTTATCTTACGGATACACTTCAATAAAGGTCAATACTTTAGTTCACGGTCTATTTTGCAAACTTTTCACGTGTGAGCACAACCATCATTCAATTGCTAGCGCATCCTGTTCGCTCTTTAACTCAAGAAACCTTGAAGTAAACTAAAGAAACATTACACAATGATAGTCGTGCTGTCTAACTGCAACGCTTAAAGTAAAACTAAAGAAATAAGAACATAAAAACGATTCAAAAATACTTTTCTCGGAAATCGATAAACAAACTGACAAAAACAAACCACCAACAGGTTTTGATGAGGAGAAGCAGCTTTAGCTCATTAACACTATTTATTAATTCCTCAAGAGTATTTGAACACAACCCTACTTCGGTTGTGTTTATTGTTTGGTTAATTACTGAACACAAGAATAAACTCACATTGGGGAATTACGCACAAGCGAAATAATGTTTAAAAGGCGTAACAGCCAACGAACTGTTCGTACGCGAGTTAATTAATTTAACAACTTACCGAGAGGTACTTGTCACTGATGTTTAGGAGTTATTTCCAAACTGTAGTTCGTGAACACAAAAGCGGCATCAAAGAGTCTCTTAACAAACGAATGAGTCGCGTGAGTGCGTCTGTCATTCACGCTCACCAGCGCGCGCCTCGAACTTGCATTTGTCCTCAGCAGCAGCTTCCGGGCGACGTGAGTGTAATCTTAAAGGCATAGTTGATCCACCCAGGGGGGGGGAAAAATCTATAATAATTTGCGGAGCATCATGACGTTTCAAACATGTATTGCTTTGTTTCTTCTGTGGAACATTAAAGGAGATTTTAGGGACTAACAGAGACAGTCACCGTTCACTTTCTTTGAAATCAATTAAATTGAATGGTGACTGAGGTCATTTTTTCCAAACATCTCCGTTTTGTTCCTTTTTGGGTTGAAACAATATAAGGGTGCATAAAATATAGCCAACAATCCCTAAATTGAAATTGTAAATGAAACCATAATAGACATTACAATCCCTTATCATCAGTTGTTCCATTATTCATTATTTTGAATGGATACACAAACTGTCAGATGCATCATTGTGGTTTGCAACCAAATTCCCAGCAATACAAATTCAGCAACAGCAATAAAGACTTCGTTGTATTCAGAGAGCTGAAGTTTGAAAAGACAATGATTGTTAACTGGCGGACAACATGAATTGAAGCAGCATGCCAGCGTAACAAATTTGAAACAGGGAAAACATGTAGTTACCACGTATGAAACAATGGATCCAGAAGAGCTAAGGCACTGGAAATGGAATTGTTCCAACACTGGTTACTTGCATTAATCAGACCTGGAAACCTTGCAGTGCATTGACTCCAAGAAAAGTCGCTCTGAAGACATTGGTATTGAATCTGTCCATCCAGTTTATGAGTTAAACACCTGTGTTGGATGCAACACACTCAAACAAATTGATGCATTGAATGCATCATTTTTTTTTTTTTGCTCAACAGTCAAATATATTCTCTGTGAGTAATTGTGAAGTTTACATATAAAACATTTGATTTCATTAATATAAGACCCACTTCAATCCTCATTGTGAAGAGAAACAAAATTCAGATGTTGAACACTGTAAATAATGTTCCATGAACCGTCATTTCACATGCAGCAGAAGGGAAATTTGATTTGGTATTTTGATACATAGGAAACAGATGTGACCTTCCTCAACAGCCTGCTCTTTATGTCTTGATATTGCATTTCAAGACCCATGCAATGCTTGCAGGACTTCATCTGAAACTAATGCATACATCTGAATATATATATATATATATATATACAGTGGGGCAAAAAAGTATTTAGTCAGCCACCAATTGTGCAAGTTCTCCCACTTAAAAAGATGAGAGAGGCCTGTAATTTTCATCATAGGTATACCTCAACTATGAGAGACAAAATGAGAAAAAAAATCCAGAAAATCACATTGTTGGATTTTTAAAGAATTAATTGGTAAATTCCTCGGTAAAAGCTTGAAAGAAAATCACCCAGTTTAAGATTACAACAAGAGAATGTTATGAAAAGGAGGACACTATCAAACAGGTCAGTGTTAATTATGCAGAGGAAGACGTCTTTATCCTGGCCTTTGTGAATCTGAAGGCAATTTTTAACTCTGACGTCAAAGAATATGTTAATGTAGTTTGATTAAAGAATGTATTGTTCAGCACGTCATCTTTACATTTCAGTAGATAAAGCCTATTGCACTTAAAACATTAAACTGGCAAATCACTATTAAAAATATGTAGCATAGGATATAACTTTAGAACCACTGCTTTTTTTCCTGTGTAGGTTTTATGTATTAAATACAGTACATACACTAAGAAAAGCCAATGAATTATTCAATAGTTTTATGCACTGTGATAATCAAAGTGACGGCCACTTGAACACAACACTCGGTAAAGCCCAAGCTCTGGAGGCCTTTTTCTTCTTTTTCTTGTGAGGCCGTGAGACAGAGAATGAAGGATGGATGGCTCACATGGGACAAGGAGGAACATATCTAAACAGACAGGAATGAAGAAGCACACATGGAGAGTGAAATGAGAGTGACAACAACAGAACTTATTGCATGGATCGTGTTGATGAGTCTCTGGGTTAGAGAAGAGAGCAAGAGCCATATTGAGTGTGAGCTAGAGGAGGTCTATTTTGCCTACAACAATGAATCTCCATGCAGTACAGATTTATGGGAGCTAGATGCTATTAGATCAGACATAACTTGGAAGTGTGAAGAAAAAATCCTAATAAAAAAACCCAATGGAGCCAGGTTACACCATACTACAGTATCCAGATAACAGGGAAAATGTGTCTTTTGAGAGCGAAAACCATGAATCATAGGTTCAAGTTGACCGGAGAATTACAAAGCTTGATGGAGTATTTCTTGCTGACCGGTTGTCCTTGGCAGTTTGCATGCGCACTTATCTCCAACTTTATGATCCATTAATCTCACATGGCGCAAAGGCTTTGGTTGTTTTGGTTCTCCTTTGTAGAGAAAAAAGATAAGAACCCTAGTTTATACTGGATCTTAAATTAAAGCCCTTTATTCTAAAACTCTGTATAAGCTATAGCAACAAACTTCAAAGTTTTCAGAGAAGTTAGGACAAAAAAAAAGAAACATAATTGTAACACAGTTTGTAGTTCGGGAAGAAGGAGGCGGGAACCGGCGAACATTTGAACAAAACTTTAATAAAATAAACAAACACAAAATGAAAGTAAAACGACAGCCCCTCGCAGACGACTGCGCACACAAAACAAAATAAAATCCAGGCCTGGTCCTCTCTCCTCCAACACCGTCGTCACTCCTCCTTCTATCCTTCCGGAGCTCCTCCGTGGGACTCGTGGGGGTCGTGCATTAGCATTTACTCCACCGGCCTCCCTCCATTCCCACGGCTCTCGGCCCCGCCCCTCTCGTCACAATAATATAATAGAAACACAGCAAAATATTTGTGAAATGACATGTACAACAGTCCTGACACAATGTATTAAAACAGATGTACAACAGCAAATATCTTAGATCGTGGGGGTCGTGCATTAGCATTTACTCCACCGGCCTCCCTCCATTCCCACGGCTCTCGGCCCCGCCCCTCTCGTCACAATAATATAATAGAAACACAGCAAAATATTTGTGAAATGACATGTACAACAGTCCTGACACAATGTATTAAAACAGATGTACAACAGCAAATATCTTAGATGGCTAAAATGACTGAATTTGTGATAAAACACATCACACGATCTTTATAATAATACAAATTGATAAAAAAGTATCTGTAAATGTGTTATGCTCATGCTGAGCAGTGTCAGATGTCTTTAGCCCCTGCTGAGACAAAGCCTGTGTTTACCTAAAAGAAAGCAAAGGAAAAGAATACAAAATGCCTCAAATATGACCACCATCCCCCACCCATTGAGTTAGACATCATAATAACATTATTGCTCAACTATAACATGCCCGTGGCTGTATTGTGTTTATGTCAAATGTTCTCATCCAGTTCCTACTTTCGTATTACTCTCAGATATGCATTATTCAGTCAAGCCCATTGAGAGGATGAATACAAAAAGATCTCATCCTGTATGTGGCCTCCGGTTACTCTCACTAAATAATTTAAAGACATCCACCCACTCACCCACTCATATAAACAGAAACATTACAGATGGAGAGAGAGAAACTGACAAATAGGCCCAAAAACAGAGCGAATGAGTGTGAGATGGTTGAAGGTTTTGGTTATCTATTAACAGAACTAAAGCACATCCAACAAACCAAACAAAAAAGTGATTTCAACTGTACGTTTCACATTTAAGCTATAGCAATTAAATTCACAATGCATTTATCAAAAAACAATATGTGACTATTTAGTAACAGGTTAAAAATGTATATATTATACAATATATATTGTATAGTAAGAACAAGAAATTTAGCCCATGTAAATTAGTCACCCATTTTCTTATGCACCATTGTACAACAATTCAATAAAGAAAGAAGTCTATTTTGAGTATCCCTCATTTTATACAAATTATTGACAAAAACATATTGGTGTGTCATTCCTAAATTAATCAGCATTTTTGAACAATTGGTTAACAGAATGATTCAATGACTCCCTCAACCATTGAATTTCATTGCTGAATGAATCAATGTTTTTGAACGAACCAGTTGACTGGTTAAACGATTTACTCATAAAAACAGTCACGTGCCAACACCTACTGGTGTAGTGATGTCTGCAGAAAGAGTCACTAAAAACTGCACTAATGAACAGTCTCGCAGTCTGACTGGAACGAGCAAACAAGTAAAGTTATACAAACTAAGAAAACTTAGCAGTGTTTTTGGACTGTTTAATTAACATGAAATTCAAGAACTGAAAATATAGATGGTAGGCTACTGATTGACAACTTGGGAAAATCATCAGAAGGAAGGGACTGCAACAGAAAAAGAATTAGAAAACATGAAATGAAAGTGCTAGAAATGGTTTATCACTCCATATTTCACATAGACTTCAGCTCTGTGATGTGAGGTGGTCCATAGAC
Source organism: Sinocyclocheilus grahami (assembly GCF_001515645.1). Classification (NCBI taxonomy): domain Eukaryota; kingdom Metazoa; phylum Chordata; class Actinopteri; order Cypriniformes; family Cyprinidae; genus Sinocyclocheilus; species Sinocyclocheilus grahami. The sequence goes on from NW_015505238.1 coordinate 332,329, forward strand.
ATTCTTGGTGAGCTAAATGGTGGGTTCGAGTTTAGTGATGGGGCCAAGCTCATAAATAGGTTGGCCAAACCCTCCTATGGAGCTGGGCTTGATTTCAAACATGCTTTTGATGAAAACAGTCACCAGTCAACGGCACACTTTTTGATCTTTTTACTTTGTGAAGGCTACCAAGTAAATGTCTGGCAGGGGTAAATAGTAAACCAGTAAATCCTTGTCACAAGTACAATCACTTTAAACTTTCTCCAGGCCCAGGGCTAGGGACAAGAAACCACTCCGTAATCCAACATTGAATGCATTTTGGTAGTGAATCTGATTGAATCACCATGGACATGGGTATAGGATACAAGGATTCAGTTGCATGACTATCTTGATCTGGATTGAAGTGCTGACAGTAAGTAGTTCACAGTGGTGAGTGCGTGATCTGAGATTGGTCTGAAAGGTCGGTTAGTTGGTGAGATCAAACGTATTAGTTAAATGCTGAAAATAAGCAGCTTTTTTTTCTGTGTCCGTCTAATTGGAAAGAGCTCATGGCTGTTTGCCGCCGACTGAATGCTCAACTAAGGGTCAGTTTTGGAAAAGGCCACTGGCTCTGGTTCAGTCCGGGGAAGGGTAATTCTTTAGCCTAACCTTTTCTTTCTGTAACCGGAGACACAAACACACACCCACAAACACTCATCAACTGACAATTTTGCCTGTGACTTTAATTGAACTTGGCTGGCGATTTATGCTTCTGACCTTTTGAAATAACACAGAGAGGCATGAGAGGGAGACAGACAGGCTGACAGAGAGAGAGCTGAAAGATTTACAATAGGCCAAACATGCATATTCTGTTCAAGTCTGTCCAGAATTTTCAGAGATTTTTCAGCATTTGTACATCATATATGTTACATATTTAAGTGTTGGCAAATTAGAAGCAATGTCAAAACAGCTCTCAGCTGAAGTCTAATTTGCTAATTTAATTTCACACTGTCACATCCTCTTTGCGCCTCACGCCAATTTGATAATCATGGCTGGATAACGGTCCTGTGAGATCCATTCCCTATATCCTATGTCAAGCGACAAGGTTTAAAACAGTCATGATTTACAAAGAATAACATTAGATGTCTAAAAATTGTAGAGGGGTTCCCGAGTAATACACTGCATGCATTGAGGGGCCTGGGGTCCCAAGTTTAGCCTCCTTTGGCTTTGGAGACTCCTGCGCTCTGAAATCTTTTTTCTTAATTAATGAACTGATTTGGATGCTTTCCTGAGAGCAAATTTCACTTCTTTCCCCACTTTGCCTTCTTTAAAAATCAATTTATAAAATGCAATATTAATTCATATAAAGTGATTGTTTGAAATTTAAAAAAAAAAATTTGAATAACTATAACTGAATGAATGTTTGATACATTTAATCTTTATCACAATATGGCAAAACCAACTTCTCAGTGAAAGCGGGGAACAGTTTTAAATAATGATTCAAAATAAGGGGTTTATGAGAAATGAGAGTAATGAGAAAAAGGTTTTCTTTATTACTTAGCATTTGTTCAACAAATGTTTTTGATTATCATTTATAGGTTTGTTTCCAGAAAGGATTCAATTTAATTAATACATGAATTGAATGCATTGTAAGAGAGAATCATCATATTTGTGTAAGAATAAGTTACTAGTCCTGACATGTGAATCGTTTTGTTTTATGCATATCTTCATACAACTTTTAAAGAGGAAATAAGCATTTAAGTTTCTCCTTTTCATATTACACATGAAATTAACCAAAAGCTAAAAATAAAAACAACAGTCCATGCAAGGAGTTTATTAATGAGCAATCTGCTATAATATACAAAGGAGTTTCCTCTCAAACATTTCATTCACATTCACCCAATACTTCAAAGACACAAGTACTGAGGTGCACATAAATACTTCCCTTTCTGTAAAATATTCAAAAAATAGCTTGTTTTGAATTTAAATATTGTTCAAAGCTTTTTTTAGCAGGATAAAAATGTGCACAATGTAATATAATGAATATATTTTTTAATGTAGTACCAAATGCAGTTGTATGCAAAACATTTTCCTGACCCCAGTTTACATCTTTTATATCATGCAGAGAAGGCAAATCAATTCCAACCCAATACAAAATAATCATGTACAGTTTCTGTATGAAAATAGAAAAAAGATATTAAATGCCATTTACGTTATATGCAACAATATAATCATCCGTTTTGAAAAACAAAATTGTACAAAATGGTAGAAACAATCAAGAACTACTTACAACAATTATTTGATTCTAACTTACAAAAAGTAAGTGTGATGAATGTTAAGTCTTATATTTTTCTAACCATCCACTGATTACAGAACATCTATCTGCATGAATTCATAGTTTATTATTATGCTTATGGAATATATTGACAATAATATTACTATAACATTATGGTATTGCACTCTTTATCCATAACAACAACTATATTCAGAGTAAATGGATGCAATGACTTTCTTCTTGAGTTTTTGGCCACTATTGCCAGTTTTTGGATGTGCTAAATACTAAATTAATTTTAGTGCACTTTGGACTGCATTTATAAAACTATGTGTTGGATATAACATTGAGGAACTGTGTCTACCTCAACTTTGCAAGTTGAGTCTTAACAGAAAGCAACCAAGCAATTACAAGTGTTAAGTGGTTAACAAGCACTGCATCCCATAGATATACTCACAATGTGAGTAAGCTTTCAGAATTGATATTGGACTTAAAATGCAGAATACTTTGTATGTGCATAAAGAAACACATGTAACACTTTCTGACATTTGTGCAACAAAAAGCACACCACACGGCACAATAAAAAGAATCATTCATTGTCCGAGTATAATATAGGATTAATAGACATAATCAGATATAATATATCCACAATGATTGTAAGCAAGCAAACAAACTCACAAGGTAAAATAAAAACACTTTTTTGAATATATTTTCATTTGTACAGACTGTTGATAGCTTGATAAAAATAAATACATTTTTATTTTTTTGATTGCATTTCGTGATGAGATAATACATTATCAGATTGCTACACTGAAAAGCTCAAACTGCATATGAGATATATAAAAACTTGAGTGAAGGAAGTCAATAACTATGGGAACTGACTATTGAAGACACTGCAGTTAAGATTTCACACAAAATATTCTTAAATCTTTGCCTCGCTTTAGCTTTCTTCTTAGCTGCCTCATTTGGGTAAAAGCAGCCAATTCCATTTGCAAAAAATATGATTTTATATTGCAGTTTTACCACAGTGACATACATGGTTTCTCCCACCTGTAAAACAGATAATCACACTTTCCTTTTAACATTTCTTACAAAAATATTTCTGTGATTAAAAGCACAGTGTAATGTCACAGATTCAGCTGCTACCTCACCAGTCCAATTCATTGCTTTAATACATCAAGGCATCTTTCCTTTCTCTCATTGGTAATACTGCAGAAAATGAGAAGTGCAAGCTTTTGTGTCTTTCTTGTCGCTCTTGGCACAATGACACTGTGTTCTGTGAAAGTCCGACAGAACTCCAACATTTGCTGGTGCAGAGAAACTTTAGAAAATTATTAAGTCTATACACACTGATTTGTAGCTATTTCTGTAATGTCCGAGCTTTACTTGATATACATTATACATTCATATCTCATTGATAAACAACTTAGCTACTTCATCCATCACCAGGTCATAGAAGTTCTGAAAATTAGTCTTAATGTGTGGCATGAAGTCCATCTACCTGCTTATGAACTTCTGTGACTATGTATTAGTAAATTGAGTCCAAGCCTGCATCATGTCCAGTTTCAGATGAGTATTTGTTTACATTGTGTATTCCAGTAAGGTCAAAGAGTTTGCTTTGACAGTGTCCAAGATCAGACTCTCTCCACACGACTGGGGTCATATGCATCTGAAAACAAACACAAGTTATATTAGCTATTTTTGATTCAAAACCACAAGAGAATTGACATGTAAAGGACCATCAATATAGTACAATATATGTCTAACAGAAAACCAGGTTGTTAATATCAGTTTAGTTTAACATTTTGGGTGCCTCCAGGACCAGGGTTGGGAACCACTGATCTATTCTGTGCTGATTTGTCATGGCAATGAGTATGATAAATCAGACCACGCTTCCCTCTTGTGGTGAAGAAACTCATTGCTCATTACCCTCAAGTATTAAAATCAGTTATTGTGGCTTGGCACCTCATAATGCTACAGAATATGTAATGGGAAAAAAACAATCCCTATTTTCCCTAGAAGTTGATTATCTGTCCCTTTTTTTGTTATACAATAAAACATATTACTGAAGGTGACCTCTACTAGGGCACTACATAGAGTGGACTGCACAGTGCACACAATACGAATATCACAATAGCATATAAAACAACACTAATATTAAAAGCAGACTAGTAAACAACAGCTAAGCTATATGTACACTCCTGGGCAAAAAAAGGGGGGTGGATTAGCAAGAATTGCACATATACTGTAGATTAAGTACCTTATTACGGGATAGCCTTTCCCTTTGTTTTGTTGCTGACTACTTTTTACCGGAAGAAGAGTCAATGTTATTCCATTCAATATTGATGGTTTAAAAAATGTCATGAGTAGTTGAAAAATGTCTCCCAGTAAGTTGGTGCTTTTATAGGGTTCAAATCTTTGACCAGGACAAAACATGAGTCTGATGGGCTTGTTCTCAAGTCTCTTCTTGGCTGTCTTTGCAATAACATCTGATTGTTCCTCTTTAGTTAACAACTTTTCAATTGTGGGAACAAGCCATTCTGCAATATTATTTCTATACTCCAAAGCATCACTTGACTTTTCACAGTGGAGCAACTCACCAGTACCAAGAGCTGAAAAATCTCCCCACATCATGACTCACTGTGGTAGAGATGCCTTCATTATTGTATTTCTCACCAGATCTTCAAAGACTTCGCTCTGGTGCATCACTGTGCACGTTGTGTTTGAATGTAATTCATCAGTCCAAACTACTCTGCTGAACAACTTTGAATCAAACTTCCCGTATTCTGCCAAAAAACCTAATTTTGTCTCTATTCTTTTTTTCTGAGGCAAGTAATGTTTTTTAGGGAGTGCATTTGTTTAATTCTTGTTAATTTCCTTAAAAGTAATGTATGCCATTAAAATATTTTTTTTGCCCAGGAGTGCACTTTTACTATACATGCAGTCTGTGAGATTTACAAACTTGGTTGGAGTTCAGTGTACTGACCTGAAATAAACAGCTTGTCATCATCCTCAATTGCAGACATTGTATTATCCATGCTGAATCCTTGTGGCAGAGTGATCTCTCTCTTTGTTACCACTCCACTGCGGGGTTGTGGGATTGGACGTGCCATTGACTTTGGTGGCTGCCTTGATCTTGCTAGTATCACCTCTTCAGCTGAAACTTCCTCCTGAGCTTGTTCATCCTCTTCTTGCATATAACTGGTCATGTCTTTGTTTTCTCTGACTGCATTCTCACTGTATTGGTTCTCTTCCACTAGTGTTTTATCCTCTTTAGCTGATTCTTTCAGTTCTCCTCCCTTTTCTTCTAAGTCTGTCTCTTTGGCCAAGGTGATCCTGGTGATAGTTCTTACTAATGACTGAGAGCTTTCTTCCTTTGCATAGACAGTGTACTCCAGGGATGCTTGATCATTTGTGGATGAGTGGGACAGAGGAGGTGGGCAATATGCCTGCAAGTCCTGTGGCGCTTCTGTTATCTCAGAATTAACTGTCTCCTTCCTGTCTCCCCCACCTACACTAAGAGTCAATTCCTCATCCTCGGTCAGTGGAAGCGACAAACATAAGTTACTTGGAGGAAACTCTGGCAGCTCCAACGCCGAGGAGGCTCTCTGGCAATGCTTTTCAGTGCTAGGTAAATCTTCTCCAGACTCTGGATCCCCTTCAAATCCTACCTCTGACATATCTTCATGACTTTCCATAGACCTATCTGGCACTTCCTCACACTCTCTACTGACATTCTGTTTCTTCTCATTTAAGCTCAACTCTTTGGTTTGTGTTTCCAATTCTGGAGCATCTATGGTTTTCACATTTCTTTCTACCGGTTTGTCATCAACCTGATCAATAACCAAGGCTTCAACTGGCACTGCAATGCCAAGTATTCTGGCGGCCCGTTGTTCAATGGATTCATTTTCAGGAATACCTTCGGCACACTGGACTTGGTACAGGTTACTAAGGTCGTCGGTCTGCATACTATTGGCCTTCTCTTGACTCAGAAGAGTCTCAAGATGTTCATCTGCCAAGGTCTTTTCATTACTCCAGCTTAAATAATCTGAATAACAATTGTCATCATTATCATCCTCATAATTAGCCATAAACCTACAATGAAGACTCTTGATCACATGAATACGCGAGGACCTCCCACATCTAGTAACGTCTGTGTTTTCTCTCCCAGCTCCCTTCTTGTTGAGGGCTTTGGAGTTGAAGGCATTATTATTGTTCAAGCTTTGAGTACCCTCAGCAAACTCAGGACTGTGCCTGCTCAAATCTCCGCTACTGTCTGATGACGTAATCTGCAAAGTCTCACACATCTCTGAGTTGTCTGAGGGGCTGGTTAACATAGGTGACTCAGGACTCAAGCATGTAGGGGATCCAGAGGTCACAGTGTCTGGAATAGCAGTGTATACTGTTAAACCAACATCCTTAAGCAAGCACTCCTTTGGCACTGGGATATCCTGCCGATGTACTGCTGGATCAGTGTCCCCCCTCTGCAGAATCTCAAAGTTGACATAATTATCAGTTTTGGTGACAGGTAACTCTTGCATCTGGCTGTCAAATTTCACCTTTGCCTTGGACAAGGAACTTTTTATACCTTTGTACTCTTGATGGCCTCTGTTCCCTGAATCAGACATTACATTTAAGTTATTGCCTTTCATTTGCATCTCTGTGACCTGCACTATATGTGACTGCTGGTCAGTTTCCTTCTTCATGTGAAGTGGGGTGGTTTCCTGTCTTGTATTATTGACTTCTCTGTTTGAGTCACTCAGCTCCAGAATACTGTACAATGCCTCATCCAGCTCCTCTATATTCGGATCAACATTTGGATACTTCCCAGTATGATCCTGTATCTCCTTATTAAAAGACTCAAGCTCCTCAATAGCATCCCATTTGCGTCTGTTCACTGGCTTTAGCAAGAACTGTCCAAAAACTTCTTGACCATCTGCTGTTTGGTTTGTCTTTTTTAGCAAAGGTTGATGGTCTGGAGATGGTGGAATTGATGATGATTGGGGTAGAGTCGGGCTCCTTATACTTGAACTACTTCCAGTCCTAGTTCTGGAGAATGCACTGTTGCTGGAAGGGTTGAGATCCTTTTGACCTATCATGGGATATCCGTAGTTGGCACTACAGTTGGTTTCACCTTCATTACCAGTGATTGTGTAAGGGGAGGAATGGTCATTCGTCGGAAGATGGGTATTTCTGGAAACTTCTGGAGAACCCGTCTGAGTTTCCTGGTTTCTGTACTGATCTCCAGGCCAGGATCCCACATAGAACAATTCATTGTCTTGGCTTGGACTAAGTGACCTAGTATCTACAATCTCTTTCCTCAAAGGGGAACTTTTAATGGCTGGGGAGCTGCTGGACTGTATTTGTTTCTCTTTGATTGATGTTTTTAAAAGATTTTGGTTGTCATGCTGCACCACTTTGTTTTCTATTGAATTAGTCACTTTTTCATTGTTATTTGCGTCAGAGACACTTTTGTTAGCTTGCATACTAATAGGGACAGATACCAGGCAAAACATTGTCTCTTTGAGCTTCTTCTTTGAGTTTTTCTTGTTCTCAGACAAAGTTTTTGCCTCAAATTTCTTTACTTGTGTCACTGTCTCAATCAAATCCTGGTTTGAGTTCTGCTGCATTGTCATCTGAAGAGCAACTATATTTCCATGGGTAGCTGGATGTCTGTTGCAGTTTTGGTCAGGTATTGTGTTTGAACTTTCTGTCTCCTTCAGCACTTCCTTGTGTATACTGTCCTCATTAACAGAGTCACTAATGTTGCTTTTACCTGGTTCAGTGCGGTCAAAGGATTTCTCAGTGAGAGGAAAGGCACTGTCGTTAGACTTCTCAGATAAGAGGTTGACCGGAATCTCATTTCTGATGTTTCTGATTTTGTCTGCATCCGTCAACGAGTTTCCATCTATCCCTGCTCCTGAAATGTGTCTGACACGGGGGTCGTCAAAGGGAATATACTGAACATTTCCCATCCGTTCTTCACTGTAACCTGGATACGCCTGTCTTCTGCAGGGCATACTTCTTCTTCCATCTCTGTAATGGTCTGGCCAAGCCATCCCAGTCTGCCTGATAAACCATTCTTGCACTTCTGTCATTGCAGAACCCTGCATATATGGGTCACCTCTATATTGGTGGTTACCCATAGAGATAGGATAAGTTCTGTGACCTCTATTAACTACAGGCTGCCTCCTGTACGACGGAGGAGGGATATAACCGGGGGGCTCCACACCAGATCCAGCAAGTTCTTGTACAAAGTATTCTTGCCTTGAGAAGGGCAGTGGAGTTCTGTCTCTTGCACGAGGAGCAAGCTCCCCTGTGAGCATCTCTGCGCTCCCACGCATCTGCTGGTGCACTTCATAAGATGGAGGTCTGAGAGGTCGGCTGAATCTGGGTTTTGATAGTGGTGCGGACTGCGCACCTGATCGGTCAGTCCACCGCTGCCTGTTCTCCCCATCATTAAGATACTGTCCATGAGGGTCTCGTGCATGGTGGCCATTTAACTTATAGCCTCCATATGAATCCTGCCCAGCAGTTGGTATGCTAAAGTACTGGAGGCTTTCAGATTGCAGAGCCATTCTGGGCAGCGACTGGGACTTGTTTTTGGTTCTGGGTGGAACAGCTCCTTCTGCTGTTCGTGGCCTGCGTTGCTCTTGTGCCACCTCATTTTCAGATGGCTGACGGCTAATGCTGGTCATTGGGCGCCACTCCTCTGTTCCCAAACTTTGGTACTTTCTTTCAGCTGCAATTCTCCACTGGTGCAGAGCCATCTCTCTCTCCCTGGCACGTGCACTCTCTGCCCGTCGTTGTCTTTCACGGTTATGTTCCTCTGTGCTTAAGGCAGATTCTGGTCTCCGTTGCATGCCTTCTGGTTTGTTGGGAACCCCTCCTCCACTTCCACGTGGGTCCCTGAAGTCTGCATAATCCAAAAGCACACTAAAGTCCTGACCTCTTCTTCGCCAGTAGGACACATCCTGCTCAGATCTCGGCTGAGAATGTATTCCTCTGTGGGACTCAAAAAACCTGCATTAAAAACATACATATAGAATTAAATAGAGGTCAGTTGTTATATTTGATAAGCCATACTTTAACAGACACTATATCTTTATGACTTGAGGATGTAGGATGAAGGACTTACTTTAGTTTTCAAACAACTACACATTTCTTGTATTTATTAAGAAATATTATTAAGAACATACTTATTCTTCATGTTGGTGATTCTAAACATTTATCAAAGGTCATGACCCAAAATAATAAATACAAATAATAAACTGGAACTGACAATAAAAATTGTGCATAATGATATATATCAAAATGTATATACTTGATTGTAAATAGATTAAAATAGCAACTTTCCAAAGGGAGGAGAAAATGCTTCCCACATATTGTCCAAATCTTTTGATGTTGATATCAAATGTCATGCATATAATCAAACTCATTGAAATGTATGTATTTATCACTTAGTGTATAGGACAGATGTCAACACTGACTTTTTGCTTTTTTACTTTTTCCATTTGCTTGTGTATAATACTTCATATCCTGGGTCCTGAAGCAAAGATATGAACCACTGAATTAGGTAAGACAAGAAAAACTGGATAACAAATCAACATATTTGTGTTCAAATCCCATTATGCAAGCACATAGGTAACATCACACAAACACTAAACGGGGAAAAAGTATGCTGACAGTGTTGTCAACAAAGCAGAGCACCTCAAAGGGCCCAATAAATTGGGAGGCTTTAATGGTGCAAAAAAAAAAAAAAAAAGATAAATGAGCATTTTCTCTTAAGCAGGAACACGACTAGCTTGTGTGGTGCAAACCATTGAGTCAGCACTGAAGGTCTGTTCTCTCATCCAATATCTTGGCAGCAGAGAGCATATGATCTGCATATTAAACAATCCTGATTATCTATCTATCTATCTATCTATTGAAACAAGGACATTATGACTTACTTACTGATCAACATAAAGAAAAAATTAAAAATGAAACGTTCTCATGTAACCTTTTTTTAAAGCAAATTGATCTCTGAAGCTGCTCTGCGACAATATGACTGGCAAATGCAGATATTCACATTTATATTCATCATGTTTTATTAATAATGGTGTTATGTAAGAGATTGTTATAAGGAATGGAATATTTATCTGACAAAGGGCTCATGGGACATGTAGTTTACTGCTGCCTCTGCCTGCAGAACTAAGCATGCTCAGTAGGGGGTGCTGCAGGCTTTCTGACAACATTTGTGTTTATTCCACTATGGTCCCGTGTGAAATGAGAGGAAATAAAAACCGCACTGCAAAATCTACTAAACATAGTTAATGAATTCATCGGGCACAGGAGGAGTGAGGTAGGAGAGAGTGCAGGGAAATGAGTGAGACGGAGGAAGCGGAGTACATGAAAATGTAGGAAGTACAAAGATTTCAGAGGATGAGAGAAAGTGCAAACAAAAAATAAGAAATGGGGAGAGAAAGGCGACAGGGGAGGGATAAAAAGGGAAAAGGCAAAAACTGGGATCTGTCCTGGTGTGAAAGGGAAGTCCTTGACAGCTCCTACCTTTACATAACACTCTTCATCATGCAAGACAGCTTAAACCTCAGATCAAAGGGACGAATGAAAAAGAGGGAAAGACAGCAGCAATACAAGAGTGTGGGGCAGAAGATGAAGAGGTCAAAAACAACTCATCAGCACAGCTTACCCACTGTCCGTGGTCAGGCTATCTTCTGGTAAACGTCCATCTCTTAGGTTACCGTTGTCCACATCTTGTGTCCTCTGCTTTCTGACCCTGTTCTCGGTGTCACCGGGGAATCCCCTGGCAGGAGCTTGTCTGATGCCTCCGCCGCTGTAAACATGGTCCCCCTCGTAGCCATTCACGCCACTGTGTCCTTTACGCTTCTCAGCAATTTCACACCGGCTGTCGCTTCGCGTCGGCAGACATTTCTCATAGGTTGCGGGGTGGGGGGAAGACGAATGTGAGACAGGGACATTGTTGCTGTTCCTTTGAGGGACTTTGTATCCATGAGAGATGAGAAGGTCTTCCACGCTGTACATGGCTAAGCGGTGTGTATTTGCTTTTAGTGGTGTGTGTGTGTGTGTGTCTGTGTGAGTGTCAGCTGAATTCCGCTCCTAGTCCAGATGAGGCAAGCTCATGAACAGCTGCACAGGAGAGGCCATCGCTGTGAAAGAAAACAAGACAGAGGGGAGGGAGAGAGAGAAAGAGAGAGAGAGACACAGATGAAGTTAAAATGATTCTCTCTTACAGTCTTTTTCATAAGAGGATTGCTGCTCACAGCCAAAACAAAACGAGAGAACCACGAGAGAAACAATTCCGGTCTGTCTATCCACTGATCCAGTCTTCTCTTCTCCCATCTGCCCCCTCTTCTCCTCTTTCCTCTGTTCTCCATCCAGAAAGGAAAATCTCACCAGATAACTGACTATCTCACGCTCAGATACTTCATATTACCTAGGTGTGGAATGTTGTGAAAAAAACTCAAGCCACAATCCAGACTTTAGCAAACAACTAGCAGTTATAAAGCCTCTGATGACTATATGATGAATAAAATGACAATTAGTAATGTCATTGATTAAAAACATATACCACAGTAAATTCTAATATGTAATTATTTGAAGTATCTCCAAAGCAGTTTGTTTGGATATTTGATTCTGTGTGAATTTTTGAATCTACAAGGATAGAAATCTTGAAATCACTTACAATTTGGACAGAACTGGCCCTTCAAGGAAAACAGGTTAATACAATTATTAAATAATGTCTTAATGAATATCTAAATGCAAAAAGTATGAAGTGTGTGTGAAGTGTGAGTGTTATGTTTTTGGTTAAGGGTCGGAAATAATCAACTACATTGCTAAAAAATCCATATATCCATCTGAAAGCTGCATAAATAAGCTTTCCATTGATGTATGGTCTGTTGTGATAGGACAATATTTGGCCGAGATACAACTATTTGAAAATCTGGAATCTGAGGGTGCAAAAAAATCTAAATACTGAGAAAAGAGATTTTTGGCATAAAAGATAAATCGATAATTTTGACCCATACAATGTTTTTTTGGCTATTGCCATTAAAGGGCTCATATGATGCGGTTTTAAGTTTTCCTTTCTCTTTGAATTGTTACAAGCTCTTGGTGCATAAAGAAGATCTGTAAAGTTGCAAAGACTAAAGTCTCAAATCCAAAGAGATATTCTTTATAAAAGTTAAGAGTCAGCCACGCCCCCCTAAAACGGCTCGTTCTAACACGCCCCCACATATCTATGTCAATATGTGGAAATATTAGCATAATGCCACCCAAATGTGCACGCAAAGAAAGAAGGCGTGGTTTCAGGAACGCAAGTAGTGTTGATGCAGTCATGTCAGTGAGACGCTGTGTGTTTCAGTGCGAAAGCAAAAGCACTTTATTTGGCCTTCCGGATGTAGATGCAATTAGGAATCATTTGTTAAGCTTTATTTACAACAGAACAGCACAACCCAGATGTTCGAATTTGTGCAACGCATTTTATGGACGACAGTTTTTTTTAACCTAGAAGAGTACAAGGCTGGCTGTGCACAAAGGCTATTTCTAAAAAAAAAGAGGGTCAATTCCGACTTTGCTATGACAATCTGACGCTTCTGAATCAGCGACTGTAAGTATGTTTTGTTACTAGTTTAAGTATTTGCTATTGACTGTTCAAATGCGGAGTTTTGCGCAGCGCAGAGTAACGCGTCGTGTGTGTGTGTGTGTGTGAGGGGAACAGGGTCACATCACAGGAGAGTGAACTGTCTGTCAGAAATCATAGCACGTCAGCTGTCTTAACCGCGGCTTGTGTACTGCATCATCACTGTGTCTGTCACACGACTCTGTTGCCCTTTCGGGCTTGAACTGATGGTAAAACTAACGACATTATTAACTGTCTTGATTAACTGATTGATAGCGATTATGGTAAGGGGCGTTACATTTCGCCAATCACAATGCACTGGGTCAGCTGGCCAATCAGAGCAGACTGCGCTTGTCAAAGGAGGGGGCTTTGTTGAAAACAACGTGTTTGAGAGAGGCGGGGCATAGAGGACCTACAATAATGTACAGTATTTGAAAAATTATGTTTTTTGAACATTAAAGCGTCAACATATTCTGTTACACCAAATACACAAAATAATGATCTTTAAAATAGCATCATATGACCCCTTTAAGACTGGTTTTGTGGTCCAGGGTCACATATTACAATGATGGTAATTCAGAGTGATGAAACATAATCTCATAGATCAGAATTATATGCGAACATGCAACAGAATAAACAACCTGATCTCATGGTAATTCCTACATATTTTATGAGTGAGGTTGTACGAATTTGTATGAATTATCCACCTGTGAAAAATCGTACGTATTTTACAAGGTGGCAAATTCGTACGAAGAACCACACCTAACCCCGCCCCGCCTAAATCTACCAGTCAGAAATCATACAAAATCAAATTCGTATGAATTAGCCACCTCGTAAAATATGTATGAATTCGTCGAGAGATAGCATTAGAATAAACAGTAGTAGGCCCACCAGTGAAGACTTACAAGAACTTAGTATAGTGTAGCAAGCAACAAAAACAAAACCTGCCTTGAAAAAACAGAAATGGAACTGTCTGAGCAAGACTAAGGAAAGAGAGGTTACCTAACCTGCTCTGAACACACACACACACACACACACTCAGAGAGAGAAGGACAAAACAAAATTGCCTGCAATCTCCCACCATTATAAGTATTAAAGTTATTTCTTTGATCTGTTTAGGGTAAAGTCCAAACTAAAGCTTAGACTTCCACAATACCTAAATGTTCTCCCTGCTCTGCAAGATGAATGATTCTGTAATCTCCCTAAAACAAGCTAAAGCAGAATCGTTTATGGAAAAATACATGATTATTTCATTATAAAAGAATCAATGCACAATTATCAACACCCACAACTTTGCTCAAATGAATTTTTAATTTCAGCATGACTTATTATTATAATTTTTTTTTATCTTAGTTTCAAATAAACCTTATAATAGTTACTTAAATACCAGGAAGTACATCAAAAGATTAGGTCAGGCTGGTAGGGTACACCATTCATTTAAATAAACAGCTCTTTCACAGAATGCCAGAACGCAAATATGATTTTCTCAAACCCATTAGTGCTGGAGGATTGACTTTTGAAAGTGAAACAGGTAACAAATGAGGTGACAGCTTACATGTTGGTGAGAAGTCACAGGTTGAGATTTTACTGATGGCATTGAACGTTCACATGATAAAACAAATGCATGAATATTTTCACGCCGCTATATTTACTGAAAAAGCGAAGTAGGAAAAAAACCTCATGTCTGTTTTGATCTAAATGATGTTTGTCAGAAGTAGAAGGAAGCAGTTAGCAGAGGTATGACTTTCACATTTTCACACTTTCCAACCCAGATACTCCAGACTGATCCACATTCACCATTAAAGGCCCTTGGAGACAACTTCCTCTCACAGCATCATCTAGCACACACAGAGGTCAGAAGAAGCACCAAAAATAATGCCAACTTTTTTCTTTTTTCTTTCCTCTAGCTCTTCATATTTTCACTTGCACAGAAGAATTCAGCACAAACAAAAAACGAGGGAGGTATATTTCCCATCTGTACTGCCACAGGGAAAACCCTTAATGGGAGTTTTATCAGTGCCATCCATTATCATTAGCTATGTCTTTCAGAAACAATTCAGAGTCCAACTGCAAATACACACATGCATATTTGAGCCCCACAATTTAGGAAAAATCTGACCAACGCATACTGCATATTAAGGTCCAAATATCATATTAAAAAAGGGAAAAGGGAAACGTTTGTTTAATAACATGGCTGGATAACATGATCATCAGGTTTTACACAAACTTGCGTGGTTCATGTCAGCTGATGTGCTGCTGTCATTAAAGTCCCCATGAAAACAAAATTCTTATTTTTATGGACTATTGCAGTGTTTATTATAAATCATTTATTTGTGCACATCATTATTTTTAAATGAATGTGTCATCGTAATCTTTAATTAAAAACTTCCCCTCGCCCTTGCAATAACATCCCTCCTCTCCAGCAACCTGCATTTACGTCACAACAGGAAAGGTAATTGCAATTTCCGTTGCATGCAAAATAGGACAAACCAACCTCTAAAATATTTAAAAATTCATTTTGACTGTTCAAATTATATTCTACAGTACTTTTTACTCAAATTATTTGATAATATAACATGTCAAAAAAATGTGGGTCTCATTATTTGCCTCTTCATCCCATAGCAACATAACAAAATTCAAAAGCATAAGACTTGGGCAAAAAGTGGAAACGATTCAAGCCAGGTCCATGGAGACTTTAAATGGCATAGAAATGTCTGCCTGCTTCAGAGCACAGCTGAAGTTTTAGCAATGACAAACTGCCTCTTAGAGCATGAGTAAATTCATAAAATTGGAGATACGTGATCTAGACTACTTTGCTTTTTTTTATTAATGACCTGTTTTATGGCTAACATATGTCGCAAGCTAAAAATGAACAATCGCAAGGCAGACACATGATGTCATAAGGTTTTCTGAGCCAAAACGCCACGATAACAGTGAATCATTTGATTCAACTCAGATATCAAGAACTTTATATTTCTTTTTCCAGCAATAAATGCTGAGGACCACCTCTTTGTGCCATTCACTTCCTGTAAAATCCTTTATTTGCAGCTAAATGCTAAAGATATAACCCATAAAGGCCTTCAGACGAGACTGAACTCTTTTCCTCGATCGACTGTAAGGTATACCTGTGGAACCAGCACTGCTTTCCCTCATAAATGAATAACACATTTTTAGATCTGGCCCACCTTGCCCCCCCCCCCCCCCCCCGGCCCTCCGGGCCCACAG